>NC_042974.1:40852201-41168110 GCF_901001165.1 Salmo trutta | reverse complement strand
GAATCCTCCTTTAACAAATTACAAAACACTATTCCTTGTGTTTTGATTTGTAGCATATGTGAAACTTCATAGCCTATTGGTTTTTACTTTCCTAAAACAATAAATGTCCAACTCACGGTTCAGCGGTCTGAGATTTGAGCACCAAATGCATCAGGGCATTGCATGCGTAGGCTTAGGCGTCCACTGTATGATATAAACATAGAAATATACACTACCGTTCAAAAGTTTGGGGTCACTTAGAAATGTCCTTGTTTTTGAAAGAAAAGCTATTTGTCCATTTAAAATAACATCAAATTGATCAGAAATACAGTGTAGACATTGTTAATGTTGTAAATGACTATTGTAGTTGAAACGGCAGATTTTTTATGGATATCTACATAGGTGTACAGAGGCCCATTATCAGCAACCATCACTTCAGTGTTCTAATGTCACGTTGTGTTAGCTAATCCAAGTTTATCATTTTAAAAGGCTAATTGATCATTAGAAAACCCTTTTGCAATTATGTTAGCACAGCTGAAAACTGTTGTCCTGATTAAAGAAGCAATAAAACTGACCTTTAGACTATTTGAGGATCTGGAGTATCAACATTTGTGAGTTTGATTACAGGCTCAAAGTACTTTCTTCTGAAACTCGTCAGTCTATTCTTGTTCTGAGAAATGAAGGCTATTCCATGAGAGAAAGTGCCAAGATGTGTACTACTCCCTTCACAGAATAGCGCAAACTGGCTCTAACCAGAATAGGAAGAGGAGTGGGAGGCCCTAGTGCACAACTGAGCAAGAGGACAAGTACAGAGTGTCTAGTTTGAGAAACGGACGCCTCACAAGTCCTCAACTGGCAGCTTCATTAAATAGTACCCGCAAACACCAGTCTCAACGCCAACAGCGAAGAGGCGACTCCAGGATGCTGGCCTTTTCCAGCTACAGTCCTTGGTAGTGTGCCGCGTCGGTGGGACTGTATTATCCTCAAAGCGGACAAAGGTGTTTAGTTTGTCTGGAAGCAAGACATTGGTGTCCGTGACGTGGCTGGTTTTCTTTTTGTAGTCTGTAATTGCCTGTAGACCCTGCCACATACGTCTCGTGTCTGAGCCATTGAATTGCAACTCCACTTTGTCCCTGTACCGGCATTTCGCTTGTTTGATTGCCTTGCGGATGGAATAACTACACTGTGTATATTCAACCATATTTCCAGAGATCTTTCCATGGTTGAATGCGGTGGTTCACGCTTTCAGTTTTGTGCGAATGCCACCATATATCCATGGTTTCTGGTTAGGGTAGGTTTTAATAGTCACAGTGGGTACAACATCTCCAATGCACTTCCTTATAAACTCACTCACAGAGTCAGCGTATAAATCAATGTTATTTTCTGAGGCTTCCCGGAACATTTCCCAGTCCACATGATCAAAACAATCTTGAAGCGTGGATTCCGATTGGTCAGACCAGCGTTGAATGGTTCTAGTCACGGGTACATCCTGTTTGAGTTTCTGGCTGTTGGACGGTAGGAGAAAAATGGAGTCGTGGTCGGATTTGCCGAAGGGAGGGTGAGGGAGGGCCTTGTATGCATCGCAGAAGTTAGAGTAGCAGTGGTCCAGTGTATTACTCGCACGAGTGCTGCAGTCAATGTGCTGATAGAATTTAGGTAGCCTTGTTCTTAAATTAGCTTTGTTAAAATCCCCAGCTACAATAAATTCAGCCTCAGGATATATAGTTTCCAGTTTACATAAAGTGCAGTGAACTTCCTTGAGGGCCATCAAGGTATCTGCTTGGGGGGTATACGCTGCTGTGACTATAATCGAAGAGAATTCTCTTGGGAGATAATGTGGTCGGCATTTGATTGTAAGGAATTCTAGGTCAGGTGGACAGAAGGACTTGAGTTCCTGTATGTTGTTATGATTACACCATGAGTAGTTAATCATGAAGCATACACTCCCGCCATTCTTCTTACCAGAAAGATGTTTGTGTCTGTTGGCTCGACGCATGAAGAAACCCGGTGGCTGTACCAACTCCGACAACATATCCCGAGAGAGCCATGTTTTCGTGAAACAGAGAGTGTGACAATCTCTGATGTCTCTCTGGAAGGCAACCCTTGCCCTAATTTCGTCCACCTTGTTGTCTAGAGACTGGACATTTGAGAGTAATATACTCGGAAGCGGTGGGTGGTGTGCACGCCTACGAAGTCTGACCAGGATGCCGCTCCTTCTACCTCTCCCGCGGCGACGTTATTTTGGGGTCGCCCTCTAGGATTAGATCCCATGTCTTGGCTGGTGGTCCAAACAAAGGCTCCACTTTGGGAAAATCGGATTCCTGTTCGTAATGTTGGTAAGATGACGTCGCTCTTATATCCAATAGTTCTTACCGGCTGTATGTAATAACACTTAAGATTTTCTGGGCTAACAATTTAAGAAATAATACATAAAAAACAAAATACTGCATATTTTCCTAAGGACTCGAAGCGAGGTGACCATCTCTGTCGGCGCCATCTTGCAATGGCCTTTTGCCGCTCTGTATCTCAAATCCATATCAAATATCTAGTTAAAAAAAAATGTTTTGCTATTGAGCTCAAAATTGAGTTGAGAAAAAAAAGCTGAAAGCTGAGAACATCCTTTCTCCACCCAAGTTGTGTTTTCCGCGCATTTGGATTTTAAAATGTTATACTATCAAAACACTTTTTTTTTCTCTCCCGGAGCATTTTTCTTCCTTGGGAAAGGAGAGAGAGAGTGGCTCGCTCAACACAGAAGCAGGCCCCAACAAAACAGGCACAGGGGCAAGCAGGAAGACACTTTGATTATAAGAATCATGAGGATAATGTACTTTACTATTTGACCAAATCATGGTTTTAGCCTCTTAAACAAAATTGTCGCAGTCTGTAGTCCTTTCTTGTAGGCTTTTCAGTATAGACATACTCTCTAACTTTCATTTTACTTCAATGAGGCCTCATCTTCTTTTTTGGGGGTTATTTTTTACCCCTTTTTCTCCCCAATTTCATGATGTCCAATTGGTAGTTACAGTCTTGTCCCATTGCTGCAACCCCGTACGGACTCGGGAGAGGCGAAGGTCGAGAGCCGTGTATCCTCCGAAACACAACCCCGCCAAGCCACACTGCTTCTTGACACACTGCTCGCTTCACCCGGAAACCAGCCGCACCAATGTGTCAGAGGAAACACCATACAGCTGGCGACTGAAGTCAGCGTGCATGCGCCCGGCCGCCACAAGAAGTCACTAGAGCGGGATGGGACAAGGACATCCCAGCCGGCCAAACCCTCCCCTAACCCTGATGATGCTGAGCAAATTGTGCGCAGTCACATGGGTCTCCCCGTCGTGGCCGGCTGCGACACAGCCCGGGATCGTACCCGGATCTGTAGTGTTGCCTCTAGCACTGTGATGCAGTGCTCTCTTGCTCTCTCATTCTCCTCAGCAGAGGCAGCTCGCACGGAGCAAGAGAATGGTGCTCGAAATTGGGGCTACAATTTGGCCGGCTGCAATTTTATTTATCGGCTTTTCATTTATTTTATCGCCCAAAAGCCGGCAATGTGGTTGGGTTGTTCATTCTCTGTCCTTTGCTCCAGAGTTGTCTCACAGTGCCTTTGTCTGCTTAAATCTGCAGTGTGGACATCAAGCTCACTGGCCCACTCTACATAGGCTACAAACAAGCATGCACACACACACGTGAGCTGGGGTACAATACATCTGATATATGTAGAATGAATTGTCCTTCCCGAATTTCCATTTACAAGATGAAAAGAGAGAAAAAAGAACTAATGCAGACCCACTCACTAACAAATTACTGTTTTTTTTACACACAACCAAACAAACTGTTATGCAGACAGAAACACACTGGTATGGAGTGTGTTGTCTCTTCACCATTGCCTATGTATGATTGCCTGTTACAGCCCAAGAGCTGGGCACATGGTGCGTGGTGGGATGCTTGATTGGTTTCCAGTCACACATTGAGCAGGGGAATAGTCGTGGCCAGGGTCATGGGGTGAGGTCAGTGGGTTAGGGAGTTACTGTAGGGTCATTGGATCTAGGCCACAGAGCCAAATTTAACGAAGAAAAATACAAATCCAATTCCAGTACTTATCTCAACACCTGCCACGCAGCTGATGCTTTTCAATATCTGGTGTGCTACCCTGTTTAAAATTGTATTCATTCATGTGTGTCTGTTCAGATGTGTGTGTGTGTGTGTGTTTGTGTTTTTTTGGGGTGGCAGATAGCAAAGAGGTTAAGACCGTTGGGCCAGTAACAGAACAGTTGCTGGTTTGATTCCTCTCGCCAACTAGGTTAAAAATCTGTCGATGTGTCCTTAAGCAAGGCACTTAACCCCAATTGCTCCTGTAAGTTGCTCTGAATAAGAGTGTCTGCTAAATGACTAAAATGTAAATGTTTTCAAATACAGTATGTGTGTATTTGTGAGTATACCGTGTATTCCTGTGTGCTTCTGCCTGCGTGCCCATGGACCAGCGAGGCAGAGCAATGTTTGATGGAGGGAGATGTGAGCCTTAAGTGGTGGACAAGGGAAATTTGCACTGAACAAATAAATGTCAAGTTAAGTGCCTGTTGAAATTGCCTCCATGTGGGAAGCAGGCTGCATCCAAGCGTTGCTGTCAGGGAGAAAATAGGAAATAAAAGGCAGAAGAACAGCAGCCATGACAGATTTCAGAAAACACTATGATAATCTCTTCAGTGTTGGATCTGCTGCCATATAGAGCCAGCCTGAGGGCCAGAGTCTTTCCTACAGTAACACCTTAACCTGTTTAGGTCTGTCCTTGTTTGCAATCAGCTGCTAATGATCTTTTTCTTGTGTGTTTGTTTTGATTAGGATTGAGTACTCTGTGAATGTGTGTGTGTGTGTGTGTGTGTGTGTGTGTGTGTGTGTGTGTGTGTGTGTGTGTGTGTGTGTGTGTGTGTGTGTGTGCGCTCAGCTGTATGATTGTGCACCCCAATACATGTCAGACATGCTTTTAAGTTATGTACCCAGTAGGTCCCTCAAGTCCTCTGGCACTGGCCTTTTAACTATCCGAAAGCCTAGGACCAAGAGTCATGGAGAGGCAGCCTTTAGTTACTATGCCCCCAGCCTCTGGAATAGCCTGCCAGAGAACCTGAGGGGGCCTGAAACTGTGGACATATTTAAAATACAGTTGAAGTTGGAAGTTTACATACACCTTAGCCAAATACATTTAAACTCAGTTTTTCACAATTCGTGACATTGAATCCGAGTAAAAATTCCCTGTTTTAGGTCAGTTAGGATCACCACTTTATTTTAAGAATGTGAAATGTCAGAATAATAGTAGAGTGATTTATTTCAGCTTTTATTTCTTTCATCACATTCCCAGTGGGTCAGAAGTTTACATACACTCAATTAGTATTTGGTAGCATTGCCTTTAAATTGTTTAACTTGGGTCAAATGTTTCGGGTAGCCTTCCACAAGCTTCCCACAATAAGTTGGGTGAATTTTGGCCCATTCCTCCTGACAGAGCTAATGTAACTGAGTTAGGTTTGTAGGCCTCCTTGCTCGTACGCGCTTTTTCAGTTCGGCCCACAAATTGTCTATGGGATTGAGGTCAGGGCTTTGTGATGGCCACTCCAATACATTGACTTTGTTGTCTATAAGCCATTTTGCCACAACTTTGGAAGTATGCTTGGGGTCAATGTCCATTTGGAAGACCCATTTGGAAGGCCCCGGGGTGGCAGCGTAGCCTAGTGGTTAGAGCGTTGGACTATTATTTGTGTCCAAGCTTTAACTTCCTGACTGATGTCTTGAGATGTTGCTTCAATATATCCAAATAATTATCCTTCCTCATGATGTAATCTATTTTGTGAAGTGCACCAGTCCCTCCTGCAGCAATGCACCCCCACAACATGATGCTGCCACCCCAGTGCTTCACGGTTGGGATGGTGTTCTTCTGCTTGCAAGCCTCCCCCTTTTTCCTCCAAACATAACGATGGTCATTATGGCCAAACAGTTCTATTTTTGTTTCATCAGACCAGAGGACATTTCTCCAAAAACTATGATGTTTGTATGATGTGCAGTTTCAAACCATAGTCTGGCTTTTATATGGCGGTTTTGGAGCAGTGGCTTCTTCCTTGCTGAGCGGCCTTTCAGGTTATGTCAATATAGGACTCATTTGACTGTGGATATAGATACTTTTGTACCTGTTTTCTCCAGCATCTTCACAAGGTCCTTTGCCGTTGTTCTGGGATTGATTTGCACTTTTCGCACCAAAGTACATTCATCTCTAGGAGACAGAACGCGTCTCCTTCCTGAGCGGTATGACGGCTGCGTGGTCCCATGGTGTTTATACTTGCATACTATTGTTTGTACAGATGAACGTGGTACCTTCAGGCATTTGGAAATTGCTCCCAAGGATGAACCAGACTTTTGGAGGTCTACAATTTTTTTTCTGAGGTCTTGGCTGATTTGTTTTGATTTTTCCATGATGTCAAGCAAAGAGGCACTGAGTTTGAAGGTAGGCCTTGAAATACATCCACTGGTACACCTCCATTTTACTGATGTCAATTAGCCTATCAGAAGCTTCTAAAGCCATGACATCATTTTGTGGAATTTTCCAAGCTGTTTAAAGGTACAGTCAACTTAGTGTATATAAACTTCTGACCCACTGGAATTGTGATTTATGTGAATTATAAGTGAAATAATCTGTCTGTTAACAATTGTTGGAAAAATTACTTGTGTCACACACAAAGTAGATGTGTCACGATCGTCAAAAGGAGTGGACCTAAGCGCAGCGTGGTAAGTGTTCATCGTTGCATTTATTTACCTCAGAACACTATCAACAAAAGGAATAAACAATGATAACGACCGTCACGTCTTGTAGGCTTAACAAGCAGTACAAAATTAAGATCCCACAGGTTGGGAAAGGCTGCCTAAGTATGATTCCTAATCAGAGACAACGATAGACAGCTGCCTCTGATTAGGAACCATACTCGGCTCAAAACAAAGAAATAGACACCATAGAATGCCCACCCCACACCCTGACCTAACCACATAGAGAAACAAACCGTCTCTCTCAGGTCCCCCCCCCCAAAGGTGCGGACTCCCGGCCGCAAACCTGAACCTATAGGGGGGGTCCGGGTGGGCATCTATGCTTGGCGGCGACTCTGGTTCGGGCGTAGTCCCCACACTGCACGCTGATCCCCCCGCTTCTGTGTCGCCGGAGGAACCAGACCGTGGATCATCGCCGGAGGCTCTGAACTGCCAACCGCCGCTGAAGACTCAGGGCTGCAGACCGCCGCTGAAGACTCAGGGCTGCAGACCAACGGTGAAGACTCGGGACTGAGGAGCATTGCTGGAGGCTCCGGACTGCGGAGCGTCGCTGGAGGCTCCGGACTGGGGAGCGTCGCTGGAGGCTCCGGACTGGGGAGCGTCGCTGGAGGCTCCGGACTGGGGAGCGTCGCTGGAGGCTCCGGACTGGGGAGCGTCGCTGGAGGCTCCGGACTGAGGAGCGTCGCTGGAGGCTCCGGACTGGAGAGCGTCTCTGTAGGTTCCGGACTGGGGACCGTCGCTGCAGGCTCCGTGCCATGGATCATCACTACAGGTTCCGCGCCATGGATCATCACTAGTGGCTTTGTGCCATGGATCATCACTGGAGGCTCCGGGCCATGGATTATCACTGAAGGCTTCGTGCCATGGATCATCCCTACAGGCTCCGGGCCATGGATTATCACTGGAGGCTTCAGACCATTGATCATCACTGGAGGCTTCATACGTGGAGCTGGAACAGTCTCACCGGACTGGGGAGACGCACAGGAGACTGGGTGCGCAGAGCAGGCACAGGGTATACTGGGCCGTGGAGGCGCACTGGAGGTCTGGAGCTTAGGGCTGGCACACCCCGTCCTGGCTGGATGCTTACTTTAGCCCAGCAAGGGCGGGGCGCTGGTACAATACGAACTGGGCTGTGCTGGTGCACGGGGGGTACTGTGCGTAGAGCAGGCGCAGGATAACCTGGGCCGAAGAGACGCACTGGAGACCAGATACGCTGAGCCGGCGCACTTCTTCCTGGCTGACGGCCAACTAGCACGGCAACGGTGAGGAGCTTGTACTTCGTATGGGCGACACAGTGCGCATCACCGCATACCACGGTGCTTGTTCAGTCACTCGCTCCCCACGGTAAGCACGGGGAGTTGGCTCAGGTCTTAAAACCGCCTTAGCCAATCTACCCGTGTGCCCCCCCCATTTTTTTGCTGCTGCCTCTCGGGCCTCGGTTGTTGCCTTGCCTGTCGATCTCGTCGCTGTACCTCCCTCGCTGCTTCCACCGGTTCCCATGGGAGGCGATCCCTTCCGGCCTGGATCTCCTCCCACGTCCAGGATCCTTTACCATCCAGGATGTCCTCCCATGTCCAGTCCATCGGCCCACGCTGCTTGGTCCTTTGGTGGTGGGATCTTCTGTCACGATTGTCTAAAGGAGTGGACCAAAGTGCAGCGTGGTAAGTGTTCATCGTTGTATTTATTTACCTCAGAACACTACAACCAAAAAGGAATAAACAATGATAACGACCGTAATGTCTTGTAGGCTTAACAAGCAGTACAAAATTAAGATCCCACAACTACAGGTGGGGAAAGGCTGCCGAAGTATGATTCCTAATCAGAGACAACGATAGACAGCTGCCTCTGATTAGGAACAATACTCGGCTCAACACAAAGAAATAGACACCATAGAATGCCCACCCCACACCCTGACCTAACCACATAGAGAAACAAACCGTCTCTCTCTCTCAGGGCGTGACAGGATGTCCTAACCGACTTGCCAAAACTATAGTTTGTTAAAAAGACATTTGTGGAGTGGTTGAAAAACGAGTTTTAATGACTCCAACCTAAGTGTATGTAAACTTCCAACTTCAACTGTTGATCTTAAAACACACCTTTTTCACTATGCTTTTCCTTAGGGTGCTTTTTAGTGTTTACATTTTTATTGCTATTATTTTGTTATTTATCTTCATGTTTCTGTTTTTATTTTCATTGTTTTTATAAAATTTTTCCCCCTGTGAATCATTTTGCGTTGCATTCATGTCTGAAATGTGCTGTGTAAATAAAGCTTGAATTAATTTGATTTGATGTGTGTGTGTTTGCACTGTTGCTGTGCACGCAAAAGTGTGAAATCAAAGGTAGGTACCTCTTCTTACGTGGTGAGTCTAATTAAAAGACTCCTTCCTATCAGACTGAAACGCAACAGTCTCCCCTTCCTTTCCTGCGTCTCCTGACACCTAGGTTATATTCGTGCTCCCCTAGAACCTTGGTCCCAGAAGAGAGCGAAGTAAACAGACTCAGTTTCAGAGGTTTATTTTGGCACTGCTGTTGCCACCCTGCCTTGCACGCTGTGTGGCCCAATGGGGTCATGGCATAGGTGGGTTTGTGCGAGTGAGAGGGGGAAGTTGGCTTTTTAAATAGATCCAATCTCCCATCTCAGCATTTACCTTAGCATGCTCCTCCTGTTACTGACAGCAACTGATGCATGAACAGACAAACCACAGACTCTCTCTCTCTCTCTCTCTCTTTCTCCCCCTCTCTCTCGCTCACACACACACACACACACACACACACACACACACACACACACACACACACACACACACACACACACACAGAGCGATGGCATGCGCCCACAGCGACCTTTAATCTTCAGACCTTCTGCCCTCTGTCACGGCTCACAGAGAAAGCCGTGCTGAGGGTTCACAGAGAGTCAAACACTCTTCACACAGCCTGTGTGTGTGTGTTCTGTTGTCTGGGGAAAAGCTGAGACTGTGGCAGCCTAATAGCAGATTAAGGGTCCCGAAGGACAGTGGTGCTTTTCTCTATGTCATCCCAGTCTGTGAGCGTAGGAGTGAAAGGCAGCCAAACAGACAGAAGAGAGACTGGGGAAGGAAGCCAGTGTGGTACACCCATCTTGGCACCATTACCACTTAAGCTACTTAATAACCAACCAGCCAGCCCCTAGCTGAGTGTTAAGTGTTAGTGTTCTCTGGGGAGATGGCGAGTGGGGCTGGGGCCTTCTAAAGTCCCCGTGGTGCATCTTAAAATTGCTGTCATGTTCTTAAGATTAACTGAGGAAAATATTTTTGTCCTGGCCTTGGCTTTGTGTAAGGGGAATACAATCGGTTCCAAACTCGTATGCTCACAAGGCCTTCAACAAATAGATGGACTGAGGCGTACAAACCAGATAACACTGCTGCGGCCTTTGTATTTGAATTGAAGTCTTCTTGAGCTGTTTTGTGGGGTTATTGTTTACTACGCCCTCTATAAGAACAATACAGAAGGATAAAGCCCCGTCCTTGGCTATGAAATATTCATTACTGCTACTTTATGACTCTCATACTAAGGGTTGGCCAGCCACTGAATGAAATCTGTTTTGTTATGTATAAGCACAGGAAAGTGAGCATTGCCTACCTTATTTCGCTGTAACCACTGCCTGACCAGCCTTGCAAACCCTAGCAATTACGTTCTGAATCCATTTATTGACTCAAGGGGCAGATTTAACGATGTATCATATCTGTTTCGATAGGCTTTTCAAAATAGTGGAGTATGTATTTACAAAGTGGCGGTTTTCCACACTGTTGCCCTTTCCAAGGTCTCCTCCTGGGTTTTGTAGAAGTTGGGTATTGGTAATAAACATGGGTCTTTGGACTGCAGTAATGACCCCTGCTTCGTAAACCAAACCATATGATCAAATGCCATCGACCACAATAACCCTCACACTTGGTACTCCTGACTCCCCACAGTCTAGTCTGCTTTCAATTCTCTTCCTGCATTTTGAGGACCTTGTCTTAGTATTGGAGTCAAGGCTGCCTGATTGACTTGACAAACAGGGTCAAATTAAGGGTTGATGGAGTCATCCACACACCTGACTATTGTTTAATAGCACTTATTCAGTTTAGTGTATTTTTCAAGCCTCTGTTAGGTCTTACTGTAGCTGTCCTCTCCGTCTTTCAGTAGCGTTCAAGGTGCTCTCTAGCTGGGCTGTCTGTAGCCGTCTAACTCCCCTGCTGTTCAGAAGACAGACAGACAGACAGACAGACAGACAGACAGACAGACAGACAGACAGACATCCTGCCCCTGAGCAGAGCGGTGTTGTCAGATAGGGCTATCTGGGGAAATCACCTCATCATATCCAGGGAGAGGACAGCACCAGAAGCAGCACACAGTATTGTCACCTCAGATACTACCTCTACAAACAGCCTCTCAGGACACTTTTCCCTGACACGCCCAAAATAAACCTCAGTGATGATGTTATTAACAGTCTGTGATGGCTTTGGCAAAGTGACAGATACCTTGTTAAGCTCATTGTTCTATGTCGTCTATTCTTCTCCCCCTTCTCTCTTATTGTTGCAGTTGCGACTCCGAGAACCGTTACCTTGGCAACCCCCTCAGAGGAACGTGCTACTGTAAGTATCCCGCCGCTGCAGTCACACCTGAGTCTCCATTGCATCTTTGTCCTCCAGATGTTGCCGTGGTCCTGATCAGTTGCAGCATACCACACATCTGCACATCTCTTTGACCTTTGCTGTGAAGGGAGTTGGCTAAGCAGATGGAAGCTTTTAGTCTGTGCCAGGCAGTATGGCAGCAATCGACTGTAGATTTGTCTGGCTCTAAACTTGATTTGAAAGATTTGTAGCGGGAGATGGTAGCAGGGTTTAGAGGGGCTTCTGTCTCCAGATATCAGTGTCAGACCACATATTGATTTGACTCATTTGCAGAAAATGTGTGGTTTTTCAAGTTAAAGTACATGGGGGAATATTTTACTCAAAACAGATGCTGGCATCAGCCGGTGGAATTTGGTCCACTGACCAGGTTTGTAAGGGTAGCTCTTTTGGACAAAGTTCAAGTACTGTCACTTCCAATAGTAATCCTGTTGAGTGTAGTCATGCATGAATGTAGTTCTATGAGAGAGGTTGTCAATTGTAACTTTGATGCTAGTAGTCAGAATTGCTTAGGTCAGGAAATCATCAAGTATCCCTTTGATCAGAACAAATGCAAACATTTTTTGTCGAAGCAATGCTTTCACTTACCTAGTTCAAAACTAACCATGTACTGTACATATACCACACACTACATGTAGTTTTAACATTTGTTTCAATAGTTGATATTCAGAGCTATTAAAAAACACAAAACACCCACCAAAAAAAGAACCTGTGGACTGTCCTTTAAGTTCTTTAAAGGAATTAGAGCAACCAGAGCTCTAGAACAACACAACCCTTCACAACATCTAACCCCATCCAGATATGTAGAAAACAAATCTCTATCTAAAAACAACTATCTGAACTGTCAACTATTGAACTAGTACTGTTCTGTATTTGTATTGTCAGATTCTAACCAGCTTTAGAAAGGTTAAGTACACGCACCGGCATCACTCACTGTGGCCCCCACTGTCTTCTGTTACTCATGACAGATTGTGTCTGTTCAGTTGACTGGCATTATGTCTGAGTAAGGAGGGCACTAGGTGGCACCCTCGCTGTACAGTGTACCCACAGTTACCAGGAGGCAGTGGAGGACGTGTCTGTGGAGATCACTCCCAATCACTATGGTCACTCTGAGAGGTGTCTATCCGCCTATCTCTGTTTGGCTACGGACTGTGTCCCCTGAGGGACATGTCATATCCTGATCGTTCCCCTGCGTCAGTTGAGAGGGTTCAAAGTCATTAGGGAGCAAATGGACAAGCTATCTGCCAGGTCTGTTTGAACATGGCCAAACAAGCACACGGATACTCTAAATGGCACATTAGAAATACATTTGTTTCCTGTGTTCCTTTATCATACGCTATTCTATCAAATAGAAAAGTGGCTGTAAATCATCTATTAGCATGCTATTCAGATCTCACGGTGGACATGGAGGATAAATAAGAGCTCTATTTGAGGTCTGTGAGAAAGTGGGACTGATTTTCATCCTACATGGCATTTCAAATCTCCATAACAGGCGGGGTCATCAGCAAAGCTGTCGTTCACCTCAGAGGACTGAAAGGTCTGCCATGTTTGATGACTGATAGTGTTTTCCATTATGTCACGTGTGTAGAAACTTAGGCTCCAAGGTTAAGCCCCACTTAAGTGCTACAATTATGTCATAACCAATCAAGATTCAAAGCCTTTATCATGTTGTTTTGCTAAAGGCTAGCTATTGTGAGTCAAGCCCTGCCTTTCCTAGAAGCATTACCAGTGCAGATGTGTAGGATTTGTTGGACATGTAGGATGTGCGGATGGGTAAGCTGGGATGTGGATGTGAAGGTTAAAGAGACTAATTGGGCCAATTATGCCTAATGAATCAGGGCGACTGAAGGGTAGCACATATGGCTTTCTGGGAACTGAGTGTGACATCCTCTATTTGAGGGGATTGATGTTTACTTTGCACGTTCATTACATGCTAATTATTTAACCATCTACTTATGTCAATTGTGACAAGGCAGAAATCTATTACAATGACACTAATAATGATAGGGAGAGTAATGATGATGAGGAAGGACATTTTATTAATTGAGATCTTGCTACTGTACTAGTCAAACTACTAGTACTTCTACAACTACTTTATGGCTTCAATATGTACTTCTACTACTAATAATAGTACTTAGTAATTATACTAATGGTAGGCATAATACTACCTACCACTGGAAACTGATCTATGTCATTCTTCCAATCAACGCGAAAAATACATTGGATTTGAAAAAAGTATAAAGGGAAAGGGGGAGACCTAATCAGTTGTATAACTCAATGCCTTCAACTGAAATGTGTCTTCCACATTTAACCCCTCATGTGACCAGTACCGTTTTCATCTCATTTCAACCAGAGTTGTAAACATTGAAATGAGGGTAAAACTTCAACTTCAATTCTTTGACTTCACCTGACTAACTGGTTGTTACATCAGTCTAATTTCAACACATCAGAACTATGTGTACGTTGAAATTGCGTAGACAAATTCCACACAGAAATGTTAAAAATCTTTTTCATCCTACATTTAATATACTGTATAGTGGGTGGTCTGTGGAATGGCAGATAAAATGTCAACCACTACTCAACCTCATCATAAATTGATTCATTTACTTAAGTCCAAGTATTTAAGTTGAAGTTTTACCATAATATCAATATTTACAATTCTGGTTGAAATGAGATGAAAACAACACATTGATTCCATGTCACAATACGTTGACAAATTACGATGAAACAACATTGATTCAACCAGTGTGTGCCCAGTGGGTTCCCACTGGAATGTAATCATGGCTGATGCTAATGAGGAAGCTGGTCGTCAGTGGCTGACCAGGTTAGTGTGGGTAATGAGTTGCTCTCACAGTGGATCAGTGTCAGCTAGAAGGCCCTAATGAGAAGGAGCCACCAAGTGTGTCCCACCAGCCCCGCCACCCGCCATTACCAGCCTCAAACCCTCAAGCCCCTTATCATGAGAGGATCAGGCACTCTGCACTAAACACTAAACACTATCTGACAGGCACTCTGCGCAGACGCCTAACCAGTGTCAGATAGATACAGTGAGAGATACTCTCCCCAGATGCAAGCACGGAGGCTTCTCTGTGCTGATAATCTCTACTTGCTAATTGTAGACAGGCTGTGTAGACTATGGTCTTGAACCTCGATGTTGTCACGAAGAGTGTCTGTTCGACTTGACTGAGGGAATTATCTCCATTTAAACTAATATTAGTAATACTGAGCAGACAACTTAATTGTACAATAGATGTCTGAACATTATCAGTCAGGCAGTTGGCACAGACAGCTGAGTAGTACCATCAGACAAGCTGAGTGCTACCATCAGACAGGCACATGTTCATAGCTATTTTACAGAAGATACCGCCATCATTATAGGTGTCACTTTACCTGGGGGCCCAGAATAATCAAGGAAACCACTTCTTCTGAGCAAGTGTCCTGAGTGTAAATTCTCAATAGCTCGGTTTCCATGCGAATATTCTAAAATCTGCATAAAAACAATATGTGCATTTTCCCACCGGAGCTATGTTTCATTTTGCAGATAAAACGGTGTGTATGATGATGGTGCACATGGACAGAACTTTTGTGGTTAAATTCCCATGTACCAAATAAAATAAATAAATCAAGTTAAATGGGTTTCCAGCAGGTTTTCAACTCTACTGATGGTTTTGTCACAAAATATGTTGCGTTATATAGCGAATGTGCCTACTCTGGTCTTGGCATGTGCGCTAAAGCCAGCAGCTCACATATACAATGGACAAAAGAGTAAGATAATTTTTAATTAGTCAAACGGCAGCCAAGCATTGAACATCATGTCATCAGAATAAGACCCTGTAAGACCCTCACTATTAACTGGGTAGGAGCATCAAGCTCATCACTGTGTACTTTTCCCCACCCTGTGAAGTTCATCGTTTATGTAATCTGTAGCCTGATATACTGCATGCTTTCCCGAGTCGTAGTGGGAGGACCACACAACATGTCATCTGTAGCCTGATATACTGCATGCTTTCCCGAGTCGTAGTGGGAGGACCACACAACATGTCATCTGTAGCCTGATATACTGCATGCTTTCCCGAGTCGTAGTGGGAGGACCACACAACATGTCATCTGTAGCCTGATATACTGCATGCTTTCCCGAGTCGTAGTGGGAGGACCACACAACATATCATCTGTAGCCTAATAAACTGCATGCTTTCCCGAGTCGTAGTGGGAGGACCACACAACATGTCATCTGTAGCCTGATATACTGCATGCTTTCCCGAGTCGTAGTGGGAGGACCACACAACATGTCATCTGTAGCCTGATATACTGCATGCTTTCCCGAGTCGTAGTGGGAGGACCACACAACATATCATCTGTAGCCTGATATACTGCATGCTTTCCCGAGTCGTAGTGGGAGGACCACACAACATATCATCTGTAGCCTGATATACTGCATGCTTTCCCGAGTCGTAGTGGGAGGACCACACAACATATCATCTGTAGCCTGATATACTGCATGCTTTCCCGAGTCGTAGTGGGAGGACCACACAACATATCATCTGTAGCCTGATATACTGCATGCTTTCCCGAGTCGTAGTGGGAAGACCACACAACATATCATCTGTAGCCTGATATACTGCATGCTTTCCCGAGTCGTAGTGGGAGGACCACACAACATGTCATCTGTAGCCTGATATACTGCATGCTTTCCCGAGTCGTAGTGGGAGGACCACACAACATATCATCTGTAGCCTGATATACTGCATGCTTTCCCGAGTCGTAGTGGGAGGACTACACAACATATCATCTGTAGCCTGATATACTGCATGCTTTCCCGAGTCGTAGTGGGAGGACTACACAACATATCATCTGTAGCCTGATATACTGCATGCTTTCCCGAGTCGTAGTGGGAGGACTACACAACATATCATTGCGAGACTCCAAGTTTACCGTATGATGGTTATTATATCAATATTTGCGCATAAACGCATTTCTCGCAGAATGAATTACAGACATAAAGAAGGGGAAAGGGGATACCTAGTCAGTTGCACAACTGAATGCATTCAACTGAAATGTTTTTTCCACATTTAACCAACCCCTCAAAATCGCAGGTTGATGTTTATTGTCATGAGCCTTGTCCTGGAGGCAGAACTGAACAATTTCCCCTTAGATAGGCAAGCTGCAAAGTTTAAATTGGCTATACTGTAAAAACTCATGAAAACAAAAATGTGCTTTTTGTTCTTAATTTAATTTAGGCATTTGGGTTAACAGGGTGGTTAAAGTTAGGTTGTAGGACTTTATGGATGTGCCAGCTAGTGACCACTCTGCAGAGCTGCTTCCAGAACAAGATTCATGACGAAAATTTTTACCCGACATGTACTTTACTTGCGTAAAAAGGTTGGATGGAAACATGGTTGTTGGTGTTCTTTTTGAAAAAAAAAAAGATTAACTAATTGCTTTCTCTCTGTACTAATGCTATACATGCATTTATTTGTCTTTGAAGAAAATGTTTCAAATGCAAGGTAATGAATAGTAACAGGCATTAAATGAAATCTCCAAGTGCATCCTGTATCGCTGATGTTGAATAGGGCATCATGCTGTTTCAACTTACTGGATGCAGACTTCTAAATATGAAATTACTTTACAGGTGAGATTTTGCTCTTTCTTTTAGATTCTGAATAAAGTTACACAGTATGCTAATACCATGACTTGTCTATAGCAACTTTAGTCTTGTGTAGCTCATTTGATGCTTACATTGCCTTATTTAAGTTATCTTTGTAAGGTAAAATGTGTGCCCAATAAACATGTTCACATTTATGTAATGTATGCAAATAATTTAGATTATCCGAGGGGAAATTGTTTTGTTATTTCTCTGATGGGAGTTTTAATTTGCACTTGTTGCTTTTGCATCACAGTGGCAAATATTATATCAGGCATGAAATCTAACATATTGAAACATGTTCGATGTTTTAAAGGATTGCACAACTTGACAAGTCTTCCACTTTGCATAATGTCATTGTTTTCAGCAGGGATTCTTTGAGTGGGCACGGCATTTGTCTAAGTATACTGTACATTAATAAGCACCATACACGGGTACCAAACACCCTAGAAACCTCACAATGTCCTTTTTTGAATTTCTCTGCACTTCTGTGTCCTCTTTACAGAGCATGTAGAACTGTTTGAAGTTTACTGAAGACCCTTATGGGATAAACAACACACAGCAACGTGTGTGCCCGAAGCGTGAGGGAGAAAGAGTCACGCATTGGCTTTGATCTGATATCTGCTAATTCCTTTAATTCGGCATGGCGACTAAACAAAACGCAACTATTTGTCGAACATAATTTCCTTTCGTCTCGCTAAGGCTTGAAATGTGCGTTCTGAAATGAAATCCTCTCTGAACTCAGCAGGAGTATTTTTTTGTTGAGTTAGAACGATGAAAAACAATTGTATGTTCTTCTCATGTGGCTGATAAACAGCAGTTCATAGAAGGCGTGAAATGGGGAAGTGAATGGAGAGCTTCTGAGACAGACAGGTAGTGCATTCAGCTGTCATTGACTAACTATGAAAGATGGCATTTCCTCATAGTGAGTGGGGTTTGGTTTTGATGGCCATTGGGTTTATAGGCTTCGCAGGATGCACAACTCCAGTCCACAAGGACTGTATCCCTGCATTTTCAAATGGTCCCTGGCACTGAATTGAGGAGTTCATATCATTGAATGCCCAGAGAGTGCACATACCTGGCCTCCAATGTCTGATCAAATTGCAAAAAAGGAAAACCAGCAGGACCTGCAACCACTTGAGGACCGGAGTTCAGTTGTGCATTGGGTTGCACATTTTGGGGAATATTCAGAGGTGGAAACTTGTCGTGGGAATTAACGGGAATATGCGGGAATTAACGGGAATATATGGGAAATAACAGGAATATGTGGGAATTAACGGAAATATATGCAAATTAATATTAATACCATTTAAATGTAGATGTTTTTTATATTGGATATATTTACCATATCATATGGAGACAGAAACATAAGCCTTTTACCTTATCATAAGTAGACATAATTGCAAATGATTAAATCCTTCCAATAGAAAAAAAACAAACAAACATTTTAGTTACGAATTGAACTTTAATTAAATGAGTTGACTCTTCACATGGGAGGATTTCACTGAACAACAAAATAAACTGAATATTGAATGATCGCCAATGATCCATCGCATCTCCCAAAAATGTTTTCAACATACATCTGTAAAATTATAGTCTAGAAACTAAAGCTTTGGTTGTCTTCCTCTCAGGCTTCCATGTCTTCTCCCTGGACCTCCTCAATGTCCACCTCTTGAACATCAGACTCTGAGGCCTCATCTTCACTGTCACTTTCCAACCTTGTTGAGGATGGCTCGTTGTCAGGCTCAAAAAGCCTCAAATTTGCCTGGATGGCCACCAACTTTCAACCCTAGTATTGGTCAGACTGTTGCGTGCTTTGGTGTGTGTGTTCCCAAACAAGGACCAGTTGCACTCTGAGGTGGCTGATGTTGGTGGGATTTGGAGGATGATGGAGGCAACAGGGGAAAGAGCCTCAGATCCACAAAGTCCCTTCCAACAGGTGGCTGATGAGATATGTTGGCACGACTGCCATATTGCATCTCCATCCCAAGCCCTTGCTTGGAAGTGTACTTCACCAGACTGCCAAGAACCTTGCCCTCATCCAGGCCAAGGTGGCGAGACACGGTAGTGATGACACCATAGGCCTTGTTGATCTCTGCACCAGAGAGGATGCTCTTGCCAGCATACTTGGGGTCCAACATGTACGCTGCGGCGTGTATGGGCTTCAGGCAGAAATTTTCACGCTTTTTCATGTTTTTCAGAACTGCAGTTTCTTCTTCTGCAGTACGGATTTCTTCTCTTACATCTGCAAGCAGAGTATGAACATCAGACAGGATGGCATTGTCTCCCTCAATCCCTGCAATGGCTACTGCTATAGGTTTCAGGAGTTTCAGGCTGCTTACCACACTCTCCCAAAATACATAATCCAGGAGGATCCTCTTGATGGGGCTGTCCATATCTGCAGACTGCAATATGACCATTTCTTGGAGAGACACCTTCCCCTCCACGAGACTGTCAAACATGATGACAACACCACCCCAACGGGTGTTGCTGGGCAGCTTCAATGTGGTGCTCTTATTCTTCTTACTTTGCTTAGTGAGGTAGATTGCTGCTATAACTTGATGACCCTTCACATACATAACCATTTCCTTGGCTCTCTTGTATCCATTGTTTTCAGTGCCATAATGTCCTTGAGGAGAAGATTCAATGCATGAGCAGCACAGCCAATGGGTGTGAAGTGAGGGTAGGACTCCTCCACTTTAGACCAAGCAACCTTCATGTTCGCAGCATTATCTGTCACCAGTGAAAATACCTTCTGTGGTTCAAGGTCATGGATGACTGCCTTCAGCTCATCTGCAATGTAGAGACCGGTGTGTCTGTTGTCCCTTGTAGAATACTGGTTGAGGGGTGGAGATTATGTAGTTAATTATTCCTTTCCCACGAACATTCGACCCCCCATCAGAGATGATTGCAATACAGTCTGCTTTCTCTATGATTTGCTTGACCTTCACTTGAACTCTGTTGAGCTCTGCATCCCGCAAATGCAGTAAGACGTGTGTTGTTTTGGCTCATGTAATATTCATTTTTTTCAGTTTTTGTTGTTGTATATATTTCAATCTTTTTTTTCCATTTTCAAATCAAATATACCTTCCTGCAACCCGCCTCACCCAATGTGGTACGGATCTTCTATTTTTTTGGGACTTTATAACTGGAACCTCTGTCAGAAGCTAGCCGTCAGCAGCTAGCCAGCTAATTAGCTACTAGCTATTTAGTCATTGTTAGCCACTGCTAGCGGTCTTTACCTTTAGCTCAAACACCAGCCGCTTTAGCCCGGATAATACCTGTCAGTCTGCACAGTGCGATATCAGCCCTGAGCATATCGGACTGCTTTTCTCCACTACATCACCGGATTCCTGCAGCAAGCTCTGGACCATTACACTGGATCATCGCAGCTAACTATCTGCTACCGAGTGGCTATTGTGGCTAACGCCCTTGTCCAGAAGCAAGCACCAGTTAGCCTCGAGCTAGCCCCTGCTAGGCCCATCTCCCTGCTAGCCAACAAAGTACACCAACTATAATACCTCTCTTGCCAATTGGCCTGGACCCTTTGTCGACACGGATCCCCGCTGATCCATCACGACTGGTCTGCTGACGTAATTCGGCCGATGTGCTCTCAACCAGCCTCTGCGTCGTGGATGTCGGTAAAGACCCATCTGCTAGCCCCGACCCGCAAGCTTTCTGAACACCGTGTCTCCCGCTCGCCTAGTGTTGTAACGACTACCGAACGGCTCCCTGTTTCATCTATTGCTGCTCATTGGATGCTATGATCACTCGGCTACACAGCTGATGCCTGCTGGACTGTTTATTAACACAGTACTTCATTTTGTTTATCTGTTGGCCCCAGCCTCGAACTCAGGCCCTGTGTGTAGCTAACTGACCATCTCTGCCCATTCTTCGCCATTTATCCATTGTTGTTGTCTTAGCTGTTTACCTGTTGCTGTCTTACCCGTTGTTGTCTTAGCTCTCCCAATCAACACGTGATTGCTTTATGCCTCTCCCTAATGTCAATATGCCTTGTATACTGTTGTTTAGGGTAGCTCTCATTGTTTTATTTTACTGCGGAGCCCCTAGTCCCGCTCAACATGCCGTAGATAGCTTGTTTGTCCCACCCCCCACACATGCGGAGACCTCACCTAACTTAACTGGTGCCTCCAGAGATGCAACCTCTCTCATTGTCACTCTATCCCTAGGTTTACCTCCTCTGTACTCGCACCCTATCATACCCTTGTCTGTACGTTATGCCCTGAATCTAACCTACCACGCCCAGAAATCTGCTTCTTTTATTCTCTGTTCCCAACGCACTAGACAACCAGTTCTTATAGCCTTTAGCCGTACCCTCATCCTACTCCTCCTCTGTTCCTCTGGTGATGTAGATGTTAACCCAGGTCCTGTGTGTCCCCAGACGCTCTCATTTGTTGACTTCTGTAACCGTAAAAGCCTTGGGTTCATGCATGTGAACATCAGAAGCCTCCTCCCTAAGTTTGCTTTATTCACTGCTTTAGCACACTCCGCCAACCCTGATGTCCTAGCCGTGTCTGAATCCTGGCTTAGGAAGGCCACCAAAAATTCGGAAATGTCCATCCCAAACTACAACATTTTCCATCTAGATAGAACTGCTAAAGGGGGCGTAGTTGCAATCTACTGCAGAGATAGCCTGCAGAGTTCTGTCATACTATCCAGGTCTATGCCCAAACAGTACAATCCTAAATCCGTAAACATGGGCACCCTCATGGATATCATCCTGACCAACTTGCCCTCTAAATACACTTCTGCTGTTTTCAACCAGGATCTCAGCGATCACTGCCTCATTGCCTGCGTCCGTTATGGGTCTGCGGTCAAATGACCACATCACTGTCAAACGCTCCCTTAAACACTTCTCGAGCAGGCCTTTCTAATCGACCTGGCCCGGGTATCCTGGAATGATATTGACCTCATCCCATCAGTAGAGGATACCTGGTTGTTCTTTAAAAGTGCTTTCCTCACCATCTTAAATAAGCATGCCTCTTTCAAAAAATATTGAACTAAGAACAGATATAGCCCTTGGTTCACTCCAGACTTGACTGCCCTTGACCAGCACAAAAACATCCTGTGGCGTACTGCACTAGCATCGGATAGTCCCCGCAATATGCAACTTTTCAGGGAAGTCAGGAACCGTCAGGAACCAATATACACAGTCAGTTAGGAAAGCAAATGCTAGCTTTTTCAAACAGACATTTGCATCCTGCAGCACTAATTCCAAAAAGTTTTGGGACACTGTAAAGCCCAGCTGCCCACTTCCCACTGCACTGAGGATAGGAAACACTGTCACCACCGATAAATCCACGATAATCGAGAATTTCAATAAGCAATTCTCTACGGCTGGCCATGCTTTCCACCTGGCAACCCCAACCCCGGCCAACAGCTCTGCACCACCCGCAGCAACTGGCCCAACTGACTGCCTCGCCTGGTTCACTAGCTACTTCTCAGATAGAGTTCATGGTGTCAAATCGGAGGGCCTGTTGTCCGGACCTCTGGCAGTCTCTATGGGTGTGCCACAGGGTTCAATTCTCGGGCCGACTATTTTCTCTGTATATATCAATGATGTCGCTCTTGCTGTGGGTGATTCTTTGATCCACTTCTATGCAGATGAGCCCATTCTGTATACTTCTGGCCCTTCTTTGGACACTGTGCTAACTAACCTCCAGACTCCAGACCTCCAAAAGGGCTTCAATGCCATACAACACTCCTTCTGTGGCCTCCAACTGCTCTTAAATGCTAGTAAAACAAAATGCATGCTCTTCAACTGATCGCTGTCCGCACCCGCCCGCCCGACTAGCATCACTACTCTGGACAGTTCTGACTTAGAATATGTGGACAATTATAAATACCTAGGTCTCTGGCTAGACTGTAAACTTTTGTTCCAGACTCATATTAAACATCTCCAATCCAAATTAAATCTAGAATCGGCTTCCTATTTCGCAACAAAGTTTCCTTCACTCATGCTGCCAAAGAACACAAAGGCGACCTGCCCAAACGAATACAGACCCGTAGCACTCACGTCCGTAGCCATGAAGTGCTTTGAAAGGTTGGTAATGTCCCAGCTATACACAGCCCATCTGTAAATAGCCCTACCATCTACCTTCCTCATCCCCATATTTGTTTTTGTTTTTCTGCTCTTTTGCATACCAGTATTTCTACTTGCACATCCTCATCTGCACATCTATCACTCCAGTGTTCATTGCTAAATTGTAATTACTTAGCCACTATGGCCTATTTATTGACTTGCCTCCTTACTTCATTTGCACACACTGTATACAGTTTTTCTATTTTGTTATTGACTGTATGTTTGTTTATTCCATGTGTAACTCTGTGTTGTTGTTTTTGTCGCACTGCTTAGCTTTATCTTGGCCAGGTCGCAGTTGTAAATGAGAACTTGTTCTCAACTGGCCTACCTGGTTAAATAAAGGTGAAAAATAAAATACAATAAAAAATAAAGCATGTCTGCTGGGCGAAGAACATTCAGAAATCTCTTCCAATACATTGCCTGTGAGCATCAGGGGTGAACCAGTTGCATACACAGCTCAAGCAAGACATTCATCAGCATTTCTCTGACTACGTTCCTCCATTGAGTACAAAAAACACTTCTGATTCCAGGAAGACCATGAGCTGTTGCTATCGATACGGTGTCGGATTCATCATTTTCACCTCGAATAGAAGTAGAGGGACTTTTGTCAGAGGTTGCTTGTTGTGAGCGCTGCGGGAACTTTATGCACTTGGCCAGATGATTCTGCATCTTTGTTGCATTCTTCACATATGATTTGGTGCAGTATTTGCAAATGTACACAGCGTTTCCTTGTGCATTAGCTGTAGTGAATTGTCTCCACACATCAGGTAGTGCCCGTGTCATTTTCCTGTAATGATTAGAAAACAATTAGTAAAAAAAACAAATACAATTCCATGTACAGATAAATAGTTAAGCAGTTAGATCAAACAACTCCTTTGTAAGATACATGTTTTAGAATGAAACATGTATGGAAACAAATTAATTAATTAACACTCCTCAGTTAGCAGGCTCAAGCAAGCCAAAACCCACATAGTAGCAAAAACTAACTAGCAGAAATTGTTAACAAGTTAGAAATGATTTAAACACACTTTGCTGTAGGCTACAATTTACTAGTTAACAAAAAATCATGTATGTCATATAAAATATATTCACCCCACCCAGTATTGTAATCAAAACTTACCAGAAATTATGTAGTCCTTGGCTCAGACAGTGTAGTTGTGTGGGCTCAATGTCATTATTGTGCAAGATCTTGAGAATCAGCTGTACATGCGATGGAAGAATGCACTGTGCATGCAGAGGGTTGCAATTCCATTGAATTGGGGATAGTTTAACCAAAATATCCCATAAGACCTAGAAGTGCCTTATGTGTATCCCACAAAAAAGGTTCACTGTTATAAGCTAACTTTTTTGATGAATTTAAGCACAATTCCCCAAATTCCGGGGCTTAACTTCCCATGGAAAATTTCCAGTGAAAAAGTTTCCGACCCTTTGCAACCCTAGTTGTGCACCCCTGGTGGCACCTGAACTCCTCTGAATAGTTAATAATAGTGATCTGAAGGGGTTAGTGAACTGTCCTGCTGAGCATATTGACAATCCAATAGAGACCGTCTCCCACATGGCTCCTCCTAGACAGTACCCTTTGAATCAAGGGCTGTCTTCTGAATGGAATCAGACAAGGTGACCTTCCTAGAGTCCTGCTGTGGTCCAGATGGTAAATGTTCCAAATCCCAGCATTACAGCCCATTGTGGCTCAGACAATGAGGCCCTGTCATTGAATAGGACAAACGTTTATAAAAATAGAACAGGCATTGAATCCCAGTGAATACTTTCTATTAGCCGTACACCCATGTCATATTGATCTTCCTCTACTCTTGTTTCCTAGTACAGCTTGTGCTGATTGAAATACTGCATTATTGATATGAAAAGGAAGGCAATCACTTGCACTTGTTGTGGTCTGATTCCTGGGCAACTCTTCCGACGAGAGTTGTTCTGACTGTGTGTCCCTGCACTTTAAGAATACATCCCTAATATTCTGTTTGTCTCTCTGTCCCTGCAGACAACCTGCTGATTGACTATCAGTTCACCTTCAGCCTTCTCCAGGAGGATGACCACCACTACACCGCCATCAACTTCATGGCCACCCCTGAACAGGTCAGTAACCACACAGAGGCTTCCCTCAGTCATCCTGAGGGACGGTCTCATGTAGCCTTTCTGTTATGTATATCATGCATCAATTATGTAAAGAAGAGAAAACCCACATAAGTATTATTCCAAGTCATCATAATGTTGGTTTGGAATACATGTGTTCGACCTCGTTTTGTGGTCATATTTTACAGAGCAACAAGAACTTGGACATGTCGATCAATGCATCCAACAACTTCAACCTCAACATCACCTGGTCTATTGGATCAACAGGTAACTTGTCTTAGCTGATCATTTTGCCATAGTTTGGATCGGTATGTGCTGTAGTAAATGTCAATGTCAATGTTTATTTGACTGTTTGACAACATTGATTCTGACTGACCACCTAGCTATAGTCACTACGGCGGATATAACCCATTCAGCATCATACAGTGTACACCCCGTGCACTACATAATCCATTGTAGGACATTTTAATACTGTACTAGTCACCTGAGATGGTAAAAATAAAACGTACAAACTCTGATGTACAGAATCTCACTCAATTTGTCAACTTACCCAGAGGGAATGGTGCCTTTGTTGTTCTGCTCAGTGTCTCTCATTAGACAAGAATGTCTGTAGAGGAATGCCCCTCTTGAAAAATGCAGTGGAGATATTTTTAATTATGGCATTGGGGCATTGTTGAAGTGTTTTTGTGTGATTTCAATTAAGATAAAACCTTGCCCAGACTGTTCCCGTGTTAAGGGCCCAGAACTTTTTTTTTTTTACTTAATTTGAGAGGAAACTTCAGGGCTTCAGAATATATGTGCTGAACAATTACAGTGAGTCTGTGTTATGGCACTGATAAAGTAGTTGGGGTAATCTTTTATTAAAGCTGTCCTAAAGTCTGCCCTACTAATGCAGTATTCTTGATAACGTCTTCAATTATGACTACTTAAAATATACATGCATCTCTCTTTTTTGTAAAGGAAGTAGAATTACACTTTCCTTACATTTTTTTAAGCTTTATTTGAACAGAACAAGTCTCTGGCTGGGAGTTACATGTGTGTTGACAGGTTACACCCGCTATCACTGCTAGAATCTGTGCATCTGTCTTCTAAAACATCACTGTCAATAGCCTGGCTACCTATTTCTGTGTACTCTCTCGACTGTCATCACTAAACGTGGTTTGTTTGACTGGTGGAACTGTCACAGCAGTACCTATGCCCTCTGTACCTATACAGTTGAAATCGGAAGTTTACACTTAGGTTGGAGTCATTAAAACTTGTTTTTCAGCCACTCCACAAATGTCTTGTTAACAAACATAATTGTCTCGTGTGGCTCAGTTGGTAGAGCATGGTGTTTGCAATGCCAGGGTTGTGGGTTCAATTCCCACGGGGGACCAGTATGGAGAAAAAAAATGTATGCATTCACTACTGTAAGTCGCTCTGGATAAGAGCGTCTGCTAAATGACTAAAATGTAAACTATAGTTTTGGCAAGTCGGTTAGGACATCTACTTTGTGCATGACACAAGTAATTTTTGCAACAATTGTTTACAGACAGATTATTTCACTTATATGACCAACTGTATTATCCTCTCAGTGTCCTTCCCATGACGACTCACAATATGACCCGCTTCTCCCCCCTAGCTGGCACCATCTCTGGCGAAGAGGTGCCCATTGTGTCCAAGACCAATATCCAGGAACACAGAGACAGCTTCTCCTGTGAGAAGTTCAACTTCCGGGTCAACTCCAACATCACCTTCTATGTCTACGTCAGCAACTTCTCCTGGCCAATCAAGATCCAGGTGAGGTTCTGTCAGTAGTGATCTCACAATCCACAACTGCGTTACATCTCCACCAAGGGAGATACATTAAATTAGGTTTAAAAATATATACACTAACGTTCAAAAGTTTGGGGTCACTTAGAGATGGGGTCACAGAGTTTGGGGTCACTTAGAGATGTTGTAACTGACTATTGTAGCTGGAAACGGCAGATTGTTTTATGGAATATCTACATTGGTGTACAGAGGCCCATTATCAGCAACCATCACTCCTGTGTTCCAATGGCACGTTGTGTTAGCTAATCCAAGTTTATCTATTTAAAACGCTAATTGATCATTAGCAAACCCTTTTGCAATTATGTTAGCACAGCTGAAAACTGTTGTTCTGATTAAAGAAGCAATAAAACTGGTCTTCTTTAGACTAATTTAGTATCTGGAGCATCAGCATTTGTGGGTTCGATTACATGCTCAAAATAGCCAGAAACAAAGTACTTTCTTCTGAAACTCGTCAGTCTATTCTTGTTCTGAGAAATGAAGGCTATTCCATGTGAGAAATTGCCAAGAAACTGAAGATCTCATACAACGGTGTGTACTACTCCCTTCACAGAACAGCGCAAACTGGCTATAACCAGAATGGAAAGAGGAGTGGGAGGCCCCGGGGCACAACTGAGCAAGAGGACAAGTACATTAGAGTCTCTAGTTTGAGAAACAGACACCTCACAAGTCCTCAACTGCAGCTTCATTAAATAGTACTCGCAAAACACCAGTCTCAATGTCAACGGTGAAGAGGCTACTCCGGGATGCTGGCCTTCTAGGTAGAGTTCCTCTGTCCAGTGTTATTTTGCCCATCTTACTCTTTTCATTTTATTGGCCAGTCTGAGATATGGCTTTTTCTTTGCAACTCTGCCTAGAAGGCCAGCATCCTGGAGTCGCCTCTTCACTGTTGACAGCTCAAGATATTGGGGCTCAGGATATTGAACTACCTGGACGAATGACTGGTGGTAGCAGAGTTGAGGGTGTAGGTGGTGTTTCACACATTCATGCTGGTTTCCCATGTTCAGTCTCTGGGTTTCATAGTGAATCAAGAGAAGAGCTGTTTGACTACATCTCAACGCATTCTGTTTCTGGATCTTGAGTTGGACTCAGAGTGTAGAATTGTGCGTTCTTGTCCCTGCAGAGGGTGGCCGGTTTCCGGTTTGCTTCGCCCAATTTTTGCCTATTTGGGATGATGGTTTCTATGATCGCTGTGGTTCCCCTCGGGCTGTTGCGAACTTTCCAGCGGCGGGTGGTAGACACTCGCTTGGACGCATCATCGCACCACCTAAACCCCTAGTCACTGTGGGTGTCTCGTCATACCTATGGTATCTGGCTCGATAGAGGGATCCACGGCTGTTGTCTCTGGGGACCCCCATGGGTCGACCTATTTCCCGCAAGGTGATTATGACAGACCTATCCCCCTGAGGGTGGGGTGCACTGTGCATGGGCAGCTCAATTCGGGGGTTGTGGACTATGTCGCAGAGCATGCCACATATCAATTACGTGGAGATTTTGGGAAAGGAGATACAACACCTGTTCGGCCCCGCGCCTCCCCGTTCTGGGCTCGGTGAAGAGGGGTGAAAATGTATGGAATTAATCCGTGCCTCTGGTATATCACCTGTGGAAATCAGGGCTTCTGGTGAGGCATGGTGTTCATTGGCCTTGACAGGCCTGATTCTAATGTTCTTCAGTAAAGTAGCGCTCAAAATCACCATAGCTGTGCTGTACCTCATTTTCCTCCTTCAGGGAACAGTAGTTATAGTCATAACTGTACAATCTCAGAGAACAATAGCCCCCTACAAAAATATGTGGGTTTTATACTTCCTGCAATGGATTTGATCATTTGAGAGGACTGTTGGAAAACAATATCTGATTTAAACAATATCTGTCTCTACAGAACATATAAATATGTGAAATGTCTCTAAAACTCTCGGTCTGTCTCTTTAAGGCATAAAGCCATGATAGGACCTTGAGCATAAACTATAATAAAACGTGTTTGGCAAAAATATAATATTTAATGATCCATGAGTTTTGTAGTGTCGCCATCAATTATTTAGGATTGCCTTAATACTGAGACAGCCATACAAAATATTCATGGTTTAATCTTATGATGCATAAAATTGAAGTAGACTTTGGCGGTGATATTTTAAGATATCTGTCACACCCAATGTTGTGATAAAACGAGCTGAAATCTGATTGAATGGACTGACTGCAAGATGCATGCTTAGTTAATCAACACTGAGACACTCAAATAGTCCTGAGCTAAAAAAAGAAAGGAAATGGAGATATTGGATATGCTAGACCAGGCCTGGGTGATTATTTTCCATGGAGGGCCACATTAGAATACATTTTTGCCATCGCGGGCCAGAATCATATTACAGAATTATACATCATGTGTATGACTGTGTTGACAGCTGTATCTACTGTAAAATCACATCCGATATGCTACTTATTTTACTTTTTTAACATGCACAGAAATAAACCACATCCATGTTCTCCTTTTGGTAGGCATTTTCATTATTAAACATGCAATGAAGGTATAGGTTCTGACGTTGCTATGCGCAGGATTGCTGAGAGGTGAGAGTCAGTAAGAGATGATCTATGCCATGACTTGTTATATTTCATTACTGAAAATGTCTGTTCACATACATACCCAAACAGTACAAACATATTCTGAGCATGACTCCTAATCTTTGGAAAGTTTTGTTCATCGAGAGTTGCATAGAACCTCAACAGTGACATTGTTTTGAATAGTTCTCCAATCCCTGCATCAGACTGAAGATCGATAAACTCAAGTTGCAGGTCAGTGGGAGCGTTATCCACATCGAAGGTGAAAGGAGAAGAAACCAACAGCATGTCATTTTCTAACACTTTGAAATCCTCAAAACAACAAGAAAACTCACCGTTCAAAGTACGCAGCAGTGATGTTTACTTCTCCCGCTGGTCATCTGATAGGGAACAGACTAGTAGTGTCGGAAGGTGGGTGAGATTGTTGGCTTCTACTTGGCGGGTCAGGATTAGTCATTTTCCCTTGAAGGCTTTGACTAGGCTGTACATCTGAAGTGCAAAAAGGCCCTTCCCTTGTTTGGAATTCAGTTCATTCATGAGGGCCATGATGTTCACGGTGAAAGCAAAATCAGCCAACCATTCTTTATCTTGCAGTTGAGGGAAATCCACATATTTTCCTTTCATTTGCAATCTCCGACTTCAGGTCCCACACCCTTTTAAGCACCTTCCCCAAACTCAGCCATCTCACGTTTGTGTGGTAGGGGAGATCTGCATGCCCCGACTGTCTCTTCCAACAGTGAGACAATCTGCCTGTGGTTTAAAGATTTTGCTCTTATGAAGTTTACCACTTTAGTGACTGTATCCACAACATGGCTCATTTCCAGAACACATTTCCAGAGCACCTCCTGATGAATAATGCAATGCAGGAAAATCATTTTCTTATCTGGGTTCAGCTCAGCTACTTGATCTTGTATCCTTTTCAAAAGGCCAATGTTTTGGCCTTTTGTCAAGTTTGGGCACCCATCAGTGGTCACACTGGATAACTTTTCAAAACTCAGTCCCAGCTTTTCCACACACTTATTAACCTCCTCCAATAAATCTTTCCCTGTAGTTGTGCTCTTCATTGACTGCACTGAAGCTCCTCTGTAATTTCAAAGTCTGGGGTTATAACTCGTAAGAATATCAACAACTACGTCGTGTCACGTGCATCACTGCTCTCATCCAAGACCAAGGGGAAATAGGTGAAATCCTTTACCTTGTCTTTCAACTGTTGTTCCATATTCTCTGCGATGTCCTCAACACGCCGTGTCACTGTTCGTCTTGACAGGGAAACATTTTCAAACAGCTCTTTCTTGTCGGGGCAAAGTACTGCTGCAGAGTCAATTAAACATTCTTTTATGAATTCGCCCTCAGCGAATTTCTTGCTATGTTTAGCAATTTTGTGGGACGATACATTGCTAGCTCTCTCAATTCCATCGTTTGCTGAATGCAGTTTTGTGAAAAGTTCTTGCTGCTTTTGCAACTGAGAAAGAAACTCTTTCAGTGCACTTGCCCTCTGCTCAGAAGACATATTCCTATATTTCTCTGCATGCTTCATCTGGAAGTGTCGGGACAAGTGCTCTCTTTGCACACTAAGCACACACCTTTCCCTGATACCTCAATAAATACATATTTCAATGTCCACTCTTGCTGGAACACCCTACATTCATTGTCTACTTTCCTTTTCTTTGAACTCTTTGGAAAAACGAATTTTTGCACAATTTCTAGCTAGCTACTATTTGTAACTGTGACGTATGTGTCAGCCTGTCAGTCACTGTTTGTCCTCGTGCAGTTCTTATTTATACGTGCCTTCAAAATAAATGTCCCACAAGCGGTGGAAGTTAAATCATTACACAAAGGCGAGTATTCATTGGGCTTTTAATTTGAATAACAAATACGTTTTTCAAAACTTTGAGCATGAGCATGATTCTGCGGGCTGTATTGAATCAGGCGAGCCGGCCTTTGCCCAGGCCTGTGCTAGACATATGTTGCAATGCAATATCTGAAAGAGGAGCTGCACATCTTCTGGGACTGTCACACACTCTGTAGCTCATATTTGGGATTTCTCTCCCGGTCCCCACCGCTTTTCTGGGTAATTAAATGTTTTCTTATTTTAATGTCTTATCTTTCAGGGAGAGAACAACAGAGCAGCACCAGCTGGTTTTCGATGCAGCAACCAAACAGACAATCAAACAGATAAACATTCTTAGAGGGGAATTTCAAATACAGAATGTTGAAGGTGCTCTGGTAGTATTCCGATATGAATGTAGCAGTTGATTGCAGACTGTCCTGCAGCATGTGTTAAGGTAATCCGTCCATTGATCGGGGCTCATAAGTATTTCCCATAAATGCTGTTTTATCAGAGCTCTATACAGATGAGATGGTAACGTGAGAAGTTAATTATCATAATGAGCACTATCCCACAGCCGTATATAGAGCCATCTCATTCGGACGCATTTTCGTCAGTAACACGAGACCAGGCCCCGCCGCTCTCTTGACCTTGGTGGCTTCCGACACAGACGCGGTAATGATGAGGAATTGTCCAGAGGATTTCCAATGGCCAGTCTCAATTATTAATTATATATTGTTTTGCTCTGAAGTTTGCTTTAGTATGTAATGCAAAAATGAAATATAGTGATGTCTCACCCTCACTGAAGGGCACCACCAACATCTGTCATTTTATCTGACTGAGTGACTCATCCTTTGAGAAGAAACTCTTTGGATTTTGATTCCAAAATGAGATACAGAATGCCAAGTTTTCTGTAGCTATCATCATATAAAGACTTCCAGACCAGTCATATATTTTCATTCTGGGATGTGTAGCCCAGGTCAGACTAGCTGTGTCCGCTTCAAAGTGTGTCAGATGGAAGCAGAGTTAGGCTGGTGAGATGTGTTGCCTCGGGTTTCTCCTGCTGGACTGATCTAATGACAAGAGAGAGATTACTTTCGCCACCAGGGCTATGATCCCTGTCCTCTCCTCCTCTTTCTCTATTTCTCTTTCACATCCACTGTGGAAGGATTTTACTTGCTCTCTCTATCTTTTTTTCTTTCTTGGACTCTCTCCTCCACGGATACATACAGAATAATACACACTCTGAATTGAACTGAGACTCTCTTTGTTTCCTGCAGATATGGGGGTACATCAGTTGATTGAAGGGGTGGCTCAATTTCTGCTCTGTGAGGCGCTCTATCTAAGAACTTCGGTCAAAGTTTTCTAACAGTGTTTTATATGAACAATTCTAAACCTTCCCCCAGATATAGTGTGTCTTAGACATGCATATGTCTCTAAAATACATTAGACATGTGTTCGCTTATCTATTCTCCAAAGATTTCTACATGTATTGTTATTGCTAGTCTGCATGTAAACAAGCCCACTGGACTCCTCCTCTTATTGGAGGAACTAGGTTGACCGTGACCATTTCAGTCCTCATTAACATTGCGAGTGTAGCCGTGTGCTCTGGTCTCTGACGTGATGTTATTCACTGTGGCAGTGAGACTGGGTGTAAAGATGGGTCCTCCTCCACTCTCCGGTCATTGTCTGCTTTTTGGGCCATCACCATCCCAGAGGACCCCCTGAGCTATCCAACACACTGCCTGACTGAGCACTGTCCAACACACTGCCTGACTGAGCACTGTCCAACACACTGCCTGACTGAGCACTGTCCAACACACTGCCTGACTGAGCACTGTCCAACACACTGCCTGACTGAGCACTGTCCAACACACTGCCTGACTGAGCACTGTCCAACACACTGCCTGACTGACGGTGCGATGTACACCACACTGCCTGACTGACTGAGCGCTGTACAACACACTGCCTGACTGACTGAGCGCTGTCCAACACACTGCCTGACTGACTGAGCACTGTACAACACACTGCCTGACTGACTGAGTGCTGTACAACACACTGCCTGACTGACTGAGCGCTGTCCAACACACTGCCTGACTGACGGTGCGATGTACAACACACTGCCTGACTGACTGAGCGCTGTACAACACACTGCCTGACTGACTGAGCGCTGTACAACACACTGCCTGACTGACTGAGCGCTGTACAACACACTGCCTGACTGACTGAGTGCTGTACAACACACTGCCTGACTGACTGAGCGCTGTACAACACACTGCCTGACTGACGGTGCGATGTACAACACACTGTTTGATTGCCTGAGCACTGGACAACACAGCCTGACTGCCTGAGTGCTGTACAACATACTGCCTGATTGCTTGAGCGCTGTACAACACACTGCCTGACTGACGGTGCGATGTACAACACACTGCCTGTCTGACTGAGCGCTGTACAACACACTGCCTGACTGACTGAGCGCTGTACAACACACTGCCTGACTGACGGTGCGATGTACAACACACTGCCTGACTGACTGAGCGCTGTACAACACACTGCCTGACTGACTGAGCGCTGTACAACACACTGCCTGACTGACTGAGCGCTGTACAACACACTGCCTGACTGACTGAGCGCTGTACAACACACTGCCTGACTGACTGAGCGCTGTACAACACACTGCCTGACTGACTGAGCGCTGTACAACACACTGCCTGACTGACTGAGCGCTGTACAAACACACTGCCTGACTGACTAAGAGCTGTCACTCACACTCTGTCTGACTCTGAGGGACGGTCTCAGTAGTTACATTGACCGAAGGCTTGTTACACACTCCCCAACTAAGCGATCGCTCTCCCTCCCTCTCTCACACACGCACATACTTACAGACAGAGTAATACATACCTTTCACATCCACTTCACAGAGCGTAATCAGATCTGAAAGGAAACAACCTCCTAATTAAACACTCCTGAACACAGGGAATATGAAGTCGCTTAGTGTGACAGATGTCTGTGTAGCAATGTCACTTTCTCTTCACTAACATCTGGAGGAAGATGTGTAGAATATATGTGGGTGTATACTATACTTGTTATTGTCTTTATACTACGTACTGTATATTGACATGTTTATATGTTTTTCACTACATATTTGTTTTTCAAAAAAATCCTGTTTGCATGCTGTGCTCTAGTCCTCCTCCACCTTCTCTCACATGAAACATTTTATTATTCATATTCCAATTAGTCACGAGGACAAATTACAGGGGTGACGACGGGATACATTAGAACACTATTTCTGTGATGTATCGCTGAGCTGTAGCAGGAAGTATTTCTGGCCCAATTCTCTTAGGCGGGAAAGACTACACCGGATGACGGACGCGCCCAGTCCCCTCTCCCCCTTCTTCCCCCCTCAACTGCCCCCCCCTGTTAGTATGAGTGTGGCCCCTGTAGCCATATGACCTCACCCCTGCTCTCAGGGCTGGTTGGAGGGCAGAGTGAGCTGCTGATCGTATGTCCTTGTGGAACAGATTTAGATTGAATCTGTCAAGCTGACCTTGCACCTTCTACCATGACATCACACTTTACAGACATTTATTTTCTGTTTTATATCTCTCTGATTTGTAGAGCCAGGCGATGGTAACTCAACTGGTCAAGGCAGTCTGAGATTCTTTGTTGCAAGTTTTATTGGGACATAGACGTACCACCCTCTATCTCTCTATTTTTCTGTTTCTCCCTTTCTCTCTCTGATTGCCTGACCTACAGACTACTCAAGTCATCTTATATCATCAAATCAAATCAAATTGTATTGGTCACACACACATGGTTAGCAAATGTTATTGTGAGTGTAGCGAAGTGCTTATGCTTCTAGATCCGACAGTGCAGCAGCATCTAACAATTCCACAACAAAACCAAATACACACAATCTAGTAAAGGAATGGGATGACAATGTATAAGCATAAAATATATGGATGAGCAGTGACAGAGCGGCTAAGATGCAATAGATAGTAAAGAATAGATAGTGAAAGATACAGTATATACATATGAGGTGAGTAATGCGTGATGTGTAAACATTCTTAAAGTGGCATTATTAAAGTGACTAGTGTTCCATTTATTGAAGTGGCCAATGATTTCAAGTCTGTAGTTAGGCAGCAGCCTCTCTGTGGTAGTGGTGGCTGTTTAACAATCTGATGGCCTTGAGATAGAAGCTGTTTTTCAATCTCTCTGTCCCAGCTTTGATGCCTCTGTACTGACCTCGCCTTTTGGATGGTAGCGGGGTGAGCAGGCAGTGGCTCGGGTGGTTGTTGTCCTTGATGATCTTTTGGCCTTCCTGTGACATCGGGTGCTGTAGGTGTCCTGTAGGGCAGGTAGTTTGCCCCCGGTGATGCGTTGGGCAGACCGCACCACCCTCTGGAGAGCCCTGCGGTTGTGGGCGGTGCAGTTTCCATACCAGGCGGTGATACAGCCCGACAGGAAGCTCTCAATTGTGCACCTGTAAAAGTTTTTTCGTCCCTCCTGAGGTTGAAGAGACACTGTTGTGCCTTCTTCACAACACTGTCTGTGTTCGTGGACCATTTCAGTTTGTCGTTGATATGTACACTGAGGAACTTAAAACTTTCCACCTTCTCCACTGCTGTCCCGTCGATGTGGATAGGGGGCTGCTCCCTTTGCTGTTTCCTGAAGTCCATGATCATCTCTGTTGTTTTTCTTACATTGAGTGAGAAATTATTTTCCTGACACCACACACCGAGGGCCCTCACCTTCTCCCTGTAGGCAGTCTTGTCGTTGTTGGTAATCAAGCCTACCACTGTAGTGTCGTCTGCAAACTTGATGATTGAGTTGGAGGTGTGCATGGGTGAACAGGGAGTACAGGAGAGGGCTGAGAATGCACCCTTGTGGGGCCCTAGTGTTGTTTCCTACCTTCACCACCTGGGGAAGCCCGTCAGGAAGTCCAGGACCCAATTGCACAGGGCTGGGTCGAGACCCAGGGTCTCAAGCTTATTGATGAGTTTGGAGGGGACTATGGTGTTGAATGCTGAGCTATAGTCAATGAACAGCATTCTTACATTGGTATTCCTCTTGTCCAGATGGGATAGGGCAGTGTGTTATGGCGATTTGCATCGTCTGTGGACCTATTGGGGTGGTAAGCAAATTGGAGTGAGTTTAAGGTAACAGTAGGGTGGAGGTGATATGATCCTTGACTAGTCTCTCAAAGCACTTCATGATGACAGAAGTGAGTGTTACAGGGGGATAGTCATTAGTTCAGTTACCTTAGCTTTCTTGGGAAAAGGAACAATGGTGGACATCTTGAAGCATGTGGCGACAGCAGACTGGGATAGGGATTGATTGAATATGTCCGTAAACACTCCAGCCAGCTGGTGTGCGCATGCTCTGGGGACGCGGCTAGGGATGCCGTCTGGGCCGGCAGCCTTGAGAGGGTTAACAAGTTTAAATGTTTTACTCATGTCGGCCACGGAATTAGGTGAGCCCACAGTCTTTGGTAGCGGGCTGTGTCGGTGGCACTGTATTGTCCTCAAAGCGCGCAAAGAAGTTGTTTAATTTGTCTGGGAGAAAGACTTCGATGTCCGCGACGGGGCTGGTTTTCTTTTTGTAATCCGTGATTGTCTGTGGACCCTGCCACATACGTCTCGTGTTTGAGTCGTTGAATTGTGACTTCACTTTGTCTCTATACTGACACTTTGGTTGTTTGATTGCCTTACGGAGGGAATAATTATACTGTTTGTATTCGGGCATGTTTCTAGTCACCTTGCCATGATTAAATGCGGTGGTACGTGCTTTCAGTTTTGCGTGAATGCTGCCATCAATCCAAGGTTTATGGTTAAGGAAGATTTTAATAGTAACAGTGGGTACAACATCTCCTATACACTTCCTTATAAACTCACTCACCGAGTCAGCGTATACGTCAATGTTATTGTCTGAGGCTACCCAAAACATATCCCAGTCCGCATGATCAAAACATTCTTGAAGCGTGGAATCCATCTCTATCGGCGCCATCTTGTCCTAATCCACAGCTATTCATTTGAACGGTGTACTGTAATTGCTACCTTCCAGCATTTACTGCTGTGTATTTTCTGTTTTAACCTTTTTGACAGAAGATGAGTTCCCTATTAGCAATTATTATTTCTCAGCAGAACTACTCTAATCTTCTATATGGTTAGTTTGGTGTGAGTGAAGATAAACCTGTCAGTGTTGTTAGTTTTTACTCTGTTTATTTTGAACCGGACAACTAGGAAAAGCTCAAACCAAGTTTATTCACTCAATGGGTAAGACAGCTGAACAGACAAAGACATGATCGCACCAGCACAAGTGTATATATTTTTTATTTTATTTTTATTTTTATTTTATTTCACCATTATTTAACCAGGTAGGCAAGTTGAGAACAAGTTCTCATTTACAATTGCGACTTGGCCAAGATAAAGCAAAGCAGTTCGACACACACAACAACACAGAGTTACACATGGAGTAAAACAACATACAATCAATGATGCAGTAGAAAAAAAATAAGACTATATACAATGTGAGCAAATGATGTGAGATAAGGGAGGTAAAGGCAAAAAATGTCATGGTGGCAAAGTAAATAAAGTATAGCAAGAAAAAACACTGGAATGGTAGATTTGTAGTTTGAAGAAAGTTCAAAGTTAAGATATAAATAATATGGTGCAAAGGAGCAAAATAAATAAAATAAATAAATACAGTAGGGGAAGAGGTAGTAGTTTGGGCTAAATTATAGATGGGCTATGTACAGGTGCAGTGATCTGTGAGCTGCTCTGACAGCTGGTGCTTAAAGCTAGTGAGGGAGATAAGTGTTTCCAGTTTCAGAGATTTTTGTAGTTCGTTCCAGTCATTGGCAGCAGAGAACTGGAAGGAGAGACGACCAAAGGAGGAGTTGGCTTTAGGGGTGACCAGAGAGATATACCTGCTGGAGCGCGTGCTACAGGTCGGTGCTGCTATGGTGACCAGTGAGCGGAGATAAGGGGGGACTTTACCTAGCAGGGTCTTGTAGATGACCTGGAGCCAATGTGTTTGGCGACGATTATGAAGCGAAGGCCAGCCAACGAGAGCGTACAGGTCGCAGTGGTGGGTAGTATATGGGGCTTTGGTGACAAAACGGATGGCACTGTGATAGACTGCATCCAGCTTGTTGAGTAGGGTATTGGAGGCTATTTTGTAAATGACATCGCCGAAGTCGAGGATTGGTAGGATGGTCAGTTTTACGAGGGTATGTTTGGCAGCATGAGTGAAGGATGCTTTGTTGCGAAATAGGAAGCCAATTCTAGATTTCACTTTGGATTGGAGATGATTGATGTGAGTCTGGAAGGAGAGTTTACAGTCTAACCAGACACCTAGGTATTTGTAGTTGTCCACAAATTCTAAGTTAGAACCGTCCAGAGAAGTGATGCTGGACAGGCGGGCAGGTGCAGGCAGCGATCGGTTGAAGAGCATGCATTTAGTTTTACTTGTGTTTAGGAGCAGTTGGAGACCACGGAAGGAGAGTTGAATGGCATTGAAGCTCGTCTGGAGGGTTGTTAACACAGTGTCCAAAGAAGGGCCAGAAGTATACAGAATGGTGTCGTCTGCGTAGAGGTAGATCAGAGATTCACCAGCAGCAAGAGCGACATCATTTATGTATACAGAGAAAAGAGTTGGCCCAAGAATTGAACCCTGTGGTACCCCCATAGAGACTGCCAGAGGTCCAGACAGTAGGCCCTCCGATTTGACACACTGAACTCTGTCAAAGTAGTTGGTGAACCAGGCGACGCAATCGTTTGAGAAACCAAGGCTACTGAGTCTGCCGATGAGGATGTGGTGATTAACAGAGTCAAAACCTTTGGCCAGGTCAATGAATACGGCAGCACAGTATTGTTTCTTATCGATGGCGGTTACGATGTCGTTTAGGACCTTGAGCGTGGCTGAGGTGCACCCATGACCAGCTCTGAAACCAGATTGCATAGTGGAGAGGGTGTGGTGGGATTCGAAATGGTCGGTAATCTGTTTGTTGACTTGGCTTTCGAAGACCTTAGAAAGGCAGGGTAGGATGGATATAGGTCTGTAGCAATTTGGGTCAAGAGTGTCACCTCCTTTGAAGAGGGGGATGACAGCAGCTGCTTTCCAATCTATGGGAATCTCAGACGACACGAAAGAGAGGTTGAACAGGCTAGTAATAGGGGTTGCAATAATTTCAGCAGATAATTTTAGACAGAAAGGGTCCAGATTGTCAAGCCCAGCTGATTTGTAGGGGTCCAGATTTTGCAGCTCTTTCAAAACATCAGCTGAATGGATTTGGGAAAAGGAGAAATGGGGGAGGCTTGGGCGAGTAGCTGTGGGGGGTGCAGTGCTGTTGAATGCAGTAGGGGTAGTTAGGTGGAAAGCATGGCCAGCCGTAGAAAAATGCTTATTGAAATTCTCAATTATAGTGGGCTTATCGGTGGTGACAGAGTTTCCTATCCTCAGTGCAGTGGGCAGTTGGGAGGAGGTGTTCTTATTCTCCATGGACTTTACAATGTCCCAGAACTTTTTAGAGTTGGAGTTGCACGAAGCAAATTTCTGTTTGAAAAAGCTAGCCTTGGCGTTTCTAACTGCCTGTGTGTATTGGTTTCTAACTTCCCTAAAAAGTTGCATATCGCGGGGGCAATTCGATGCTAATGCAGAACGCCACAGGATATTTTTGTGTTGGTTAAGGGCAGTCAGGTCTGGGGAGAACCCAGGGCTATATCTGTTCCTGGTTCTACATTTCTTGAAAGGGGCATGCTTATTTAAGATGGAGAGGAAGGCATTTTTGAAAAATAACCAGGCATCCTCTACTGACGGGATGAGGTCAATATCTTTCCAGGATACCAGGGCCAGGTCGATTAGAAAGGCTTGCTCGTTGAAATGTTTCAGGGAGCGTTTGACAGTGATGAGTGGAGGTCGTTTGACCGCTGACCCATTACGGGTGCAGGCAATGAGGCAGTGATCGCTGAGATCTTGGTTGAAAACAGCAGAGGTGTATTTAGAGGGCACGTTGGTTAGGATGATATCTATGAGGGTGCCAGTGTTTGCGGCTTTGGGGTTGTACCTGGTGGGTTCATTAATAATTTGTGTGAGATTGAGGGCATCAAGCTTAGATTGTAGGATGGCTGGGGTGTTAAGCATGTCCCAGTTTAGGTCACCTAGTAGCACGAGCTCTGAAGATAGATGGGGGGCAATCAAATCAAATCAAATTTATTTATATAGCCCTTCGTACATCAGCTGAAATCTCAAAGTGCTGTACAGAAACCCAGCCTAAAACCCCAAACAGCAAGCAATGCATGTGAAAGAAGCACGGTGGCTGGGAAAAACTCCCTAGGAAAAACTCCTGAGAAAGGCCAAAAACCTAGGAAGAAACCTAGAGAGGAACCAGGCTATGAGGGGTGGCCAGTCCTCTTCTGGCTGTGCCGGGTGGATATTATAACAGAACATGGTCAAGATGTTAAAATGTTCGTAAATGACCAGCATGGTCAAATAATAATAATCATAGTAATTGTCGAGGGTGCAACAAGCACGTCCGGTGAACAGGTCAGGGTTCCGTAGCCGCAGGCAGAACAGTTGAAACTGGAGCAGCAGCATGGCCAGGTGGACTGGGGACAGCAAGGAGTCATCATGCCAGGTAGTCCTAGGGCTCAGGTCCTCCGAGAGAAAGAAAGAAAGAAAGAAAGAGAGAATTAGAGAGAGCATATTTACATTCACACAGGACACCGGATAAGACAAGAGAATACTCCAGATGTAACAGACTGACCCTAGCCCCCCGACACATAAACTACTGCAGCATAAATACTGGAGGCTGAGACAGGAGGGATCAGAAGACACTGTGGCCCCATCCGATGATACCCCCGGACAGGGCCAAACAGGCAGGATATAACCCCACCCACTTTGCCAAAGCACAGCCCCCACACCACTAGAGGGATATCTACAACCACCAACTTACCGTCCGAAGACAAGGCCGAGTATAGCCCACAAAGATGTCCGCCACGGCACAACCCAAGGGGGGGGCGCCAACCCAGACAGGAAGACCACGTCAGTGGCTCAACCTACTCAAGTGACGCACCCCTCCCATGGACGGCATGGAAGAACACCAGTAAGTCAGTGACTCAGCCCCTGTAAAAGGGTTAGAGGCAGAGAATCCCAGTGGGAAGAGGGGAACCGACAAGGCAGAGACAGCAAGGGCGGTTCGTTGCTCCAGCCTTTCCGTTCACCTTCACACTCCTGGGCCAGACTATACTTAATCATAGGACCTACTGAAGAGATAAGTCTTCAGTAAAGACTTAAAGGTTGAGACTGAGTCTGCGTCTCTCACATGGGTAGGCAGACCATTCCATAAAAATTGAGCTCTATAGGAGAAAGCCCTACCTCCAGCCGTTTGCTTAGAAATTCTAGGGACAATTAGGAGGCCTGCGTCTTGTGACCGTAGCGTACGTGTAGGTATGTACGGCAGGACCAAATCGGAAAGATAGGTAGGAGCAAGCCCATGTAATGCTTTGTAGGTTAGCAGTAAAACCTTGAAATCAGCCCTTGCCTTAACAGGAAGCCAGTGTAGGGAAGCTAGCACTGGAGTAATATGATCAAATTTTTTGGTTCTAGTCAGGATTCTAGCAGCCGTATTTAGCACTAACTGAAGTTTGTTTAGTGCTTTATCCGGGTAGCCGGAAAGTAGAGCATTGCAGTAGTCGAGCCTAGAAGTAACAAAAGCATGGATTAATTTTTCTGCGTCATTTTTGGACAGAAAGTTTCTGATTTTTGCAATGTTACGTAGATGGAAAAAAGCTGTCCTTGAAGCAGTCTTGATATGTTCTTCAAAAGAGAGATCAGGGTCCAGAGTAACGCCGAGGTCCTTCACAGTTTTATTTGAGACGACTGTACAACCATCCAGATTAATTGTCAGATTCAACAGAAGATCTCTTTGTTTCTTGGGACCTAGGACAAGCATCTCTGTTTTGTCCGAGTTTAAAAGTAGAAAATTTGCAGCCATCCACTTCCTTATGTCTGAAACACAGGCTTCTAGCGAGGGCAATTTTGGGGCTTCACCATGTTTCATTGAAATGTACAGCTGTGTGTCATCCGCATAGCAGTGAAATTTAACATTATGTTTTCGAATGACATCCCCAAGAGGTAAAATATATAGTGAAAACAATAGTGGTCCTAGAACGGAACCTTGAGGAACACCGAAATTTACAATTGATTTGTCAGAGGACGAACCATTCACAGAGACAAACTGATATCTTTCCGACAGATAAGATCTAAACCAGGCCAGAACTTGTCCATGTAGACCAATTTGGGTTTCCAATCTCTCCAAAAGAATGTGGTGATCGATGGTATCAAAAGCGGCACTAAGATCTAGGAGCATGAGGACAGATGCAGAGCCTCGGTCTGACGTCATTAAAAGGTCATTTACCACCTTCACAAGTGCAGTCTCAGTGCTATGATGGGGTCTAAAACCAGACTGAAGCGTTTCGTATACATTGTTTGTCTTCAGGAAGGCAGTGAGTTGCTGCGCAACAACTTTTTCGAAAATTTTTGAGAGGAATGGAAGATTCGATATAGGCCGATAGTTTTTTATAATTTCTGGGTCAAGATTCGGCTTTTTCAAGAGAGGCTTTATTACTGCCACTTTTAGTGAGCTTGGTACACATCCGGTGGATAGAGAGCCGTTTATTATGTTCAAAATAGGAGGGCCAAGCACAGGAAGCAGCTCTTTCAATAGTTTAGTAGGAATAGGGTCCAGTATGCAGCTTGAGGGTTTGGAGGCCATGATTATTTTCATCATTGTGTCAAGAGATATAGTACTAAAACACTTTAGTATCTCCCTTGAGCCAAGGTCCTGGCAGAGTTGTGCAGACTCTGGACAATGAAGCCCTGGAGGAATACCCAGATTTAAAGAGGAGTCCGTAATTTGCTTTCTAATGATCATGATCTTTTCCTCAAAAAAGTTCATAAATTTATTACTGCTGAAGTGAAAGCCATTCTCCATTTGCGAATGCTGCTTTTTAGTTAGCTTTGCGACAGTGTCAAAAAGAAATTTCGGATTGTTCTTATTTTCCTCAATTAAGTTGGAAAAATAGGATGATCGTGCAGCAGTGAGGGCTCTTCGATACTGCACGGTACTGTCTTTCCAAGCTAGTCGGAAGACTTCCAGTTTAGTGTGGCGCCATTTCCGTTCCAATTTTCTGGAAGCTTGCTTCAGAGCTCGTGTATTTTCTGTATACCAGGGAGCTAGTTTCTTATGACAGATGTTTTTAATTTTTAGGGGTGCAACTGCATCTAGGGTATTGCGCAAGGTTGAATTGAGTTCCTCGGTTAGGTGGTTAACTGATTCTTGTCCTCTGACGTCCTTGGGTAGGCAGAGGGAGTCTGGAAGGGCATCAAGGAATCTTTGGGTTGTCTGAGAATTTATAGCACGACTTTTAATCTTCCTTGGTTGGGGTCTGAGCAGATTATTTGTTGCAATTGTAAACGCAATAAAATGGTGGTCCGATAATCCAGGATTATGAGGAAAAACATTAAGATCCACAACATTTATTCCATGGGACAAAACTAGGTCCAGAGTATGACTGTGGCAGTGAGTAGGTCCAGAGACATGTTGGACAAAACCCACTGAGTCGATGATGGCTCCGAAAGCCTTTTGGAGTGGGTCTGTGGACTTTTCCATGTGAATGTTAAAGTCACCAAAAATTAGAATATTATCTGCTATGACTACAAGATCCGATAGGAATTCAGGGAACTCAGTAAGGAACACTGCATATGGCCCAGGAGGCCTGTAAACAGTAGCTATAAAAAGTGATTGAGTAGGCTGCATAGATTTCATGACTAGAAGCTCAAAAGACGAAAACGTCATTGTTTTTTTTTTTTTAATTGAAATTTGCTATCGTAAATGTTAGCAACACCTCCGCCTTTGCCGGATGCACGGGGGGTTTGGTCACTAGTGTAACCAGGGGGTGAGGCCTCATTTAACACAGTAAATTCATCAGGCTTAAGCCATGTTTCAGTCAGGCCAATCACATCAAGATTATGATCAGTGATTAGTTCATTGACTATAACTGCCTTGGAAGTGAGGGATCTAACATTAAGTAACCCAATTTTGAGATGTGAAGTATCACAATCTCTTTCAATAATGGCAGGAATGGAGGAGGTCTTTATACTAGTAAGATTACTGAAGCGAACACCGCCATTTTTAATTTTGCCCAACCAAGATCGAGGCACAGACACGGTCTCAATGGGGAAAGCTGAGCTGACTACGCTAACTGTGCTAGTGGCAGACTCCACTAAGCTGGCAGGCTGGCTAACAGCCTGTTGCCTGGCCTGCACCCTATTTCATTGTGGAGCTAGAGGAGTTAGAGCCCTGTCTATGTTCGTAGATAAGATGAGAGCACCCCTCCAGCTAGGATGGAGTCCGTCACTCCTCAGCAGGCCAGGCTTGGTCCTGTTTGTGGGTGAATCCCAGAAAGAGGGCCAGTTATCTACAAATTCTATCTTTTGGGAGGGGCAGAAAACAGTTTTCATCCAGCGATTGAGTTGTGAGACTCTGCTGTAGAGCTCATCACTCCCCCTAACTGGGAGGGGGCCAGAGACAATTACTCGATGCCGACACATCTTTCTAGCTGATTTACACGCTGAAGCTATATTGCGCTTGGTGACCTCTGACTGTTTCATCCTAACATCGTTGGTGCCGACGTGGATAACAATATCTCTATACTCTCTACACTCGCCAGTTTTAGCTTTAGCCAGCACCGTCTTTAGATTAGCCTTAACGTCGGTAGCCCTGCCCCCTGGTAAACAGTGTATGATCGCTGGATGATTAGTTTTAAGTCTAATACTGCGGGTAATGGAGTCGCCAATGACTAGGGTTTTCAATTTGTCAGAGCTAATGGTGGGAGCCGTCGGCGTCTCAGACCCCACAACGGGAGGAGCAGAGACCAGAGAAGTCTCGGCCTCCGACTCCGACTCGCTTAACGGGGAGAACCGGTTGAAAGTTTCTGTCGGCTGAATAAGCGACACCGGTTGAGCATTCCTACAGCGTTTCCCTCCAGAAGCCATGAGAAAGATGTCCGGCTGCGGGGACCGTGCGAGGGGGTTTATACTAACGTTACTATCTGTACTTGCTGGTGGCACAGACGCTGTTTCATCCTTTCCTACACTGAAATTACCCTTGCCTAACGATTGCGTCTGAAGCTGGGCTTGCAGCACAGCTATCCTTGCCGTAAGGCGATCGTTCTCCTGTATATTATGAGTACAACGACTGCAATTAGAAGGCATCATGTTAATGTTACTTAGCTTCGGCTGTTTGAAGTCCTGACGAACCATGTCCAGATAAAACCTCCGGGGTAGGAAAGTTGAATGAAAAAAAAAAGTTGAGTGAGGGAAAAAGTAAAAATATACGGTAATGAAAAAGTAAAAACCGTCAGGTAGCAAAGTAAAAACGGCAACAAAAACGCACAACAGCGTAAACAAGTCTGCAAGTTGTGGCAATCAGTTCACATATGGTGTCCAGAGCACAGCTAGGGGCCGAGGGGGGTCTATAGCAGGCGGCAACGGTGAGAGACTTGTTTTTGGAGAGGTGGATTTTTAAAAGTAGAAGTTCAAATTGTTTGGGTACAGACCTGGATAGCAGGACAGAACTCTGTAGGCTATCTCTGCAGTAGATTGCAACACCGCCCCCTTTGGTCGTTCTATCTTGTCTGAAAACGTTGTAGTTAGGGATGAAGATTTCACAGTTTTTGGTGGACTTCCTAAGCCAAGATTCAGACACAGCTAGGACATCCGGGTTGGCAGAGTGTGCTAAAGCAGCTAAAACAAACTTAGGGAGGAGGCTTCTAATGTTAACATGCATGAAACCAAGGCTATTACGGTTACAGAAGTCATCAAAAGAGAGCGCCTGGGGAGTAGGTGTGGAGCCAGGCACTGAAGGGCCTGGATTCACCTCTACATCCCCAGCGGAGCAGAGAAGGATAAGTATGAGGGTACGGCTAAAAGCTATAAGAATTGGTCGTCTGTGACGTCCAGAATAGAGAGAAAAAGGAGCAGGTATCTGGGGGCGATAAAATAGCTTCAAGGTATAATGTACAGACAAAGGTATGGTGGGATGTGAGTACAGAGGAGGTAAACCTAGGCATTTAGTGATTATGAGAGAGATATTGTCTCTAGAAATATCATTGGAACCAGAAGATGTCATAGCATGTGTGGGTGGAGGAACTGAGAGGTTGGATAAGGTATAATGAGCAGGGCTAGAGACTCTACAGTGAAATAAGCCAATAAACACTAACCAGAACAGCAATGGACAAGGCATATTGACATTAAGGAGAGGCATGCTTAGCCGAGTGATCAGAGGGTCCAGTGAGTATCAGACAGCTAGCCGGGCCATAGGTAGCAAGCTGGTGGAAGATGGGAGGGAGGTCTGTTTTTAGCCGCCTCGTGCGTTTCCGTCTGTGGGTTAGTGGGGTTCCGTGTGGAAGGGGGGACCTGTCCAAGTTGGCAAAATAGTTAGTTATAGTGGCCCAAGAAAAGTGTCCGACAGACCTATTCAGATCGCAGCCGAAAAGACAGCTAACGATTAGCTGGCCGCAGATGGGCGATCAGGTTACGTCGCGACGGAGGGGCCAGTTGGACAACTCCCTCGGGCAGATAACGTCGGTGATCCAGTCGTGAAGACCCAATGGGGCTCCGCATCGGCAGTAAAACGGGTCAGGATAGGTGAGTTGTAGCCCAGGAGACACTTCAGCTGGCTAGCTCAGGAGTAGCCCACGAGTGGCTGACGGAATTCTTCAGCTGGCTAGCTGGCTAGCTCCGTAATAATGTGTGTTAATTCCGTGACCGACGTTGCCAATAGTCACTCAGGTAGCAGCTAGTTAGCTGCAAGATCAAGGTGTAAATGTCCAGAGCCTGCGGTAGAAATCGGGGAAAGGAGAGAGAATAGGTCCGGTATGCTCTGGTCTGAGTCGCGCTGTACAAAAACTGGCGATAGCTTTTCGAGCTAATGGATAGCTGAGGACAGCTAACCGTGGCTAGCTTAACTTCAACGTTAGCCAGTGAAAATGGCTAACCTCTGGCTAGCTTCTGTCGTGGAATTCAGATGAGGTAAATAATACTTTCTTTTTTTTTAAATTGGTGAGCCGGGTTGCAGGAGAGTGCTTTGAGGTTGAGTTTTTAGAATAAAAATTGTAAAAAGATAAGTGAAGAAAAAATATGTAAATATATATATATATACACGGGACACGACAAGAGGAGGGTAATGGACGTCTGAACTGCTACGCCATCTTGGACTGACTGTGTATATAGTGTATATATGTGTGTATATATATATATAGTGTATATATACCCCACTTTAGGTGGAGTCTCCTCCTTTCCTCTAAACATTACATCTTTGTTGCTAGGCAGGAAGTTAAGTGATGTGGGTAATAAACTGTTCCTTCTCCCTTCATGTGACCTGACCTGACCTCGCCCCACATTCCTCACTAATCCACAGCTATCCACCCTTATCAGTGACCACAACCATGTGATTGCCGTTTCCCTTACTTAGTAACATTCCATGCCCCTGGCTCATATCCAAAATCCATTGACCCCACCATATACATTCCTCCTACATATAACCTTTAACTTCTGGTGTAGCAAGTATTTCAAATTACAACCCAACAATTGTAACCAGACTGTGGCCCTTCTCCTTTCCATAGGATACCTGATGTCTAACAAAAACATATTCTGACAGAATGTAAACGTTCTGCGTTCCCTTCTTTCATTCATTAACATGAATAGGGATATTTCATATTTCAAGTTTAGAAGTTAGAACCCATCAAGATGAACTCTGTATACTCTACTCAGTGAACTGATGCCCCGGGCTGTAAAATGATACCTGCTCATGTATAGCACATTTCCTCAATCTCCCCCCTGCACCTCCAGAGTGTCTCCTGTGTCTGTTTAATGAAGGCTGTGTGTGTGAAGTCCTGGCCCTATCAATCGCCTACCTGGCCACCCCACAGAAATAAAGGCTGTATGAATTCTACCCTCTCATCGATTCTCGTCTTTCCACTGACTCCTGCATGGCCAGGCCTAATTCAGCTGATTAAATGGGTTTGAGTGAGGCGGCCATGTTGTTTCCACGGCTCTGGGCACACTATTGGTCCGTGATTAGATTTTCTCCCAACACAGAGTCACTTATTTAGCCTCTCAGAGGACATCATTAAATAGAATGCCTTTCATAATGTAATTGCTGACAGGCACTGTGCGGTGTACCTCAACAGCTGCTCGCCTCCCGACGATGGGAGTGACAAAGTGTCCTTTATTGGATAAAGTGGAAATTGAAACGGCACATAAAACATAGCAGCATCTCTATCTGATGATGGTCTTATCAGGAGGAGATCCTCTTTCCTATGGATGTAAGAGGAGAGGCCAGGTTAAGTGCTGCCTGTTTAAAAATATGGGAAATAGAGAGATGTCACATGGGCTATTAGTTCATGGATGTTGATTGGGGGTATATGTGACTCACAGTCATTAACATATCAACCGGAATGTAGAGGAATTATTTTGTGAGGAATTTTAATGATGATCTTGCAACAGGAACTCAAATCTGAACAATAGGACTGTTTCTTTTCCCTTTTTTCTAAAATGTAGAACCAATCTTGAGGCTGGCATGTAAGATTGGTGAAATTGATTAGTTCACAGGGAAACTGTTTACGTTCAAACACTGTTCACTCTACCAAAATAAATGTCTAACTGTAAAATTAACAGATAGACAAACAAATGAATTATAAAGGACACAGTCAGTCATAGGCCAAAACAGGTTTTTATTCCACTCAGACTCCACTGTATTTCTCTTCACCTCACTCAATATAAACAATATAATCTCTACATTGGTTTGGAGCTTGTACAAGTCACAGTGGTCACTAAAGCTGCTACTGACTGTTTTGTCCTTGGTGAGTGTTTTTGGGGAACCCTGTAGCTGTTGCTAGCTGCTTGGTAGTTCTCTTCCTGGTACTCTGGACCCATTTGGGTCTGTTTTCGACCCTCCCCCTTGCAGTCATGTCAGTTCCCAGGGACAGGAACATGCACAAGCCTCTGGTGATGGCTGTTAGCACGCAACAGGCTCTATTTGATATCAATGATGCTGCCATCACATTGGGAGAAGAGGGAGAAGCAGTGAGTTTAGATCAGGGCTTTTTAAAGTTGGAGGGCTGAAACACTTCTGTTTTTCATCTTCTTCTTCTAATAAGGACTTTAGACTTGGTATACCAGGTGAGTGCAATTAACTACCAGGTAGAAATAAAAAACAGAAGTGTTTCCGCCCTCCTGGACCGGACTTGAACAGCCCTGGTCTATATCCTGAGGCCGCATTTATTGTAGCTGGGGATTTTAACAAAGCGAATTTGATGAAAACTCTACCGAAGTTCTATCAACACATTGACTGTAGTACTTGCGCTGCTAAATCACTCGACCACTGCTACTCCAACTTCTGGGACGCCTACAAGGCCCTCCCTTTGGGCAAAATTTGATTTGATCAATGTATGGCAGATAGAAAAACGCAATGTAACACAACTGGTCAAATATGATGGCTCGCTATACGACTTCATGACTTCATTCAATGTTTATATACCAAAGAACATATTGTAGCTTGGGCAAACATGACACTTACCACTGAATTCATATACATACAGGATATAAACTCTGAGAGGAATGAGTGAGTGGAGCACCTATCGGTTTAAAAGGAGTGTACTTGTGTTTACTCTTGAAAACGGTAACGTGTTTCACACGTATCGCTGAGGATCACTGATTAGCATACTGTGTAGGTGGATGTCATACTCAGCTAATGCCTTGCTGTGTCAGTAGGTCTCCTCATGAATATGCTAATGGTACCGCATGTCCAGTTTTCCTGTGGAGAAGCACTTTCTCTCATTCTCTCACTCTCGCTCTTTCAACCTTACTCTCTCTCTCTTTTGATTTTCCTTTCTTGGACACACACTCTTAATTTCACAGACTCACATTCACACAGTTACCCTCCTATCCCCTCCCCTCTGTGATCCACTGAACCCCTTTCCCTATCTCTCCCATCTCTTATTGATACGTTGAAATCTCTCTTTTACTGTAGTTTTAAACAAGTGGTTATTCGCCCGGCTTTGGGAATTGACAACAGCTCAGTTACTTCACTGCCTCCCTGACCATCACATGAGGGCCACCGTAGGCCTGCCGTAATGACTCTTCTGTCTTAATGTGGGCCTCTGAGCCTTGGAGTCATATCATTCACTTCAGAGGCCTGTGACTATCTCTTCCCTCTCCTCTCTTTCTTGGTTTGGTCTCACTCGTAGTAATTGCAACTCATATAGGTTACTATTGAGCTTTAGAGGGCACTGTCACTCAATACATTCTTAGCCTCTGATCTCCAAACAGTTTGATTCTAGTAGAGAGGGATTGGAGCAGGAACACAGGCCTATGGTATGGGACTGAGTGTGTGTGTGGGAGAATTATCATCTTATTTATCATCTTATGTGATCTTTTGACAGTCCCCTATTCACTATTAATACAGCTGGCCTGCTATTTACAGAGGTGTGGACTCGAGTCTGACTCGAGGCACAAGTTTGATGACTTGAGGCTCGACTTGATAGAAAATAAAATTACTTGAGACTTGGACTTGGACTTGGAGCCTCAAGACTCAGGACTCGACTTTGACTTCAGTCTAATGACTTGAAATTATCTGGCCAGGTTTTGTAACGTTCTGTCACTCATTTTGTGGCACATTGTCTCTGTGGATTACTCTCCACGCAGACAGAGACGGTAGCCGCAGCGTCACACTTGCAAAAAATGTGCAACATATTGGCTAGTGAAACGCACACTCGGCCCTCTGATTGGACCAGCATAACTGTCAATCAACACAGGTCGGGTGAGCTAGTGAACAGATTGCAGATTTGCTGTACAGCTATAGGATCGGGTATTGTGCAAACGTCAAATTGTAGGGAGAGAGTATTGCCGTAAGTTAATATGCAGGTCCAAGGAATATTAACTGTTTACTTTGCAAGCTCACCAGGAATGGAGCATTAAGCAACAAGCACTAGCGTAGGCCTACTGGTATTTTGGTATGCAATTGCTTGAAATTGATCATTTACTTATGAACCTTGCATTTGGAATTTGTTGTTAAAATGTATTATTAGATAATCAAAATATGTTGTGGACAAAATTGTTAAAGGCTGTCTGGCAGCCTCAATAAATAGACAAAGATTTGTAGTTGATCAAGTAATGCCTGTTTGTTTACATTTTCTTTTACTAGACTTGAGTCTTGTCTTGGTCTTTAAATGCACGACTTGGACTTGACTCGAGACTCGACCCGTTCTACTAGTTGGGTCTCGACTTGAGACTCGGACCTTGTGACTTAAGACATGCATGTGACTCAAATAATAGTGACTTGCTCCCACCTCTGGCTATTTATAATAGACATGTTCCTATTCAGTTATGGCAAGGTAGTAGAATCCCCCTATAAGCGGAACTCTTTCCACTTAATTTACATATTTTCACCTTGACATTTAAACAGATCTAATTAAACATTTCTATTCACTAACGCAAAGTTACATAAATCATTGAGCACTCTCCTATGTGATCATGTTCAGTTCTGCACTCCCCACTCAACCTGTTTGTAGTGAGGCATTCAACTGCAAGCCCTTTTAACCCCACAGCCCTGGCTTTAATCCCAGCCCTCAGAGATCCAGAGCCAACAGAGATGTGGCTGGTTTTATGGCCATTTTCCCCCCCTCCCTGCCTTGCTTTAAACCACAAACACTGCTCCTAGTGATCCATCACAGAACACACACCATCAACTGGGCCTTCTCCAAAAAAAACTGCAGGCCTGCCGAAAGGGATCCGACTCTAGCAAACTCACAGTGCTCCAATTTCCTCAAAGAGCTTTTTAATGGAACAGAGCAAAAGGCGGGTGAGTGCTCAGATTTTAAAAAACAACAGAAAAGGATTCTCTTTTATGATGGAGGGACTTTGTCCATGCAAGCAGTTGATGTCAGGAGGAGTGATGTGGCCGATTTCCTCGACTGCCAGTGCCAACCAGACCTGGCGACGACGCTACCGCCGTACGTCTCCTGCAGAAGAGGGCCAGCCCCGTACTGCTTATCGATTGTTGTAGCTTTCCCAACTGGGGCTGTCGTAAATTGAAGGGCCGTCCTCACCGGCGTGCATCAGCCGTGATGCGGGGGGGGGGGGTTGGTATACTTGAGTGCATTGACTGTAGACCAAGGCTTCCATCTGATATCACCCTTAATGGCGTGTCCCTCTGGACGAAAATCAGCCTTTCTCAATGTTTTTCATTGGAAGGCAATTTCACTAGAAACGTACATGCCAGTAAATCACTTAAACCCTTCCTCCCCCACCAACTACCCTCTGAGGTATTCTTCGAACATGGCCAGGTTTCTGACAGGTTATTATTCCCAAAAAGCCATGTGTTTATGTCTTGACTCACCTTTTATGCATAAGAATTAGAATGATCTACCAGAAAAATATGGAACAGCACATATTGTCATGTTCGTCGTAATGATTGGACCAAGGCACAGCGTGAGTAGCGTTCCACATCTTTATTATAACGTGAAACTTCAGCAAAATACAAAAACAATAAATGATCAAACGAAACGTGAAGACAGTGAAATGCAAACAGGCACCTACACAAAAACAAGATCCCACAAAACAGTGGGGAAATGGCTGCCTAAATATGATCCCCAATCAGAGACAACGCTAAACAGCTGCCTCTGATTGGAAACCATACCAAGCACACCAACATAGAAATAAACAACATAGAACACCCCCAGTCACGCCCTGACCTACTATACCATAGAGAACCAAGAGCTCTCTATGGTCAGGGCGTGACACATATTTCCCTCTGTTCAATGTGAGGAGGACATTAAAAACGACCAAACTCGTAGCCCTTCTGTTAGGTCGACTTCTGCTCTTGGCTTAGTAAAAATATGTTTAAAAAATTATGCCTGCAAACTTATCACATTTCTGTGAATGACTTCAGCGTAGAAATAAGCCCTTTTGACAACTCGTAGCTGAAGGCAGTGGCTTTGGATTAACAGCAGGCTCCACGTGGCCCAACATTGTACAGGTATAGTCATGGGGAGGAGGGGAAAACAGAGTTGATCATTGGGACAAATGTGATAGTTTGTGACAGGCATAACTTAGTTTGTGTGTGTGGTGGGGGAGCAGAGGGGACTTGGTGTATGTTACACATGCTTATCCTTGTAGTTTAATTTGTGTGATTACTGCCATTGTATGTAGAGTACTGGACTTCTTCCACTTTGTCCAGTTAAACTTGGTTAAGCAGGCCAGTGATAAACAATATAAAACTACACATTGTGGAGTTTTATGCTGCATCACCGGGAGCGGCAGGTAACCTAGTGGTTAGAGCGTTGGGCCAGTAACCGAAAGGTTGCTAGGTTGAATCCCTGAGCTGACAATGTAAAAATCTATTGTTCTGCCCCTGAACAAGGCAGTTATCCCATTGTTCCTAGGCTGTCATTGTAAATAAGAATTTGTTCTTAACTGACTTGCCTAATTAAATAAAGGTTAAAAAAATATCACTGCTTGATATGGCAAAGGGCTACAGAGGGTGGTGATGACAGCCCAGTCCTTCGCAGAGGCTGAGCTCCCTACCATCCAGGACCTCTATATCAGGTGGTGTCAGAGGAAGGCCCGATTGCCAAAGACTCTGCTACTGTCTGGCTCTTGGACCAACAGGCTCCGAGACAGCTTCTACCCCCCAAGTCATAAGCCTGCTAAATACTCAATAAATGGTACCCAAACTACACTATATATACAAAAGTAAGTGGACACCCCTTTAAATTAGTGCATTTGGCCATTTTAGCCACATCCGTTGCTGACAGGTGTATAAAATTGAGCACACAGCCATGCAATCACCATAGACAAACATTGGCACGAGAATGACCTAGAATGACCTTTCAATGTGGCACCGTCATAGGAGGCTTCCTTTCCAACAAGTCAGTTCGTCCAATTTCTGCATTGCTAGAGCTTCCTCTGTCAACTGTAAGGGCTGTTATTGTGAAGTGGAAACGTCTAGGAGCAACAACGACTCACCTGCGAAGTGGCAGGCCACACAAGCTCACAGAATGGAAGTGCTGAAGCGTCTTTCTCTGTAGTGATGAATTATGCTTCACCATGTGACAGTCTGATGGATGAATCTGAGTTTGGGGGATGCCAGGAGAACGATACCTGCCCGAATTCATAGTGCCAACTGTAAGGAGGAGGAATAATGGTCTGGGGCTGTTTTTCGTGGTTCAGGCTATGTCCCTTAGTTCCAATGAAGGGAAATCTTAACGCTACAGCCTACAATGACATTCAAGATGATTCTGTGCTTCCAATTTTGTGGCAAAAGTTTGGGGAAGGCCCTTTTCTGTTACAGCATGACAATTTTGGGTATTTGGTATTTAATTAGGATCCCCATTAGCAGCAGCTACTCTTTCTGGGGTCAACACAAAACATGAAACATAATACAGAATGACATAATACGGACCATCAATAGACAAGAACAGCTCAAGGACAGAACTACATACATTTTTAAAAAGGCACACGTAGCCTACATATCAATGCATACACACAAACTATCTAAGTCAAATAGGGGAGAGGCATTGTGCCACGAGGTGTTGCTTTATCTGTTTTTTGAAACCAGGTTTGCTGTTTTTTTGAGCAATATGAAATGGAAGGAAGTTCCATGCAATAAGGGCTCTATATAATACTGTACGCTTTCTTGAATTTGTTCTAGATTTATCGACTGTGAAAATACCCCTGGTGGCATGTCTGGTGGGATAAGTGTGTGTGTCAGAGCTGTGTGTAAGTTGACTATGCAAACAGTTTGGGATTTTCAACACATTAATGTTTCTTATGAAAACAAGAAATGATGCAGTCAGTCTCTCCTCATCTCTTAGCCAAGAGGCTGGCATACATAATATTTATATCAGCCTTCTGATTACAATGAAGAGCAAAACGTGCCGCTCTGTTCTGGGCCAGCTGCAGCTTAACTAGGTCTTCCCTTGCAGCACTGGACCACACGACCGGACAGTAATCAAGATTAGACCAAACTAAAGCCTGCAGAACTTGCTTTTTGGAGTGTGACGTCAAAAAAGCTGATTATCTCTTTATTTTGGCGAGACCTCTCCCCATCTTTACAGCAATTGAATCTATATGTTTTGACCATGACAGTTTACAATCTAAGGTAACGCCAAGTAATTTATTCTCCTCAACTTGTTCAACAGCCACACCATTCATTACCAGATTCATCTGAGGTCTAGCACGAGGTCTAGCACTTAAGGAATTATTTGTACCAAATACAATGCTCATAGTTTTAGAGATGTTCAGGACCAGTTTATTATTGGCCACCCATTCCAAAACAAACTGCAACTCTTTGTTAAGGGTTTCAGTGACTTCATTAACTGTGGTTGCTGATGCGTATATGGTTGAATCATCAGCATACATGGACACACATGCTTTGTTTAATGCCAGTGGCAGGTCATTGGTAAAAATAGAAAAGAGTAGAGGGCCTAGAGAGCTGCCCTGCGGTACACCACACTTTACATGTTTGACATTAGAGAAGCTTCCATTAAAGAAAACTATTTGAGTTCTATTAGATAGATAGCTCTGAATCCACGATATGGCTGAGATTGAAAAGCCATGGCACATATGTTCTTTCAACAACAGGTTGTGGTCAATAATATCAAAGGCTGCACTGAAATCTAACAGTACAGCTCCCACAATCTTCTTATCAATTTCTTTCAACCAATCATCAGTCATTTGTGTCAGTGCAGTACATGTTGAGTGCCCTTCTCTGTAAGCATGCTGAAAGTCTGTTGTTAATTTGTTTACAGATAAATAGCATTGTATTTGGTCAAACAGTTTGCTAAGAGCTGTCAGCAAGCTTATAGGTCTGCTGTTAGAACCAGTAAAGGCCGCTTTACCACTCTTGGGTAGCAGAATTACTTTGGCTTTCCTCTAGTCTTTCACAAGGCGAGGTCCATACAGAAATGGTTTGTCGAGATCGGTGTGGAAGAACTTGACTGACCTGCGCAGAGCCCTAACTTCAACCCCATCGAACACCTTTGGGATGAAATGGAACGCAGACTTGCGAGCCAGGCCTAATCGCCCAACATTAGTGCCTGACCTCACTAATGCTCTTGTGGCTGAATGGAAGCAAATCCCTGCAGCAATGTTCCAACATCTAGTGGAAAGCCTTCCCAGAAGAGTAGAGGCTGTTATAGCAGCAAAGGGGGGACCATCTCCATATTAATGCCTATGATTTTGGAAGGATATTTTCAACGAGCAGGTGTCCACATACTTTTGGTCATGTAGTGTATCTGCACTGACTCTTATCTTGCACTGACCCTACGCACACTCACTAGACTATGTATACACACCATATACACACTCACACCTCTACATTGACACTCCCACACAAAACCCACACACATTCACATACACTACATACACCCACACACATACATACACATTACACATACACATGCACACTCACACACTTTTACCCTCATCATTTGCTGCTGCTATGTTCTTTATTTTACTCTTATTAATATCTATCTTGATGGTTAGTCACTTTACCCTGCCTTCATGTACATATCTACCTCGTACCTCTGCACATTGATCTGGTTCTGGTACTCCCTGTATATAGCTACATTTTTTGTGTATTTTATTCCTCTTGTGTTACTATTTTTAGAAAGGGCTCATAAGCAAGAATTTCACGGTAAAGTCTACCCCAGTTGTATTTGCTGCATTTGACAAATAACAATATACCTGAAAACATATCAACAAGCCATTCAATATCCCCTTGCATGAGCTAACAAATGAGAAAATCACTATAGTTGAATGTACCATTGAATAGTTTAGTATCTCTCAGAGCTTTGGATTTACTGTATATTTGCCATATTCAATTGATCTACAAATCTGGGAGGTAGATTTAGTCATGCACCTCTCTCATACTAATCATGGAATGGGAGAGAACATGTGGTTCTGCAGCTAAGGCAGTTTGCATCGCAAAGAAAAAGTGGTCGCCTTATGTAACTTATGTAACGGTTCATAGCAACCACTAGCCTTAGGTAAAGCAGATATTAAAACCTCTTGAGGACCCCTTCGAGATACAATTCCGTTACGAGATTGGTTGGACAACAACCGGTGAGATAGCACGGCGCGAAATTCCCAAAAAATAATCTCAAAATGAAAATTCAAGTATTATACGGCATTTTGAAGATACTCTACTCGTTAATCCAATCACACTGTCCGATTTCAAAAAGGCTTTACGGTGAAAGCAAAACATTTGATTATTTTAGAATAGCACCTTAGCAAAAAGCACGGATAGCCGTGCACGGATAGCCGCCAAGCACGGATAGCCGCCACAAAACCAGATATACAGCTGTTAGACAATACATGCATTTTTTGTTCGATCAAGTTCATGTTTATATCCAAAAACCCAATTTTTACATTGGCGCGTGACGTTCAGAAAATGTTTTCCGGTGAATAGGCACATTCATTTACAGAAGAACTCATAAACGTTGACAAAATGTATAACAATTATTTAAAGAATTAGAGATAATCTACTCCTTTATGCAACCACTTTGTCAGATTTCAAAATAACTTTATGGAAAAAGCACATTGTTCAATATTCTGAGTACAGAACTTAGCCTTCAATGCTAAGCTATACAGTTAGCCTACAACCACGGCATCGACAAATCTCTAAAAATATGTTCGAAATATTTTCTTACCTTTGCTGATCTTCGGCGGAATGCACTCGGAAGGGCACCCACTTCCACAAGAAATGTTCATTTGTTCTGCAAAGTCCATCATTTATGTCCAAATACGTCCGTTTTGTTGACCCATCCAGAACACTTTACAATGCCATGTGGCGTGGACGCAAATCCATAGACGAAATGTTAAAAAGTTCCATTACCGTTTGTAGAAACACGTCAAACGATGTTTACAATCAATCCTTTAGGGTATTTTTTAACGTAAAATTGCGATAATTTTACAACCGGGCAATAGGTATTCATCCCAGAAGAAAAATAAAAAAACAACGAAGCCACGTGCACGCGGGTCACGAGACACCTGTCCTCAGACTGGCCACTGATTGACTGAGCCACAATTTTCTGCCCGGTAACAGGTGACGGATGAAACCAGTTCCTAAAGATTGTTGACAGCCAATGGAAGAGTTAGGAGGTGCAACGTAAATCCTATGTCACTGTAGTTTTTCAAGGGATTCAAAAGAAAAACTAAATTTCTAATTTCTCCCACTTCCTGATTCAATTTTTCTCAGGTGTTTGCCAGCCATATGAGTTCTGTTATACTCACAGACACCATTGAAACAGTTTTAGAAACTTCAGAGTGTTTTCTATCTATATTTCTATAATATGCATATTCTATTTTCTGGGCCAGAGTAGTAACCTGTTTAAATTGGGTACGTTTTTCATCCGGCCGTGAAAATACTGCCCCCTAGCCCCAAGAGGATTTATTAATCTACAAAACAGCGGTTTCACATGAGTCCTTGTTACATGTGTGGGTAGGTACACTATTATTGCACAGTCATGCACAAGATCATTCATGTCTGAAAAATGGCTTTAATTTGATTAATGTTCATTTTAGACTTTTCGCTTTAATAGTTAACCGCAATGACTGTGTAATGTCATTGATTGGCCAGAAAATCTACTATCCTGGTTTCCCATGACTGTAACAGGCCCTGATTAGCGGGGAAGGAAGATAGTCCACATTCTGCGGAACTTGAGGTGTACATTGGAAATGAATCCCCCTGCTGTGTGTACTGTCTCCAGCCAATCAGTAGCATAAACTACTCTATTGAATTATTCTAATGGGAACTCTGTCTACTTCTGTTTCTTGTCAACAACATATGTTTTATTACAGTATTATCAATCTGTCCACTGTATGTAATGTATTCAATGTCTTTTACATCCTTCTCACATACTTATTTTCTCTGTCCTTTCTTCCATAGATCGCCTTCTCCCAGCACAACAGCATCATGGACCTGGTGCAGTTTTTTGTCACCTTTTTCAGGTACGTACCATTTAGATGGAACTAATAAGGCAAACAAATATGCCGTTTTCCATGGTTAATCCCTTTCTGCTTAATAAAAAAAGACAACAGACCTAATTATGTCTGCTGTCTCCAGGCCATATTCTGCCAGTCAACCAGTTTCACTGAATGAGCCGATCACATGCATTGTCAGTGCTTAATTGGAGACAGATCTTGCCGGAACAGGATCCGGCATCGCTCGGTCTTAGACTGTTTCGTTCCGGGACATATTTGGCCAGATCCGGTACATCTTGTGGCATGAAAAAGTTTTAAAAAGTATAACTTTTTTGAGTAAAAGCGATCAAAGTTTATTTGAATTTCAACTTCCTTAATTGTCTGGACCAACCTCCTCCTGTATGTATGTATATATGTGTATATGTATGCATGCGTATATGTATATGGATATATATATTTACCCCAAAAATATATGGGGGATTGGAAATGATGCAGACAATTACATTGATGGAAGCAACATTCTTTCCGCAATATTAAGCTGACCCACCTCTAAAAAAAAAAAAGAAAAAAAAAAGAGTTGATTCGGGTTGGGTCGACCCGGGCTTATGGTTTGTGTAACATTGTAACCTATGTTTGAGACCAATGCATGGCCATAGTTGTTTGAGTAGCACGTCTGTATCTCTCACAGAACTAGAATTAGATTCATTTTCTATGATCTTTCTCTCTGCTCTGATGGACATGAGCCTGCAACTCTCATCGTTCCAGCGTTGCATAATTTTGCCACAGAGGATCAACAGCTTCTTTTAAAAAATTGCCTAGATATGGATTGTGTGTAGCCCAGTAACAAGGCATAGCCTACAGTCGGGAATGCGCAGCAAATCTGTCAGTGCACAGCATGCAGACAAAACAGGCTTTTCGCAATATTTCAAATACAATTGCGGGAAAACAGGTTGGAAACCAAATGGTGTCTGCTGAAAATAGAAGACACTAATCTGTCTGCCGTAGGCTAACAAAATATTTGTTCAACTTCCAAATATTGTTTTACAAAGTAAAACAAGAGTGAGATATAGGCTTTTGGCACGAACGTATTGGCCATTTCTGGCGAGTGAGCTGGGTGAGTCAGTGAAACTGAAAAGCATGTTTAGGACTATCATTTCCTCCTCGTATTGTAGCCTACAGTATGTCTCCACACACCTATTGATGAATTCAAGGTTGTTTTTATTGATCTCAGATTTTCTGTTAGTAAAAGTAATTTAGATCATTTGTGTGGTATTAAAAAAGATTCTGGCTAAGTCTCCAGTCATGTAAAATGATTTAGAATTGCATGAAATGCATTTATAAAAGGCTGTGTGTAAATGCCTGTCAGAGATATCCTTGATAGCAGGAAAGGGGTAGAGTCAAGTGCAGGAGACTGAGGTCCGTTGGAACAGATGTTTAATAATCACCAATAAATAAAGTCGCCACAAGGCAGGGTGCGCAGAATAAGACAGGAGGACAGCTCCAAAATCAAAACACACGGGGCGCAGCCTGGCAACCCTAATGCCTAATCCAAAAATTACGCGGCGTAGCTGAAGCAGCGCAAAATGCCGACTATCACAAAGAACATGACATGAAACAATCCCGCACGAATTCCCAAACAAAAAAGACAAACTAAATACCCCCCTACTAATGACTAACAAGGAACAGGTGTGGACCTAGACAGACAAAACCAAAAGACACAGAAACGTAGATCGGTGGCAGCTAGTAGGCCGGCGACGACGATCGCCGAGCACCGCCCGACCGGGGAGGGGCGCCACCTTCTGTGGACGCTATGACAATGCCTCTACTCTACTGCTCTATGCCACTACACAAATGCAATGATATGCATGCAGTGCTTTATTATAAAGGTGATTTTCTTTTCTCATCCCTTCTGGTACCTGAGTTCCCCAGGTCACCCCCCCTCTCGCGCTCTTGGCAGCTCCTGATATCCAAATTAACAGTGTGCATTGTGCTTCGTTATTGGCAGACAAGTTTGGAAACCACCAAAACAGGCAGAAATTTCAGCCGGTCTTTTCAAACAGCTCTTACACCAAAAGGGCATAATCATAATTTTCACAATTTCAGTATTATTCCAACCTCATAGTGTGGAAATACAGTTGAAGTCGGAAGTTTACATACACTTTAGCCAAATACATTTAAACTCAGTTTTTCACAATTCCTGACATTTAATCCTAGTAAAAATAGTTTTAGGCCAGTTAGGATCACCACTTTATTTTAAGAATGTGAAATGTCAAAATAATAGTATAGAGAATTATTTATTTCAGCTTTTATTTCTTTCATCACATTCCCAGTGGGTCAGAAGTTTACATGCACTCAATTAGTATTTGGTAGCATTGCCTTTAAATTGTTTAACTTGGGTCAAACGTTTCGGGTAGCCTTCCACAAGCTTCCCACAATAAGTTGGGTGCATTTTGACCCATTCCTCCTGACAGAGCTGGTGTAACTGAGTCAGGTTTGTAGGCCTCCTTGCTCGCACACACTTTTTCAGATCTGCCCACAAATGTTCTATGGGATTGAGGCCAGGGCTTTGTGATGGCCACTCCAATACCTTGACTTTGTTGTCCTTAAGCCATTTTGCCACAACTTCGGAAGTATGCTTGGGGTCATTGTTTATTTGGAAGACCCATTTGTGACTAAGCTTTAACTTCCTGACTGATGTCTTGAGATGTTGCTTCGATATATCCACATAATTTTCCTTTCTCATGATGCCATCTATTTTGTGAAGAGCACCAGTCCCTCCTGCAGCAAAGCACCCCCACAACATGATGCTGCCACCCCCATGCTCCACGGTAGGGATGGTGTTCTTCGGCTTGCAAGCCTCCCCCTTTTTCCTCCAAACATAACGATGGTCATTATGACCAAACAGTTATATTTTGTTTCATCAGACCAGAGGACATTTCTCCAAAAAGTACGATCTTTGTCCCCATGTGCAGTTGCAAACCGTAGTCTGGCTTTTTTATGGCGTTTTGGAGCAGTGGCTTCTTCCTTGCTGAGTGGCCTTTCAGGTTATGTCAATATAGGACTCGTTTTACTGTGGGTATAGATACTCCTGCATCTTCACAAGGTCCTTTGCTGTTCTTCTGGGATTGATTTGCACTTTTCGCACCAAAGTACGTTCATCTCTAGGAGACAGAACGCGTCTCCTTCCTGAGTGGTATGACATCTGCGTGGTCCCATGGTGTTTATACTTGCATACTATTGTTTGTACAGATGAACTTTGTACCTTCAGGCGTTTGAAAATTGCTCCCAAGGATGAACCAGACTTGTGGAGGTCTATAATATTTTTTCTGAGGTCTTGGCTGATTTATTTTTTGATTTTCCCATGATGTCAAGCAAAGAGGCACTGAGTTTGAAGGTAGGTCTTGAAATACATCCACAAGTACACCTCCAATTGACTCAAATTGTCAATGGTGTGTGTACTGGGAGCGGAGTCAGGTGCAGGAGAGCAGAGAGTTGGGAGCAGGCTCACACTTTATTTAGGCAGGAGAAACCAACAGACGGACGCCACTGTGTCGAGGAGAGGAGCCAACTTCGGCGGAAGTCGTGACAGTACCCCCCCTTGATGCGCGGCTCCAGCGGTGCGCCGACACCGGCCTCGGGGACGACCCCGAGGGCGAGGCGCAGGGCGATCCGACCGGAGACAGTGGAACTCCCGTAGCAGTTCAGTGTCCAACACATCCGCCACCAGAACCCAGCACCTCTCCTCTGGACCGTACCCCTCAAATCCTGGATGGAATGGACGGAGAACGCCGGGACCCCCTCGATGTCCAGAGGAGGCGGAGGAACCCCCGCACCTCAGACTCCTGGGGCGGACCAGCCACCACCGGCATGAGGAGAGACACATGGAACGAGGGGTTAATATGGTAATCAGGGGGAAGCTGTAACCTGTAAATACCTTGTTCACTCTCCTCAGGACTTTAAATGGCCCCACAAACCACAGGCCCAGCTTCTGGCAGGGCAGGCGGAGGGGCAGGTTTCAGGTTGAAAGCCAGACCCTGTCCCCCGGTGCGAACACCGGGGCCTCACTGCGGTGACGGTCCGCGCTGGTCTTTTGGCGCAGCGTGGCCTGCTGGAGGTGACCATGGGCGGCTTCCCATGTCTCCCCCACACGCCTGAACCAATCGTCCACCACAGGAGCCTCGGTCTGACTCTGATGCCATGGTGCCAGAACCGGCTGGTACCCCAATACACACTGAAAGGGGGAGAGGTTAGTGGAGGAGTGGCGGAGCTCTGAGTTCTGCGCCATCTCTGCCCAGGGCACGAACGCCGCCCACTCCCCCGGCCGGTCCTGGCAATAGGACCGCAGAAACCTGCCCACATCCTGGTTCACTCTTTCCACCTGCCCATTACTCTCGGGGTGGAAACCTGAGGTGAGGCTGTTTGAGACCCCCAGACGTTCCATGAACACCCTCCAGACTCTCGAAGTGAACTGGGGACCTTGATCAGACACTATATCCTCAGGCACCCCGTAGTGCCGGAAGACGTGTGTAAACAGGGCCTCCTCAGTTTGTAGGGCCGTAGGGAGACCGGGCAGAGGGAGGAGACGACAGGACTTAGAGAATCGATCCACAACGACCAGGATCGTGGTGTTTCCCTATGAGGGAGGAAGATCCATTAGAAAATCCACTGACAGGTGTGACCGAGGCCGTTGTGGAACGGGTAAGGGATGTAGCTTACCTCTGAGCAGGTGTCTAGGAGCCTTACACTGGGTGCACACCGAGCAGGAGGAAACATACATGCTCACGTCCCTAGCCAAGGTGGGCTACCAGTACTTCCCAGTCAGACAGCGCACCGTCCAACCGATCCCCGGATGACCAGAGGAGGGTGATGTGTGGGCCCATTAGATCAAATGGTCACAGACAGCAGACGGAACGTACCGACACCCGACGGGACGCTGGAGTGGAGCGGGCTCTGTACGCAACGCCTGCTCAATGTCTGCGTCCAGCTCCCACACGACCGACGCTACCAGGCAGGAGGTCGGGAGAATGGGAGTCTGATCCATGGGCCGCTCCTCTGTGTCATACAGCCGGGACAGTGCGTCTACCTTCACATTCTGGGAACCTGGTCTGTAGGACAGGGTAAACACAAAACGGGTAAAGAACATGGCCCACCTTGCCTGACGAGGATTTTGTTTCCTAGCTGCCCGGATGTACTCCAGGTTGCGGTGGTCAGTCCAGATGAGAAAAGGGTGTTTAGCCCCTCAAGCCAATGTCTCTACGCCTTCAAAGCCTTAACCACAGCCAACAGCTCCCGGTCCCCCACATCATAGTTCCGCTCCGCCGGGCTAAGCTTCTTTGAGAAGAAAGCACAGGGGCGGAACTTCGGTGGCGTGCCCGAGCGCTGAGAGAGCACAGCTCCTATCCCAGCCTCGGACGCATCCACCTCCACTATGAACGCCAAAGAGGGATCCGGATGGGCCAGCACGGGAGCCGAGGTAAACAGAGCTCTTAGGTGCCCAAAAGCCCTGTCCACCTCAACCGATCCATGCAGACGTACAGGACCCCCCTTCAGCAGTGAGGTAATGGGAGCAGCCACCTGGCCAAAACCCCGGATAAATCTCCGGTAGTAATTGGCAAACCCTAAAAATCGCTGCACCTCCTTTACTGTGGTGGGAGTCGGCTAATTACGCACGGCTGCAATGCGGTCACTCTCCATCTCCACCCCTGATGTGGAAATGCAATACCCTAGGAAGGAGATGGCCTGCTGAAAGAACAGGCATTTCTCAGCCTTGACGTACAGGTCATGCTCCAACAGTCGTCCAAGTACCTTGTGCACCAAGGACACATGCTCGGCGCGTGTAGCGGAGTATATCAGAATGTCATCGATATACACCACTACACTCTGCCCGTGCAGGTCCCTGAAAATCTCGTCTACAAAGGATTGGAAGACTGATGGAGCATTCATCAACTCGTACGGCATGACGAGGTACTCATAATGCCCTGAGGTGGTAGTAAACGCCGTCTTCCACTCGTCTCCCTCCCGGATACGCACCAGGTTGTATGCACTCCTGAGATCCAGTTTAGTGAAGAAGCATGCCCCGTGCATTGACTCAATCACTGTGGCGATAAGAGGTAGCGGGTAACTGTACCTCACCGTGATTTGATTAAGACCTCAATAGTCAATGCACGGGCGCAGACCTCCATCCTTCTTCTTCACAAAAAAGAAACTCAAGGAGGCGGGTGAAGTGGAGGACCGAATGTACCCCTGACGCAGGGATTCAAAGACATATGTCTCCATAGCCACCGTCTCCGCTTGCGACAGGGGATACACGTGACTCCTGGAAAGTGCTGCGTCTACCAGGAGATTTATCGCACAATCCCCCCGTCGATGGGGTGGTAATTGAGTCACCACCTTTTTACAGAAGACGAGAGCCTAATCGGCATATTCTGGGGGAATGCGCACGGTGGAGACCTGGTCTGGACTTTCCACCATGGTAGCACCAACGGAAACCCCTACACACCTCCCCGAGCACTCTCGCGACCACCCCGTGAGAGCCCTCTGTTGCCAGGAATTGGTGGGGTTATGACGAGCCAACCAGGGAAGGCCTAGTACCATGGGAAACGCAGGAAATTCAATGAGGAAGAGACTGATTCTCTCCTCGTGACCCCCCTGCATCTCCATGGCCAGGGAGATGGTGGCTTCCCTGATTTAGCCCGGACCCTAATGGTCGACTTTCCAGAGTGTGTACCGGGAAAGGTCTAACCACAGGAATAATGGGGATCCCTAAACTAAGGGCAAACGCTCTGTCGATAAAGTTCCCAGCTGCGCCTGAATCGACGAGCGCCTTATGCTGGGAATGCGGGGAAAACTCAGGAAAACAAACAGGTACAAACAGGTGGACAACAGAGGACTCTGGATGAGAGTGGTGCAGACTCACCTGGGGTGACGCCAGAGTGCCCTGCCTGCTGCCTCGACTCCCAGAGGGACCAACCCGGCACCGACCGGCAGTGTGCCCTCAGCGGCCACAGATGGTGCACGTGAAGGCCCCTCCTCCAGCCTCCCTATGCGCAGCCCCTCCCAGCTCCATGGGCACCGGAGCGGGGGTGCTGGAAGATGGAACCGACAGAGCCCCCTCTGGACGTCCGCGGGTGACCAGCAGGTTATCCAACCAGATGGACAGATCCACCAGTTGGTCAAAAGTGATGGTGGCATCCCTGCAGGCTAACTCCCGTCGACGTCCTCGTCCAGGCTGCATTGGTAGTGGTCGATGAGGGCCCCGTCGTTCCATCCTGCTCCGGCGACCAAGGTCCGGAATTCCAGTGCGAACTCCTGTGCGCTCCTCGTCCCATGCCTCAAATGGTGCCGTTTCCCCGTTCTTCCTTCGGGTGGATGGTCGAAGACGGCCCGGAAGCGGCGGGTGATCTCCTCGAAGTGGTCCAACGCCGCGTCTCCTTCTCCCCATACGGCGTTTGCCCACTCCAGAGCTCTCCCCGAGAGGCATGAGACGAGGGCGGACACTCTTTCCCTTCCCGAGGGAGCTGGGTGAACGGTGGCCAGGTATAGGTCCAGTTGAACCCCTGCCACTGTGCTGCCGTCCCTTCATACTCCCTGGGAAGGGAGAGACTCATCCCACTGGAACTGGATCCGGACGGGACGGGTAGAGGTAACCCCGATTGCGCTGTTCGAGGCGCTGGAGAAACTTCCTGTCTCTCCCAGCAGTCCATGGTCTGGACAACGCGATCCATCATGGCACCGAGATCATGCAGCATTGCTGAGTGTTCCTGGACGTGCTCCTCGACTCCTCTGACCGGGGTACCTGCTCTTGCTGACTCCATTGTTAGGTGTGAGATTCTGTCAATGGTGTGTGTACTGAGAGCGGAGTAAGATGCAGGAGAGCAGAGAATTGTGAACAGGCGCACACTTTATTTAGGCAGGAGAAACCAACAGACGGACGCCACTGCGTCGAAACCTCCAGCCAATATGCCAAAGTGCAAAACGCGCAAACGGTCACAATAATTATGTACAAATAAACATACCTCGTGAAATAAAACACGGAATAAACGCACACCAGAATAGTGCGTCAAACATGACACGTAACACGAAACAATCTCACACAAAGACATGAGGGCGAACAGAGGAATAAATACATGTAATGTGATTGGGGAATGAAAACCAGGTGTGCAGGGAACAAAACAAAACAAATAGATAAATAAAAAATGGAGCGGCGATGGCTAGAAAGCCGGTGACGTCGACCGCCGAACGCCGCCCGAACAAGGAGAGGAGCCGACTTCGGCGGAAGTCGGGACACAAATGATGTCAATTAGCTTATCAGAAGCTTCTGAAGCCATGACATAATTTTCTGGAATTTCCCAAGCTGTTTAAAGGCACAGTCAACTTAGTGTATGTAAACTTCTGACCCACTGGAATTGTGATACAGTAAATTATAAGTGAAATAATCTGTCTGTAAACAATTGTTGGAAAAACTACTTGTGTCATGCACAAAGTAGATGTCCTAACCGACTTGCCAAAACTATAGTTTGTTAACAAGAAATTTGTGGAGTGGTTGAAAAACGAGTTTTAATGACTCCAACATAAGTGTATGTAAACTTCCGACTTCAACTGTATATATAAAACACAGGAAATCATGTTTTTGACTGCACTGGGCCTTTAAGGTTCAGTCATTTGCTCCAAGAGCTTATTCCGCTGTGTCATGTTCATAGTGGCACACACTTCCTTCTCACCTGCTGTCTTCTTTAGTAAGCACCTTCTGAAGCATGCACTTTATCCACTTTTTTCCCAGATGTAACAGATGATTTTTTCAATATAATGTCACTCTCTGTGTTTGTCCCCTGCTCTTATCCTGCCTTGTTAAGTTTACTGCAGTGATCAAGTGCAGCTATAATTATATCACAATAAATTAAACCTCCACAGAGCCCTGTGCATCATGGGTCCTGTGAGATGCATCCAATTGCATCTCACAGCTCAAAGGCTTTAGCAGAAGCAGTATGTTCTGCCCTATGTGACCTCAGTTGATTAAAGGCTTTAGTCAAAGGGAAAAAGGAGTTCACGTGCGGCTATGTTAACATGGTTGTAGATGTTTCTGTGTAAATGTAAGCTATGCATGTGCATGTCACAGAGGGTACGAGTTTGTGGTCTTTGTATGTGTGACTGTGTGTGAGAGTGTATGCTTTGTCCATTGCATGTTTGTGTGTGAGTGTGCGTGTCTGTGTGTGTGTGTGTGTGTGTGTGTGTGTGTGTGTGTGTGTGTGTGTGTGTGTGTGTGTGTGTGTGTGTGTTGGCTGTGCTCCATTGGTGTGTATAAGAGATGAAGTGGCAGGGCGGCAGAGCTGCGGTGCCCTGTGTGTGAGTCGGCCCTGCAGGCTGAGGGCACAGCACACTGACATGATGGAGCTGGCACCACAGAGAGAGAAAGAGAGAGTGAGGGGAAAAGCGAAAGAGAGAGAGAGCGGGAACTAGGAAGGGAGGGGGGGGTCGAGAGAGAGAGAGGAGGGCAGGGAGAGAGGAGGGGGGGGCGAGACAGAGTGGAGGAGATCTTTTCAGTGGAGGAGATAATAGTGGAGGAGATAATCTCAGTGCTTTTCATAGGTGCTTTTTCTCCAATCCTGAGTTAGGGCAGTATGCAGTCATAGATTTCACTGTCATTATCTTGTTTCAGGTACTGTAACAACAGTACAGTAATTTGATCATTTGGACATGTTTTGACCCTATACATGCCTCTCCTTTAGCATCTTTCTTCGGTTTTTCTCTTAGTATATCTTCTTATGTTTGAGTGACACTCTGGGTGTCTGTTCCTCTATTTTAGTGTTCATCCAAGCTACTCATATTTCTGCAATTATCTTTACTGTACAGTTCACCTGTCATCCTATCTGTCTGACTCCGTGTGTGTGTGTGTGTGTGTGTGTGTGTGACAATGCCACATGATCTCCTAAGTTACATCATGCATATCTTTAACATATGTACACTTGCATACATGAGACAGAAACGAGAAAGGGAAAAAAGGTTGGAAGATTCTCACCTAATTTTATCCTCAAACTAAACTCTCGACATGAAGTAGTATTCTAACAGACTCTGATTAACTTCTAAAAGCTAATTTGACCGGCTTTTCTTTGAAGAGTGGTTAAATCGTTTTTGCTCTCTCTCTTTCTCTCTCTCGTTCACACTTTCCAGAGCGGTTCCCTATATGAGCAAGAAAAATTGTTGTAATGAAGGAGTGTTTATGCTGCTTCTCCTTTTCAGCCCCAATGCTAATTGGTGACATTGCAGTTCAGTTTGGTCCAATTACTCGTTTCCTCTCTCTAAGTTGATTAGAAATCATCTCTCCTTCTTCTCTTGCTCAAGTTCAGCACAGAGACAATATACAAAGCTAAGTGGCTAATAAGCCTCTATCAGCTGTCCCAATTAATTCAAAATGGCTATCAACATTCTGTGCCGCTGCGACCTGAGGGATACTCCAGGCAGTTTGACAAACAACACTGCTTTGTGTGCTATTCTTTGTAACTGATAGAAAGGTAAACAAATTGGGATTGTGTTATCCACTATTTGGGCTCCCTTAGAAATCAGCCTTTTGCCATTCTGTGTGCCTGGGGGAATATAATTGGTTAACAGCTTGGTACTCTATGGTGTACAGATGGAATTGTCTTTCTTTTGGTAATTTGTGGATTGAGTGTGGAGGATTGGGTATCGATCTTGTAGCTCGCTGCTGGGTGTTTGTGATATGTTCTCCAATGGTTCGGATGATTGGACGTGTTATAAACCCCTTCCCCATGTTCATGTGATCCACTATACTGAACAACTAACCCTCAGTGCCCCAGTGTGCACACACACACACACACACACACACACACACACACACACACACACACACACACACACACACACACATACATACAATCAAAATGAACACACAAACACACACACAATGAAACGTACACTGTATCCGTCCCACTCAGCCCTCCCATCCACCCCAGAACTGCACATGGAACTCATTGGTTTGAATCTCATTGGTTGCGGATGACTTGGCTAAAGCTATATGTGTAAGAAACCCCAATAAACCCCCTAATACCTCTTTAATAGTGACAGTTAGTCTTCTCCTCTCCCCATTAGTGCAGTAAGCCGCCCTGTTTGGGATTAATTGCAGGCTGAGTTAATAGATTTGATGTGGAATGATGGACTGTTACTGATTGGGCTTTGAAATATGGCCAAGCCAACGAGCGGTGTTGGAGGGGAGGAAGAGTCTGTTCCAAACAATCCCAGTTACACTCCTGCCAGCAATATGGAGCTACAACCATCATAGGGTTGTGTGAGACTTTCATGATTATTTATTTATTTTCCAAAAGTTTTTAGACATTGGTGAAGAAATTGGTCATAGCTTGACGTACTGTACGGTCATATTTAATCAAACCTGTCAAACCTGCACACACATGCACCTATAGTGACAACTGTAAGTATGTACCATACTGTCAGTATATGGTTCACATCACTAACTAGGCAAATTCCTCAGTCTGATAGTTTATGTACTGTACTAGTGGTTTTCCAGAACATATGAGAAAGAGCATTTCCACAGCCTTTCAGCTGGCTTGGCTTGGAAATGTCACGCTAATTACAACTCTTTAGCCCTTTACGATGTGGTCATTGCTTCTAAGCCATTTTCTAGCTGTACACGGAGGGCGTTATGAAGATAGCGATTGTCTTGGACTTCTACACTACTTCCTGCCTTGGTGGTTTGGTTCTTTGACCTCCAGGACTTGTGAAAGACAGGCTTTGTGTGATCTAATGTCCAAATGTCATTGGCATTGGGATCATTCTATGTGACATTGCTCTGTGTAAGATGGCCACTTTCCTTGACCCACTCCATGGGTCCAATTGATCTCATGCTATTTCCCCATATTTCACTTGGTTTACCTCCTCAGTCTTAAAGTCCATTTCATCGTATTCGGTGCTGCTAGCCCTTTGGCGGGCATTTTTGTAGTTTTCTCTAAGGTAAAAAGACATGCAGCACTCTATGCAGGCACATGGAGAAATGACAACTGTCAAGGCAACCACATCTTCCGTAAAGTACAGTCGTGGCCAAAAGTTTTGAGAATGACAAAAGTATTAATTTTCACAAAGTCTGCTGCCTCAGTTTGTATGATGGCAATTTGCATATACTCCAGAATGTTATGAAGAGTGATCAGATGAATTGCAAAGTCCCTTTTTGCCATGCAAATGAACAGAATCCCCCAAAAACATTTCCACTGCATTTCAGCCCTGCCACAAAAGGACCAGCTGACATCATGTCAGTGATTCTCTCGTTAACACAGGTGTGAGTGTTGACAAGGACAAGGCTGGAGATCACTCTGTCATGCTGATTGAGTTCGAATAACAGACTGGAAGCTTCAAAAGGAGGATGGTGCTTGGAATCATTGTTCTTCCTCTGTCAGCCATGGTTACCTGCAAGGAAACACGTGCCGTCATCATTGCTTTACTCAAAAAGGGCTTCACAGGGAAGGATATTGCTGCCAGTAAGATTGCACCTAAATCAACCATTTATCGGATCATCAAGAACTTCAAGGAGAGCGGTTAAATTGTTGTGAAGAAGGCTTCAGGGCGCCCAAGAAAGTCCAGCAAGCGCCAGGACCATCTCCTAAAGTTGATTCAGCTGCGGGATCGGGGCACCACCAGTACAGAGCTTGCTCAGGAATGGCAGCAGGCAGGTGTGAGTGCATCTGCACGCACAGTGAGGCGAAGACTTTTGGAGGATGGATGGCCTGGTGTCAAGAAGGGCAGCAAAGAGGCCACTTCTCTCCAGGAAAAACATCGGGGACAGACTGATATTCTGCAAAAGGTACAGGGATTGGACTGCTGAGGACTGGGGTAAAGTCATTTTCTCTGATGAATCCCCTTTCCGATTGTTTGGGGCATCCGGAAAAAAGCTTGTCCGGAGACGACAAGGTGAGCGCTACCATCTGTCCTGTGTCATGCCAACATTAAAGCATCCTGAGACCATTCATGTGTGGGGTTGCTTCTCAGCCAAGGGAGTGGGCTCACTCACAATTTTGCCTAAGAACAGAGGCATGAATAAAGAATGGTACCAACACATCCTCCGAGAGCAACTTCTCCCAACCATCCAGGAATACTTTGGTGATGAACAATGCCTTTTCAAGCATGATGGAGCACCTTGCCATAAGGCAAAAGTGATAACTTAGTGGCTCGGGGAACAAAACATCGATATTTTGGGTCCATGGCCAGGAAACTCCCCAGACCTTAATCCCATTGAGAACCTGTGGTCAATCCTCAAGAGGCGGGTGGACAAACAAAAGTCCACAAATTCTGACAAACTCCAAGCATTGATTATGGAAGAATGGGCTGCATGCCAGGGCAGATTGCAGAGGTCTTGAAAAAGAAGGGTCAACACTGCAAATATTGACTCTGCATCAACTTCATGTAATTGTCAATAAAAACCTTTGACACTTATAAAATGCTTGTAATTATACTTCAGTATTCCATAGTAACATCTGACAAAAATATCTAGACACTGAAGCAGCAAACTTTGTGAAAATTAATATTTGTGTCATTCTCAAAACTTTTGGCCACGACTGTACATTGACACATTGACAAATCTTTCGAGGAGACGATTACGCCGGCCATTCAAAACATTTCTAAGGTATTTCTAAAGTATTAATAGTGCTCACTTTAGATCAGGTACTGCAAAATGTGATTTGTAAAATGGTTTAAAAGAACACCTAATCGTATGAATAATTCATACATTTTTCAAAAGTTGTGTGAATAACTATCTATATAGCATTTCCAAATTTACAAAACGTATGTGTACTAATAAATAAATGGTGAGCAAACTATTTATGAATGCCTTATAAATGGTTATTACTGAACGTTATAATAAAGCGTTAACAGATTGGTCATGTGACAGCTCGACCATGAAAAGAGTCACTACCCCCTTGTGACGTCATGCTAGTTCTATGAATTATTAAATATTTAAAGAATAGGTTTGATTGTATGCAGCTACTTTTGTCCTTACCTCCCCATGGTACTGTTGTGAAATTATTTTATATTTCATGTAAATACTAGAATGAATAGATAATGGGTGATGAGCTAATTAAATTCGCATTTACATTTTAGTCATTTAGCGGACACTCTTGTCCAGTGCGACATACAGGAGCAATTAGGGTTAAGTGCTCAACAGCACATCAACAGATTTTTTTTACCTAGTCTGCTCTGGGATTCAAACCAGCGACCTTTCGGTTACTGGCCCAACGCTCTTAACGACTAGGCTATCTGCCGCCAATTTATTGATTGATTGGTTGATTGATTGTGCTGTTTCCTCCTGCAGCTGTTTCCTGTCCCTGTTGCTGGTGGCAGCGGTGGTGTGGAAGGTCAAACAGACGTGCTGGGCATCCAGGAGGAGAGAGGTAGGTCATAGGTCAATCTCCTCAGCTGACCTGATTGTTGGAAATCTACCAATGGTCACATGCCACATCATTTACTGCGCAGACGGGTATCAGATTACTATATCTTAGGATGCAGATGGATCTGGCGGGGGACTGGAATGTAGTCTGCCTGGAACGCGACCCATGAGCGGATCACACAGTACAACACCAGATTCAAACCCCCTTACTGGCACAAATGAGAGGGTGCTCTATTCTCACTAACTCAGACTCTGGGTTTGTGTTTGTGTCTACAAATATGTGTATGTTTTGTGTTTGTCCCTGTCTCTGTGGGTTTTAACATAAATACATGATTTCCTATGCAGTGCTAAGAGCTTCTGGTACTCTATATGTACACTGAGTATACAAAACCTGCTCTTTCCATGACATAGACTGACCAGCTAAATCCAGGTGAAAGCTATGATCCCTTTTTGATGTCACCTGTTAAATCCACAGGTTAAAGAAGGATTTTTAAGCCTTGAGACAATTAAGAAATGGATTGCGTGTGTGTGTCATTCAGAGGGTGAACACAAGATTGAAGTGGCTTTGAAGAGGGTATGGCAGTAGATGCCAGGCACACCGGTTTGCAATGCTGCTGGGTGTTTCATGCTTAACAGTTTCCCGTGTGTATCAAGAATGGTCCACCACCCAAAGGACATCCAGACAACTTGACACTGTCGGAAGTGTTCGATTCAGCATGGGCCAGCATCTCTGTGGGAATGCTTTCGACACCTTGTAGAGTCTATTTCCCCAACACATTTTCTCTGTTTTGAGGGCAAAAGGGGTGCAACTCAATATTAGGAAGGTGTTCCAAAATTATTTCTTCACCTTTTCATGGACAATTGAACAGACCAGATCCTCAAAGACATTGACTGACCTTGTGTGTGACTCTACATGTCAACAAAGTAGGTTAGACTAGAATGTTTTCATAATGGTAGTAGTCTCCCCATTACATTCTGTACCACACCCACTGTGTGCTGTTCACTAGTAGCTTCCCCTGCAGGCAAGGCTTCATTTCCCCCCTCCAGTGCAAAGGCAGCTCCCGACCCCCCGGCTGTTCTGAAGGTTGTGTTAATGTCACCCGCTCTGCAAACACGACTCACTCCTTAACGAGCGGAGCGCAGCGATAAACAAGGCCATTCCCCTTAATTACTGCTCCTCATGATCCAATTAACTCTGACGGAGTGATGCTTAACGAAGTGGAATGGAGTGATATATCACTTAAAGCTGCAACAGATGCCACATCCGTTTCATTTGTCTCTGTTTCTACTCTTCTGTTTTCTTTACAGGCCGCAAAACGGTGCCATAAATACACGCATACCAATGTGCAACTTAAATAAGTGATGATTGGGCTTTTAAAATCAATACAAACATCAGTGTGGATTTAATTGAGATGTAACATGCTCGGTTTCTGTGAAATCCATTGAGATTTGACAAGAGGACTCTTATAGTTAAAACACTGGGGGTTTTGTCCCTCCTTTGCCAAGGCTGCCACAGTTGGTGGTTTTCTCTTCATCAAATGCTGTGCTTTCAGATGTGTAATGGTTTTAATATCACAGAGGGGGTTATTCCCGCCTGTTTTAGCTCTGTCCTTTTATCAAAATGTGCACATCTTATTAGTCCATTTTACTTTCATATCTTGTGTTTCAGATGATTAAGTGATTTTTCTGTTAGTGGGACGGCTATTGATTTAGCCAAGTCTTTTTAAAGTTCTCTGCAACATTTCAATTATACCTACAGGAAGATTTCTGCTGTACTGTATCTACTGTTGCAGAAATGTGTGTATGGGGTTTGGATTGCCACAGAGAATATAAAATATAGCTACTGTACCTGTACTACACACCTGTGTGTGCTTATGCGGCAGACTTGAACCCAAAACGCCAAGTTTTATGCCATTATGAATGAATGGTGGTGACATCTGCAGTGTAGTGTAAAGTCTCCTCTTACCTGGCTAGCCCTGTATTTGTTTAGCCTTGTTTCCCAGTGAGAGCACACTTGCTTGTGGACACATCTACATTATTAATGAGGAAGAGTCCCATGTCACAGAAGAGCTGCAATGCTGCATTCACTGTGCCTCACTCTCTTTGTGGACACTAACACTTAGCTTGAATGTAGCATGTCACCCATGGGGTAAAGTCCAGGGGAACTGATATCAAATATTTTCAGCTGCATTAGTTATTTTACTACATCCCATATATTACAGGGGGTTGTAGTCCTATTTTATGACCATGGTTAGAACAGAGAGGTACAGTTGAAGTCGGAAGTTTACATACACCTTAGCCAAATACATTTAAACTCAGCTTTTCACAATTCCTGACATTTAATCCGAGTTAAAATTCCCTGTCTTAGGTCAGTTAGGATCACCACTTTATTTTAAGAATGTGAAATGTCAAAATAATTGTAGAGATAATGATTTATTTCAGCTTTTATTTCTTTTTTCACATTCCCAGTGGGTCAGAAGTTTACATACACTCAATCAGTATTTGGTAGCATTGCCTTTAAATTGTTTAACTTGGGTCAAACGTTTCGGGTAGCCTTCCACAAGCTTCCCACAATACATTTTGGCCCATTCCTCCTGACAGAGCTGGTGTAACTGAGTCAGGTTTGTAGGCCTCCTTGCTCGCACACGCTTTTTCAGTTCTGCCCACACATTTTCTATGGGATTGAGGTCAGGGCTTTGTGATGGCCACTCCAATAGCTTGACTTTGTTGTCCTTAAGCCATTTTGCCACAACTTTGGAAGTATGCTTGGGGTCATTGTCCATTTGGAAGACCCATTTGCGACCAAGCTTTAACTTCCTGACTGATGTCTTAAGATGTTGCTTCAATATATCCACATCATTTTCCCGCCTCATGATGCCATCTATTTGTGAAGTGCACCAGTCCCTCCTGCAGCAATGCACCCCCACAACATGTTGCTGCCACCCCCGTGCTTCACGGTTGGGATGGTGTTCTTCTGCTTGCAAGCCTCCCCCTTTTTCCTCCAAACATAACGATGGTCATTATGGCCAAACAGTTCTATTTTTGTTTCATCAGACCAGAGGACATTTCTCCAAAAAGTATTATCTTTGTCCCCATGTGCAGTCGTTTTACTGTTGATATAGACACTTTTGTACCTGTTTCCTCCAGTATCTTCACAAGGTCCTTTGCTGTTGTTCTGGGATAGATTTGCACTTCTCGCACCAAAGTACGTTCCATTCTAGGAGACAGAACGCATCTCCTTCATGAGCGGTATGATGGTTGCGCGGTCCCATGATGTTTTTACTTGCGTACAATTGTTTGTACAGATGTACAGAACATTGTACCTTCAGGCGTTTGGAATTGCTCCCAAGGATGAACCAGACTTGTGGAGGTCTACAATTTTTTTCTGAGGTATTTGGCTGATTTCTTTTGATTTTCCCATGATGTCAAGCAAAGAGGCACTGAGTTTGAAGGTAGGCCTTGAAATACATCCACATGTACACCTCCAATTGACTGAAATGATGTCAATTAGCCTATGAGAAGCTTCTAAAGCCATGATATAATTTTCTGGAATTTTCCAAGCTGTTTAAATGTACAGTCAACTTAGTGTATGTGAACTTCTGACCCACTGAAATTGTGATACAGTGAATTATAAGTGAAATAATCTGTATGTAAGCAATTGTTGGAAACATTTCTTGTATCTTGCACAAAGTAACCGACAAAGTAACCGACATGCCAAAACTATAGTTTGTTAACAAGAAATTTGAGGAGTGGTTGAAAAACTAGTTTTCATGACTCCAACCTAAGTGTATGTTAACTTCCGACTTCAACTGTATGTAGTTAAATACAAATAAATGAATAAGATGTCTGCCAAAAAGATAGTGTGAGAACTGTTCTAGCAACTGCATGCCTGTGGTCAGTTGAGGAATGGAGTGTTAACATGTTTGTGTGTGTCTCTCTCACTCTCACTCTCACGCACACACACTTTTAGTAGGGTTTTAGCTGTGTGTGAGGGTAGATGGTGGAGAGAAGTGAGGGAAAGGACAGAGGATCCATTACTAGACTTAGGTAAACACACACGTGCGCGCACATTGTCAGAACCAGTGAAAAGCAATTGTCTGACTTCAGTGCTGGCAGCTCATAACTTTGTGATTAACTACGCAGGAGTCTTCCTACCTACTTCCTTCATTACTCACCCTGCACCATCAAGCGGGAAATTAACAATGCAAATCAATGGAGCTGGATGCTGTATTTTTATGATCTTCCTGTTTTGATGTTATTAAAGCAGGAGTGATGAGATACATTGTTGATGTTACAGTAGGTGCTCGGGGACTTGGTCAATTGGACCAAATGGGGCTGATATATAATAGCCGTTATTATTTTTCGGGCTCCAACAGTCATTTCTGAAGAAGTTCTCATTTCTCTTTAAGATTGCCTTGTTAATATAATTTATCATGTGTTGTAAACAAGAAGTCTTTGGGTTGTTGTTGTTTTAAGCAGTTATATAAGTGACACAAAAAAAATGAATATTATAAATTATATTCAGGCCCCTGGGGGAATCGATGCTGCATCACGGTCCTCTGACGTGATTAGAGGACTCCTTTGCTCCATGTAAACCGCATGTGCTTTGGGCTTCGGTAAATCATTAGCGTGAATAAAGCTTGTATGCAGTTTTATCTATATCAGTGTATTAATGTTGCACGGTATACAGGTTCCACAGCAATATCACAGTACCAAAACGTCATGATCCTTATGATACCAACATTTTAGAATACCGTAGTACCATTTCATATGATACTACTTCATTTTTCGGCCCTACCAATCTAAAGAACCCGCTGGCGCCTGTTATAACATGTTAATGAATTCTGTTTTGTTTATAAATTCAGGCGCATTTTTTTAAGCAATGTGCCGGTCCAATAATGTCCACCTCACTTTCAGACCCATATTATATCACGTGTGGGAGCTGCAATCAGCCAGCCGGCAGCCGCATCCCCTTCCAGCCATCACTCGCCTGCTTCTCTCCGTCCGCACATCTATTCCTGAACGTTTTTGAAGTATAATTTAGCTGTGATTATGACTGGGGATGCAGTCTCTGATGAGTGTTACATTTGTGTATTTGATACATTGGAGCAAACCATGTCGTGGGCCGTTTTAAACTAATTCCAGGTTGCTAATTATTGGTTAGATGAAAAAAAAATCTGTCACATTACCTAGCTAACAACTTTCTAACTTGACAGTAGGTCTAGTCAAATTTGATTGGAACAGGAAGAAAGGGAAAGGTTCTGTTACTCATGAGATGTGCTTTATAGGTAGGATTCATATAGGCCTAATGTAAGCCTAAAATATATAAAACATCTATTTCTTACATTTACATTACATTTAAGTCATTTAGCAGACGCTCTTATCCAGAGTGACTTACAAATTGGTGCATTCACCTTATGATATCCAGTGGAACAACCACTTTACAATAGTGCATCTAAATATTTTAAGGGGGGGGGTTAGAAGGATTACTTTATCCTATCCCAGGTATTCCTTAAAGAGGTGGGGTTTCAGGTTTTCTTGGTGCCTTACGTTTCTAAAGTTGGTATCGGTATGTTTGTGGGAGAGAGAGTGGTGTGTTTATGAGTGAGAGGGTGACAGAGAGAGTGTGTGTGAGGGAGAGAGGGTGGGACAGTCTATGTGGGTCTGTTTACTGAAGAGTGAGGAAGGTTTCATGCAGTATTTTCCCCTTACTGACACAATGACATGCAGATCATTATGCATGTATATTACTTCCTCCCATTTCTCCAACCAAATCAAAGGTAGGCCTTTGCAAATATGAGCAAATCTCCATTATATGCAGTATTATATTATACAGTGTGAAGTTAAATTCTGTATGTGTTGTATTGAGTAGAAGTGTGAATATCAGTGACAGGTTTTTTGTGTAGCACATGCGCATAGCGTTTAGAAAACGGGAACAAGCGTCAGAGGGACGGGGCAAACAGGACGCTAGGCCACTCTGAATTTTGTCCCCGTGTAATTGCGATACTTCTTGGTATTGTGATACTTGGCCTGGTATTGTATCGTTAGTAAAATGTTGGTATCGTGATAACCCTACAATGTATCCAGATCTTATAATGGATTCTTCCTTAGCTGTTAATTTTCTCTAAATCTAAAGGTACAACCTAGATTCGAGACAATGTCTTAAGTAGTTGAACATGGTATTAATCCAACCTCATGAAAGTGACAACCTGACACATACATATTTTTGTCAAAAACAACTTTATATCGAAGGAATGCTTTTGATTTGGCGGCCTGCACACGCGCAGTTTGGGGCGAGACGACCGTTAGACCCAGTGACGTGTTTCTGTGTATGAGCTCAGATAGCCAACGTCACCATGACATCGCCTACAAGCGTGATCGGGGATTTCTACTGGAGAAGCAGTTTCTGCCTATCTTCATACTGTACTGTCTTTGGTAATACGGTAAAGGCAAATGTCTCATTATTTGACTTAATTTCAATGTACTGACAGTTATATTGTAGCACTATTCACAGTAGTGCTTATCATCTTTTGGCACATATCCTATGGGTGAAACTCTGGAGGGATTGTTCTAGCGAAGGTGAAAATGGGATCTCTTCAGAGTTAATTATGGATCACAACCAGCAGAGAGAGAAATTCAACTGGGCTCATGCTAATTATATTTCCAACAATAATTTTGGGATATGAGATCAAACAATCAAAACTACTTTGAAATTGTAATGATGATGCACAAGACAGCTTGTACAGACCTCTTTGATTCCCCTAATAGGGCTGCCCCTCTGTAGACTGGGGAAAAGCCCTATTTTGACAACTAACCTCATTAAGCTTGCTCTTCATCTCGCAATCAATAAATAAACAAATAAACAAACAAATTAATAGATAATGGCTTTCTTATTTAATTGTCAATTTTATGCGTTACTGTGGTAATAATTTGGTTGTCTGATGGCCATGTTAAGCAGCTTACTGCCGTAAATTTGCTTTTTACATTAGCGTATACTCATATTGACCAAGGAAATATTCACACAGCTAAAATATGTATTGGGTTTAGTCAGATTTTAGAGTATGGAAGTCTCTCACCAGCTCCCCTCTGAAATTACCATCTATCCCCTCTAGTCTCCAGTCCAATGTAACTGCTATTCCAAACCACAGACAGATGTTGCCCAATTCTCTGATTAAATGCTGATTTATTCCTGTAATTTAGTTTAGCCGCTGTCGTCCTCAAAAGAGCAACATGAATTTTGTGGGCATAAATTAAACCATCATTTGTATGTGTGTGTGTTTGTGTGCGTTATCATATTAGGTGAGACTTGTTAAGGCTTGGCACTTCTGACCTTTTGGTGTCGGTATGATAATTACCACAATTCCCCATTACATTTATTATTTTAAATTAGACTTTGCATGAAGTAATTAACATATTGTGTCATTTCTTTGCTGTCATTATTGCACTAAAGTTTAGAGATATTCAGCTGTATGAGCTGCAAAAACATTCCATAATGAACAGAAATGTGATTAAATTTGAGGTTTTAAGGAAATTATTTTCTTAACTTGTCCCTGCTATTCTCAAATTAGCCAGATTTGAAAGCAATTACAGCTCCCAGGAATCACATTTAATAATTTAGATGTTTGATAGTCTAGTTATTGAAGTTATTATATTCTTCGGTAGTAGTGGAGCAGCCACCTATTGTGTTGAGAGAGAATTATTTTGATGAGAAAGTTAATCCCATAGCATATTCCCATAGGGCGGCGCACAATTGGCCCAGCGTCATCCGGGTTTGGTCGGTGTAGACCGTCATTGCAAATAAGAATTTGTTCTTAACTGACATGCCTAGTTAAATAAAGTTTTTTTTTTTTTTTAATTGCTGTGAGTTGAGGTGACTCTGAAGGCCTACAGTACTTGGCACCCTCTATAGACCTATCACTCTATGCAACACAGACCACAATCTCCTGTTGGACAGATTACGTTGTCTGGGCCAGTGGGCACCAAATCACCCTTACCCCATATTTGGCAGCCATTAATAGAGGTGGTAGATTAGGAGGGTTTAATGTGGCCAAGCATTGGCTCCCCTGGACAGCCTCAGTGTAAACAAAGCAAAGGGATGAGCCTCGATGCTGTGCTGCTTAACCTAGCCGCTGAACATCAGCAACACTCAGTCAGATAGGCTGCCAGCTATTCTGCGTGCCACCACAGCACTCGTCCAGGCGGAATCAAAGCCTAACCATGCTCTTTCATCATTGTATTCAAGACAGAAAGATAATCAGTTTTCTTTCCATTTAGAGATAGATTCATCGGAGTCGATTTGGTTAAAACCACAGTTTTTTCTTTCATATAGTGAACTGTATTATACCACCATGTTAGCCAGTCTACCATATGCTCTAAGCCATAAATCACAATTTTTCATCAGAATGATCAGATTATACATAAAGCATAAGTTAACACACCCAAGTTTGTGTTAGTTTGTTTTGGGTACAAGCTGTATGATCGATAATTGTTAATACATTGTATTGGGGTATAGGCCGACGAGGACACAGAAGTTGGAGTAAATATGAGAGACAGGGACACTATATCAGTCTTCAAACACAGCTGTGATGTTTACGGGCCCACTGTGCATTAATGACTCCACACTATCAGCTCCTCACAGGTGACTGCTTTTATCATCTGACGGTAGATTAGTCTGAAGGTCCCCAGCTTCGCAGGGATCTGAAACGCCCGCCGCCAAACTCCAATGTCAATCTTCAAAGGAGTCAGGGACCATGCGCCTAGTGCTCTGAGGGACGTGGCAAGGACGTCTCCCTGGAGCCATAACGTGGCCCACACCAGTTTTATTTGTGTTTGTTCTGGTTTCATTTATTTTCTTCCTGCAAAGTTCCCAAGGCTCACTTTTTGTAATAATATCCCCCTACACATTCTGAGGTATGTTCTGACATGCTGATCCTTGTTGTCATGGTGATTGATGGTGATGGTTGACTTCAGGCTGGTGTCTGAAATGGCTTCCATTTTATTTATTTTTGATCGTTTTTTGAGGGGTTAGATCAGCTTTAATATTGCAAGTAGATTATAGCTTCCATCAATGTAATTGCCTGCATCATTTCCAATTCCCCATATATTTTTTGTAAATAGATACACATATACAATGGATTCGGATAGTGTTTTGATCCTTACAAGTTACAAGTTTCCCCTCATTAATCTAAACACCATACCCCATAATGACAAAGCAAAAACAGTGTTTTAGAAATGTTTGCAAATGTATAAAAATGAAAAATTAAATATCACATTTACATAAGTATTCAGACCATTTACTCAGTACTTTGGTGAAGCACCTTTGGCAGCAGTTACAGCCTCGATATTCTTGCGTATGACGCTACAAGCTTGGCACACCTGTATTTGATGAGTTACTCCCATTCTTCTCTGCAGATCCTGTCAAGCTCTGTCAGGTTGGATGGGGAGCATTGCTACACAGCTATTTTCAGGACTCTCCAGAGATGTTCAACCGGGTTCAAGTCCGGTCTCTGGCCGGGCCACACAAGGACATTCAGAGACTTGTCCCAAAGCTATTCCTGCATTGTCTTAGCTGTGTGCTTAGGGTCGTTGTCCTGTTGGAAGGTGGACCTTCGCCCCAGTCTGAGGTCCTGAGCACTCTGGAGCAGGTTTTTATCAAGGATCTCTTTGTACTTTCGATCCTGACTAGTCCCCCAGTCCCTGCTACTGAAAACATCCCCATAGCATGATGCGGCCACCACCATGCTTCACCGTAGGGATGGTGCCAGGTTTCCTCTAGACGTGACGCTTGGCTTTCTAGCCAAAGAGGTCAGTCTTGGTTCCATCAGACCAGAGATTCTCATGGTATGAGCGTCCTTTAGGTGCCTTTTGGCACACTCCAAGCGGGCTGTCATGTGACTTTTACTGAGGAGTGGCTTCCGTCTGACCACTCTACCATAGAGGCCTGATTGGTGGAGTGCTGTGGAGATGGTTGTCCTTCTGGAAGGTTCTCCCATGTTGTCGTGACTTTACTTTCATTCATCTGATTACTGTTATTTATCTAATCAACTAACTTTAATAACTGTTTAATTGTTACCCAATTAAATTTATCATGTAACAATTAACTCATTAGGATTTGGGGCACCACGAGAGTGGTTCTTTAAAGCGTTACCATCCCCGAATTGAACTCTAAAGGCCTTTACCTATCACATCCATAAACAGTCAACTTATTAATCATAACCTTGTATCATATCATCATTCTGAACAGTTGTAACCTTGCATCTGCAAAAACCGAGCCTCACTTATAATTCAGTACTACACAAATTGGTTTAATTAATTATTTACTAGCTAACTATATGGTAACACAGAATAAACATACACACTTAATACATTAAAAACATGTCCCTAGCGGACCGACAGCTCTAGGAATTTAAGAATGATGGAGGCCACTGTGGTCTTGTGAACCTTCAATGCTGCAGAAATGTTATAATACCCTTCCCCAGATCTGTGCCTCGACACAATACTGTCTTGGAGCACTACGGACAATTCCTTCAACCTCATGGCTTGGTTTTTGCTCTGACATGCACTGTCAACTGTGGGACCTTATGTAGACATTTGTGTGCCTTTCCAAATCATGTCCAATCAATTGAATTTACCACAGGTGTACTCCCATGAAGTTGTAGAAACATCTCAAGGATGATCAATGGAAACAGGATGCACCTGAGCTCAATTTCAAGTCTCATAGCAAAGGGTTTGAAAATGTATGTAAATAAAGTATTTCTGTGTTTTAAAAATAAAACACCTGTTTTCACATTGTCATTATGGGGTATTGTCTGTAGATTGATTACATTTTTTTATTTATTTAATCAATTTTAGAATAAGGCTGTAACATAACAATATGGAAAAAGTCAAGGGGTCTGAATACTTTCTGAACGGACTGTATAGATACATATATGCAGGGTTGGGGAGTATCAGATTATATGGAATCCGTTACATGTAAGGGATTACAATTTTTTTGTTGCTGTAATGCGTTACGTTACCAGCAAAAATATTGTAATCAGATTACAGATACTTTGAAAAACTAGATGATTACTTTTGAGGATCACTTTTAAATTCAGAAAGGATGTTAGCTGAAAAAAATATTTGACAGTTATCTGTTTTCTCAATGACATTCAAAACATTTGAGTGAGTCTGACCACAAGTCAGAGACCACTGACTATGCCTAATTAAATAAAGGTTAAATAAAATAAAATATAATAAAAATGATGACACACCAAATGTGTTTGATGGATTGCGAGAAAAGAGCAGGAATAGGCTTTTGTAGGCTACAGTCCAAGTCTTCCAATGCTGCGACTGCTGTCAGTATCCAAAGATTATCACACTTGAATAAACACTTGGAGGTAAGGATGACAGCAGTGGTGAAGTCTACGGAGATACGGATATCACTAATTATTGATATCTACATAGCGCATGAATCACACGGCTGCTCTCTCATTTAGCTATTTGCGCATTGTGGTTGATGTGGATGGCGGTTCACAAATCTAAGTGTGTATTTGAACCCAATAATGGTTGAATTCAAGAAGTTTAAGCTACCTACAGTATCAGTCATTGTTTTTGAAACCAGTGGACAGCAAGGGGAAAATGTGCTCTTGTAACAGCTGCATCGTGCGGATCCAAGCCTATGGAATAATAGTTTGGCTTTTATTGCTCAATCTAATTCATGCTGATAAAAAAAAGAAATCCATAGGCCTAATGGACACATGCTCAAACTCACACACTTTTGATAGACTTAAGGGGGCAATCTGTAGTTGCTACATCCATTTTTGGACTAATAAATTATATATATTTTAGTGTAAAGATATAATTTAATAGTATTATTGTATGTAGTAAAAAGTGATGGGTTGGAAGAAGCATTCATAGCATTCGGCTTGCAAGCCTCCCCCTTTTTCCTCCAAACATAATGATGGTCATTATGGCCAAACAGTTCTATTTTTGTTTCATCAGACCAGGGGACATTTCTCCAAAAAGTACGATCTTTGTCCCCAAACCGTAGTCTGGCTATTTTTATGGCGGTTTTGGAGCAGTGGCTTCTTCCTTGCTGATCGGCCTTTCAGTTTATGTTAATATAGGACTCGTTTTACTGTGGATATAGATACTTTTGTACCTGTTTCCTCCAGCATCTTCACAAGGTCCTTTGCTGTTGTTCTGGGATTGATTTACACTTTTCACACTAAGTATGTTCATCTCTAGGAGACAGAACGCGTTTCCTTCTTGAGCGGTATGACGGATGCGTGGTCCCATGGTGTTTATACTTGCAAACTATTGTTTGTACAGATGAACGTGGTACCTTCAGGCATTTGTAAATTGCTCCCAAGGATGAACCAGACTTGTGGAGGTCTACAATTTTCTTTCTGAGGTCTTGGCAGATTTTCTTTTTGATTTTCCCATGGTGTCAAGCAAAGAGGCACTGAGTTTGAAGGTAGGCCTTGAAATAGATCCACAGGTACACCTCCAATTGACTCAAATTTTTGTAATTTTCCAAGCTGTTTAAAGGCAACTTAGTGTATGTAAACCTCTGACCGACTGGAATTGTGATACAGTGAATTATAAGTGAAATAATCTGTCCGTAAACAATTGTTGGAAAAATTACTTGTGTCATACACAAAGTAGTTGTGTCACATCCTGACCAGTAAAAGGGTCATTTGTCATTGTAGTATGGTCAGGGCGTGGCGGGGGGTGTTGTTTTTGTGTGTTTTGGGGTTGGTTCTAGTTTTCATTTTCTATGTTTTTTTTCTATGTGTGGCCGAGTATGGTTTCCAATCAGAGGCAGGTGTCTTTCGTTGTCTCTGATTGGAAGCCATACTTAGGCAGCCCCTTTTTCCTTTGGGTTTGTGGGTGGTTGTTTTCTGTAGAGCCTTACGGAACTGTTTGGTCATTTGTTTATTTTGTTTGAGTGTTCTCTCTAAATAAAGTAAGAAGATGAGCACTATACCCGCTGCGCCTTGGTCTGTCCCTTACGACGCTTATGACAAGATGTCCTAACCGACTTGCCAAAACTATAGTTTGTTCACAAGAAATTTGTGGAGTGGTTGAAAAACGAGTTTTAATGACTCCAACCTAAGTGTATGTAAACTTCCCACTTCAACTGTATATACACACAGTATATATACTCCCATAATTGGAGTTAACTAATGAACCTCAACACTTAGGCTTCTACTTCCAGCTTATACATACTTTATGCATTTTACTGACACAATCTATTTTACAATATGTATTCTTTTGTTTGTTTTTACTCCTATACTTCCGAAACCCCTCCCATCTATTTCTGAGGACCATCCAGTTTGATTTCTATTTGCCATATATTTTTTAACTGTGCTTTTTCACAAAAGTTCAGAACCCCTCCCATTTATCTCTTAACTCTTATTGCACTGTAGTCACTGATAGGTTTGTTTACTTCTTCTAGAGGTATCTCACAGCCTGCATACTTACAAGTGTATACTCATAGTGGGGACACACAGACACACATTGAAGGTAAGGTGCAGATGTATGGCCTCGCCAGCATGCAGTTAGAGCTCTCTCACGCTAGACTAAAGCATCCACTCTGTCCTCATGTCTCATTAGTTAGAACACAGCCTGCCTCTCATACAGCTTGGCATCTACATGCTCTCTCTTGCTTGTTGTGATCATCATGTTCTGGGTCCGGTTTCAGTGATGAGGGGGTTTGTTGCTGTCAGACCGATTCTAAAGCTGGAAGCGCCAATAGTGTCTGCTGGCAACATTTGAATGTGTGTGAATTTAGCCAGTGTGTATGTGTGAATGCACACACACCCACACACAGACATCGAGGGAATGCTGACACAAGACCTCTATCTTTGTCTCAATCTTATTTTTAATGTAGCGAACAACAACGTCCCCAGAGTCCGCCCTCCCCCCTTCAATCAGCTCTATTGCAAATAAAAACCACACCGCCTTGTTTTATTGCCACTATCTAATTTACCCTGCTTTACATCCTAGAAATGTCCTTACTGTGGCTGAATTTATTTCTGATTAGCTAGATGCAAATACATTTGTCTGGGGATGGAAATTGTGGTGGCTGCAGTTTAAATGATGTGTGTTTGTTTAGCAAGCAGGTTGGTGTTATGAAAATGGACCTGTTTCAAATAATGCAAAAAATGGAGATGATACAGTAGCTAACTTTTTTCTTAAAAAGACAACAACACTGTTTTTATCCATGTGTTTTTAAAAAGGAAAATTGGACATCTGTCAAAACTAGAAATGTGAAAATCGTATTGTTTAATGTCAGCATATGACAATGCCTAATTATCTTTGTGCGTACAGTGCCTTCAGAAATACTTATTCCACATTTTGTTGTTACAGCCTGAATTCGAAATGGATTAAATAAAGCAATATATAACCCATCTACACACAATACCCCATAATAATAATAAAGTGAAAACATGTTTTTAGAAATGTTTGCAAATGTATTGAAAATGAAATACAGAAATATCTCATTTACATAAGTATTCACACTCCTTTGCTATGCCACTCCAAATTGAGCTCAGGTGCATCCAGTTTCCTTTGATCATCCTTGAGATGTCACTACAACTTGATTGGAGTCCACCTGTGGCCAATTGAATTATTTGGACATGATTTAGAAAGAAACACACCTGTCTATATAAGGTCCCAATGTTGACAGTGCATGTCAGAGCAGGAACTATACCACAAAGTCCAAAGAACTGTCCGTAGATCTCCGAGATAGAGATGTGATAAGGCATATATGGTATCTGGGGGAAGGGAATAGAACAATTTCTAGAGTGTTGAAACTTTCCAGGAGCACAGTGGTCTCCATCATTGGGAAATTGAAAAAATATGGAACTACCCAGACTCTGCCTAGAGCTGGCCTTCCGACCAAACAGAGCAACCGGGCAAGAAGGACCTTGGTCAGGGAGGTGAACAAGAACCCACTCCTGAGAAAAAGGCACATGGCAGCAAGCCTGGAGTTTGCATAAAAAGCACATGAAAGATTGAGATCATATGGCAAAAGATGCTGTGGTCTGTAACTATTTGGCCTGAATGCAAAGCAGTATGTATTTGAAAAAGCCAGACACAGCTCATCACCGGTCTAACACCATCCCTACCGTGAAGCATGTTGGTGGCACCATTATGCTATGATGATACATTTCAGCGGCAGGGACTAGGAGACTGGTAAGGATAGATGGAACAATGAATGGAGCCAAATACAGGCAAATCTTTGAGAACCTCCTTCAGAGTGCAAATGACCTTGGACTCGGGGCGAAGATTTATGTTCCAACAGGACAATGACCCCAAGCATACAGCCAAAGCAACCCTGGAATGGCTTCAGAAGAAGATTGTGAAAGTCCTTGAGTGGCCCAGCCAAAGCCCAGACTTGAATCCCATTGAAGATTGCTGTTCACCGCCACTCCCCATCCAAACTTAACAGAGCATGAGAAAATCTGCAAGGAATAATGGGAGAAAATCCCCAGATGTGCGGAACTGATACAGACATCCAAATCGACTCAAAGCTGTATTCGCCGCCAAAGGTGCTTCTACGAAGTATTGCATACTTATTTAAATGAGAGATTTCTGTATTTTATTTTCAACACATTTGAAAAACATTCTTTTTTTCTCACTTTGTCATTATTGGGGTATTGTGTGTAGATGGGTGATAGAAATAAATATACGTAATCAATTTTGAATCCAGGCTGTAACACAACAAAATGTGGAATAAGTCAAGGGGTGTGAATATTTTCTGAAGGCTCTGTACATACACAGACCATCACACAATCCATGTCCCTTTCTCCCTTATGCATGTACACACACAGAGACCCTCACACAGAGACTGTCCAATATAATATTCAGACAATATCTAGACATGTGCATAAAACATGCACGCTGCAACCCTGCTCCATCCCCATTGCATAGCTTCCGCCAGCTTCTCTTTGTGACTAGGAGGTGGACCACCACTCTCAGTGAGAACACTCCAGTTAATAACACTTTATGCTTGTTTTCTGGAGTGCAGTAGGTTTCCATCACAATACACCAGCCAATCATCCCTGCCTGAATCCCACTTACAGCTTATTTTATGATGATTTTGAATGACTGTGCTATTATGTGTTGTTACGTTTGAGACCTGGTCAGGATGTTTCTTTGTTTAAATGAATGGCCTGTACACGGAAATACATCTCTCTGGTATACAACAGCGGAAATAGAACATGATCTTGAGCTTGCTTTTTAAAATGTGTGTTATTTGTGAGCAAGATTCATTTGTATTCTCAAATCTTTGCGGTACATACTGTATTTCTGTTCCTGGATGGTATACAGAGATTGCTAAAAGCATTAAATGTAATTTCACAGCTGTGCAGTGCCTGATGCGTCAATGAAGCCCTGGAGTAATTGTTAACACTAGAAAAGCCTGGCCCCGGGGCCCCTCTTCAAACCAATGAGTATTTTCAACATTCTAACAGTCTAATAAATACATTTCATATATGCTATCACAAAAATAATAATTTGGTTGTGTTTGTGTCTTAGGTAACATTAGAATACGAAAGAAAATGTATTTCAAAGAGCACAATAGCATTTTCATGATTTCATTATTCTGTGTACAATGAAAAACCACTAAAACATCACAATTAAAGTGTTAAAATCCATTAAATTAACACCATCACAAAGATCATTCATTATTAATTCGTTAACGGCAGGTCTTGAGGAACATTATGAAACTAAGAAAATGCTTTTCAGTACTAATATATTACTCTGCTTTGAGTTTTGGGAGTGTACATGGAATTGTGGTAATTCTGCCCAAAAGGTATATTTTGAAATAGAGCTCAAGTGGTCATTTTCAAAAGTTGTTTGGCAAGGATATGTGATTTATAAGCTGCAGAATCTGCTCTCTCTGTTACTATATAGACATCAAAACATCTTACCTGCTTGTGACTCTGAAGGAGCATTTGCAAAAGTCACTTTTTGGCGGTTCTTTCCGTGTTTCTGTGTCAATTCCAAGCTGCACTGTTCAAATCAAATTGTATTGGTCAAAAACACGTATTTAGCAGATGTTATTGCGGGTGTAGCTAAATGCTTGTGTTCCTAGCTCCAACAGTGCAGTAATGTCTAACAATTCACAACAATACACACATCTAAAATTCAAATAATGGAATTAAGAAATATATAAACATTAGGATGCGCAATGTCGGAGTGGCATTGACTAAAATACAGTAGAATAGAAAACAGTATATACATATGAAATGAGTAAAGCAGTATGTGAATGTTATTAAAGTGACTAGTGTTCCATGTCTATGTCTATAGGGCAGCAGCCTCTAAGGTTCAGGGTTGAGTAACCGGGTGGTAGCCTGCTAGTGATGGCTATTTAACAGTCTGATGGCCTTGAGATAGAAGCTGTTTTTCAGTCTCTCGGTCCCAACTTTGATGCACCTGTACTGAGCTCTCCTTCTTGATGACAGCGGGGTGAACAGGCTGTGGCTCGGGTGGTTGATGTCCTTGATGATCTTTTTGGCCTTCCTGTGTTATCGGGTGCTGATGGTGTCCCTGCGGTTGCGGGCGGTGCAGTTGCCATACCAGGTGGTGATACAGCCCGACAGGATGCTCTCAGTTGTGCATCTATAAAAGTTTGTGAGGGTTTTAGGGGCCAAGCCAAATTTCTTCAGCCTCCTGAGGTTGAAGTGGCGCTGTTGCGCCTTCTTCACCACGTTGTCTATGTGGGTGGACCATTTCAGATCGTCAGTGATGTGTACTGTTACGAACCGGCTCAGAGTTCGCAACAAAAGGGAGACAAGGTAGAGAGAAGGAATATCAAAATATATATTTATTAAATAAAGTAAACTAAGAACTATGAACAATGGTGTGTGTGTAATCAGTAATCAGTAGTGTAAGTGAGTGTTTTGCATGCCTGAATGTAATAATGCAGGGTGTTGAAATGTGCCAAAGCAAATAACCAAAAAGCCACAAAACTACCACAACAGAAATCAACCAAGGTGTCTGCATGGAGAGAGTCTCCCCAATCAATGTGGAAGAGGTCTATTTATCATGGGACCCAGGTGTTTCCCATGTAGCTGACGACCCTCCCAACTCCACCCACCGGCATCCTAATAAGGTAACAAGAACAAAGAGAGAGAATATGACAGAGTGGGAGGGTCGTCACAGTACGCCGAGGAACTTAAAGCTTTCGACCTTCTCCACTGTGGTCCCATTAATGTGGATAGGGGCGTGCTCCCTCTGCTTTTTCCGGAAGTCGGCGAACAGATCCTTTGTTTTGTTGACGTTGAGGGAAAGGTTATTTTCCTGGCACCACTCCGCCAGGGCCCTCACCTCCTCCCTGTAGGCTGTCTCGTCATTGTTGGTAATCAGGCCTACTATGGTTGTGTCGTCTGCAAACTTGATGATTGAGTTGGGGGCGTTTGTTGCCACGCAGTCATGGGTGAACAGGGAGTACAGGAGGGGGCTGAGAATGCACCCTTGTGGGGCCCCTGTCTTGAGGATCAGTGGAAGTGAAGGTGTTGTTTCCTACATTCATCACCTGAGGGTGGCCTGTCAGGATGTCCAATACCCCATTCCACAGGGCAGGGTTCAGACCCAGGGCCCAGAGCTTGATGATGAGCTTGGAGGGTACTATGGTGTTGAAGGCTGAGCTATAGTCAATGAACAGCACTCCAGCTGGCTGGAGTTAACGCGCTTAAATGTCTTATTCCCATCGGCCACTGAAACGAGAGCCCACAGTCCTTGGGAGCGGGCCGCATCGATGGCACTGTGTTATCCTCAAAGTGGGCAAAGAAGGTGTTTAGCTTGTCCGGGAGCAAGATGTTTGTGTCTGCGACATGGCTGGTTTTCCCTTTGTAATCCGTGATTGTCTGTAGACCCTGCCACATACGTCTCACTTTGTCTCTGTACTGACATTTTGCCTGTTTAATTGCCTTACGGAGAGAATAACTACACTGTTTGCAATCGACCATATTCCCAGTCACCTTGCCATGGTTAAATGCAGTGGTTCGTGCTTTCAGTTTAGTGCGAATGCTGCCATCTATCCACGGCTTCTGGTTTGGGTAGGTTTTAATAGTCACAGTGGGAACAACATCCCCTATACACTTCCTGATGAACTCAGTCACTGTGTCCGTGTATACATCAATGTTATTTTCCGAGGCTACCCGGAACATATCCCAGTCTGCGTGATCAAAGACTCATCAGAGTCTTCATATACAATTTAACAATTGATAATATTCTCACCCATCAGACTATTGCCAATTTAATCTTGTCTTTAGGTTAACTCTATTATTATACAGTATGTGTGATATAGTTTAGGTGTAGTTTTGATGGGCCATAATCAGCTCTGCAGGCTGACTGCCAGTTAATGACTGGCGGTGAATGAGGGGCAGGGAAACTGATTATAACAAAAATTCTGTTCATGATTTTAAGAGTCTAACGACGACAGTGTGTTTATATAGACTTATTAAGGAAAAGTGAAGAATGGGGGGGACATGACTTTAAAAATGTATTTTCTATTGTTAAATAAACAGCTAGATGTGGGATCGGTGGTTAATTGGATTGCTGTTATGAAGTGTGAAGCTTAGAAACAGGATTAACAGTGAGATATCCGCATCCTGCTCTGCTAGTAACAGACTGTCCACTTAACGCTAAACCGCCTTCCTGTCAGACTGTTTTAACATTAGCCACTATGATCAAAGCATTCCAGACAATCATCAATTATGGTACAGCCCATATCCAGAGTCATACATATAGAATATCTAAATACACGCTTACCAACACATTTGGAATTGTGACGTATGCAGCAGTGATGTCCGGGTTGAATAAAGAGAAAACAATGCCTTAAAAAATCCATAAATGTGTAATTATTGTGTAACTTATAGGTTACATTGAGGTTTTTCTTTCATTATTTTAGGCTACCTGGATTAGTGCATAAACCTAAGCTTGCCGGCTATGTTATATGTGAAGATTGTGAGACGCTATACAAATTCGACCATGCAAAAAAACGTATCTCTTAAACTGACCGATTTTTATGGGAATGTTTTTATTATTTTACTTAGATTGACACACGGTTGCGGGCCACAGATTTTCACTTTATCACATATAGTCGGACGGTTGCGGATGGGTTATTAACAGTTATGGGCGGGTGCGGGCGAACAAACAGCTGACAAACAAACAGCTAGTATGCAGTGATGCACTAAAATGCCAAACAAACGAACACACTAACACGCACACACACTCAACTCCACACGTATCCACACTCACACACAAGCCCTCTAGGAGTTCCATTAGGAGGCCAAATTAGAATAGTGAAGATTTGACTGTTAAATGACTTAAAGCCTCCCACAGCCAGCGGCGAGAGAAATTAATGCATGTCTCAGATAGAGGAACGCTTCGACTAATTTTACATGAAAGCTGAGCCTTTATCAGATTAGCAAGGCTCATTCAAGCATGTGTGAAACTGCATTTTGTTCCCCAGTGTCAAAGTGAAGCGTAACATTGGTGTCTTTGTGAGGCTATCACGGTCTCCATCATCCTCTTAGTGTCGGCTCTGCCGTGTTAGCTCGCTGCAGGGGACCGCTGAGTTACTGTAGGCCAGCGTCTCTCCTCCTGCTTAAAGTCCAGGTAGGCTGTGATGGTGAAAAGCTAAATGCCAGTCTATGCACCGGTTGTCCACTACAGCCACATAGGTAGACCTACAGTATGCCATCAGCACCTTATTAGCAAACAGGGCTGTCTATGTGGCAGGTTTGATCCGCTCCACACTTCAGGTGATGTTGTAGGTTACCACTGCCATACCCAATACACTCCCTTCTCTATGGTATGATCTCTCTCTCTCTCTCTCTCTCTCTCTCTCTCTCTCTCTCTCACATGCCATTTTTCCCCTTTTACAATTGTGAAGTAGGGAAACATTCCTGCCCCCCCCCCTCTCTCCATCTTTCTGAGTGTTCCAACCATGTGAGGGCTGAAGAGCCCCTGCTCTTCTCTTCTCCAGCAGAGCGGTGACAGCTGTCGCGGAAACGAGTGCCAGGGAATCGAGTCCCCCATACCTGGTCCTCAGCAAGTCTCACGCCAGGAAGAGACAATTAGCGAGAGAGGTTCTGTGATCAGAGCGCATCCCGACTCCCTCTCGCTGCCCTCACACTCCCTCACCCTCCATCCTGCTTCCTCACCCACCCTTTCATGCTGCTTATCCTGTATATAAGAATTTGGACATGCAGGGATTCACTGGACAGACACAGGCTCAGGTCTGAAGTCAACTGTACACGGTGTATACATAGCTAACATGACCTCACCGTGCCCACTACTTCAACAGCTCAATCACTTTTTATCCCCCACTTTGCTCATGTTCAAATACTTTTTCTCCTTCCTTTTTTTATTTGCCCTCTAGCCTCACCTCAAACACTTCTTTGAAGTGACTCATAAATTGTGTGTGTGTGTGTGTGTGTGTGTGATTTTCCTCTGGCATTGTTATTGCGCTGATGTTCAGTGTTCAGCCTGTTCCACAGAAAGAACATGATGAAGAGTGCAGAGAATAGGTCATCTGAAGAGGCTGTATGGAGAATGCTCACAGTTGTGTAAACAGTACTTGTAAAACCCTAAGACGAGCGCTAATATTGACACACTTGGGGGATTAATGATGTATTTGATAACTTAATGAACATAGCCATTAGCATATTGCAGACATGTTGGCGGGTAGAGGTTGGCTTGTGGACTCAACAGCCTGGATGTCTTGGTGTAGCAGTAGTTCGGAGTAGAGGTTAAGGCTTCCTTAAACTTCCCATCCGAAACAGTTTGGAAACATAGTATATTATGATGACATTTTGTGACGGACCATTCTGTACAGTATGCAATAGGTTATTGATAAATAGATCATCTCAGGGTCCGATTTTCTTTATTAGAGTGTGTTACCTTCACCTAATTTTTCTTCTGTTTAGCCCTATGTAGAACTACATTGATTGCTGTTTTTGGTTTTTAATACTGAGGGATGTGCTGTTAACCTGTTGGGGATAGGGGGCAGTATTTGCACGGCCGGATAAAAAACGTACCCGATTTAATCTGGTTACTACTCCTGCCCAGTAACTAGAATATGCATATAATTGTTTGATTTGGATAGGAAACACACTAAAGTTTCTAAAACTGTTTGAATGGTGTCTGAGTATAACAGAACTCATTTGGCAGGCCAAAACATGAGAAGATTCCAAACAGGAAGCGCTCTCTCTGACCATTTCATGGCCTTCTTGATCATCTCTAACCAAAACAGGGGATCTCTGGCATAACGTAACATTTTCTAACGCTCCCATAGGCTCTCAGAAGGCGCCAGAACGATGAATGGTGGCTTTGCAGGCCATGGCTGAAAAACATTAGCGCATTTTGTAAGTGGTCGATCTGAGGACAATGAGACTGGAGGCACGAGCCGACACCATGTTTACTTTCTCTCTCTTTGAACGAAAACAACGACTCTCGGTCGGAATATTATCGCTTTTTTACGAGAAAAATAGCATAAAAATTGATTTTAAACAGCGTTTGACATGCTTCAAAGTACGGTAATGGAATATTTAGAATTTTTTTGTCACGAAACGCGTCGGGCGCGTCACCCTTCTTTACCCTTCGGATAGTGTCTTGAACGCACGAACAAATGCCGCTATTTGGATATAACTATGGATTATTTGGAACCAAACCAACATTTGTTATTGAAGTAGAAGTCCTGGGAGTGCATTCTGACGAAGAACAGCAAAGGTAATCAAACTTTTCTAATAGTAAATCGGAGTTTGGTGAGTACCACACTTGGTGGGTGTCAAAATAGCTAGCCTGTGATGGCCGGGCTATCTACTCAGAATATTGCAAAATGTGCTTTCACAGAAAAGCTATTTTAACCCCTGTGCGGCCTCCGTCCCGTATGCGAACGTGGTTCGATTCAGGAGAGGTGTATCTATAAAACGATATAATTTTTTTTTTTAATTAATTTTTTTTTTTATTACATTTTGTTATGCTAATGGCGATATGATTTTTAGGGCCCAATTAGGACATTTTCACTTAGGGGTGTACTCACTTTTGTTGCCAGCGGTTTAGACATTAATGGCTGTGTCTTGAGTTATTTTGAGGGGACAGCAAATTTACACTGTTATCCAAGCTGTACACTCACTACTTTACATTGTAGCAAAGTGTAATTTCTTCAGTGTTGTCACATGAAAAGATATACTCAAATATTTACAAAAATGTGAGGGGTGTACTCACTTTTGTGATATACTGGATATATCAACGAATTGGCGAGGGCACTAGAAAAGTCTGCAGCATTCGGCCTCACCCTACTAGAATCTGAAGTCAAATGTCTACTGTTTGCTGATGATCTGGTGCTTCTGTCACCAACCAAGGAGGTCCTACAGCAGCGCTTAGATCTTCTGCACAGATTCTGCCAGACCTGGGCCCTGACAGTAAATCTCAGTAAGACCAAAATAATGGTGTTCCAAAAAAGGTCCAGTCGCCAGGACCATAAATACAAATTCCATCTATACACCGTTGCCCTAGAGCACACAAAAAACTATACATACCTTGGCCTAAACATCAGCGCCACAGGTAACTTCCACAAAGCTGTGAACGATCTAAGAGACAAGGCAAAAGGGCATTCTATGCCATCAAAATGAACATAAAATTCGACATACCAATTAGGATTTGGCTAAAAATACTTGAATCAGTTATAGAACCCATTGCCCTTTATGGTTGTGAGGTTCAGGGGTCCTCTCACCAACCAAGAATTCACAAAATGGGACAAACACCAAATTGAGACTCTGCATGCAGAATTCAACCAAATCAAGAGAAAAGATAATTACTTGACACATAGGAAAGAATTAACAAAAAAACAAATCAAACTAGAATGCTATTTGGCCCTAAACAGAGAGTACACAGTGGCAGAATAACTGACCACTGTGACTCACCCAAACTTAAGGAAAGCTTTGACTATGTACAGACTCAGTGAGCATAGCCTTGCTATTGAGGAAGGCCGCCGTATGCAGACCTCGCTCTCAAGAGAAGACAGGCTATGTGCACACTTCCCACAAAATGAGGTGGAAACTGAGCTGCACTTCCTAACCTACTGCCCAATGTATGACCATATTAGAGACACATATTTCCCTCAGATTACACAGATCCACAAAGAATTTGAAAACAAACCCGATTTTGATAAACTCCCATATCTACTAGGTGAGATAGCAAGATTTGTGACCTGTTGCCACAAGAAAAGTTCAACCAGTGAAGAACACCATTGTAAATACATCCCATATTTATGCTTATTTATTCTCCCTTTTGTACTTTAACCATTTGTACATCGTTACAACACTGTATATATACATGACATTTGTTATGTTTTTATTCTTTTGGAACTTCTGTGAGTGTAATGTTTACTGTTCATTTTTATTGTTTATTTCACTTATGTATATTATCTGCTTTACTTGCTTTGGCAATGTTAACATATGTTTCCCATGCCAATAAAGCCCCTTGAATTGAATTGAATTGAGTGAAAGAGGTGGGTGCAGACAGAGAGAGAGGCGGGGGCAGACAGACAGAGATAGGCAGACAAACACAGAGAAAGAATGAGATTTAAAAAATATATATTTAACCTTTATTTAAATAGGCAAGTCAGAGATAGAGAGAGGGGTGGGGACAGACACAGGAAGCGAGACAGAGGAAATGAGACTGAAGAAGAGAAAGAAAGACAGATGGACAGACAAAGAGACAGGCAGACAGACACAGAGGAAGAGACAGAGAGAGGTGTTTATGAGGCAGACGGACAGACAGAGAGGTAGACAGAGGCTCTTGCAGACTCAGTAACATGTAGAGAGCTGTGTATTGATCCCAGACAACATGCTGTAAATATGCAGGGTAATGAATGCAGTTATCGGCCTCACACACCGACTCAATCAATCACTGACTTTAGCCCTCTGTCTGTGGAGATTCACAGCTTGCCCTATTAGCGTAATTTCCCCCAAGTTTAGACAAAATCATTTTTCCATATATAATGATAAAACTGTATTGCATCAGTTTATTGTCCCTGTGCTTTGTGCCTATTTTGCAATTATAGAGTTGAAATACAGAAGTGTGTTAAAATGTGTGTGCGTACAGTGTGTGTGTATACTGTATGCCTGTAAGTACATGTGTGTGTGCATACATTCCTATATAAGCGCATTCGTGTAGATGGGAGTTTTCCGGTCAGTTAGTTCAACAACCGACCCAACACTGAGTGCACAAAACATTAGGAACACCTTCCTAATATTGAGTTGCACCCATTTTTACCTTTAGAACAGCCTCAATTTGTTGGGGCATGAACTCTACAAGGTGTCGAAAGCATTCCACAGGGATGGTGGCCCATGTTGACTCCAATGCTTCACATAGTTGTGGCAAGTTGGCTGGATGTCTTTTGGGTGGTGGACCATTCTTGATACACACAGGAAACTGTTGAGTGTGAAAAACCCAGCAGCATTGCAGTTCTTGACACAGACCTGTGTGCCTGGCACCTACTACCATACCCTGTTAAAATACACTTTGTCTTGGCCATTCATCCTCTGAATGGCACACATACACAATCAATGTCTCAATTGTCTCAAGGCTTAACAGTATTTGTTTAACAATTTCCTCCCCTTCACCTACACTGATTGAAGTGGATTTAACTAGTGACATTAATAAGGGATCATAGCTTTCACCTGGATTCACCCGGTCAGTCTATGTCATGGAAAGAGCAGGTGTTTCTAATGTTTTGTACATTCAGTGCACAAGGACACTAGGTGGATGCTGCACAGGACAGCTAATAACACTTCCCCATTATGAACCTTCCCCATTGATGTCTTTAGGGCTGGTTGAGCATTGCTCTTCTACTCTGTAGTAGAGGGCTCTGAATGTCGCATGACTGATTGGTCCAGTAATATAAACAGATCTCAGTGGCTAGAGCATAATTTGCCATGATTTAAAGGGTGAGATGGTTTAAAAAGAATGTGGCTTTGCAAAATAATGATTGTTAATGTAACGTATTGGAACAGTTTAGCCTGGCGTAAAGGGCCCACTGTGTGCTATAAATGAGAGAGAAAGCAGGATATTCTCATGAACCAACTATGGTGGATGGTGCTTTTAGCAATGGCACTATAACTGGGGGGGATTGGATTTGTTGTTACTGGTGTGAGAGTACCTGTTTAAAAAAGGGTACTGGAAAGCCCTTGCAGCAGCATCAATATGCCTGTTCAATACTATATTGGACAGTATTCAGACTCTCAATTTCAACAGTTCTCAGTTTCATATCATTACAACTGTCTATGTTTTTTCCTATCTGCACTTGTAGAAGTACTTGTCTCATAGCAGACAATTTAGATAATTCTCTTGATTAGCCGAAAGTCATTATTCCTCTTGGAATAAGAAATGGAAACAGGTGAGTTTCTCCGATGACGGAAGCACCTTGACTCGAGGCGATCTCTATCCTCAATTTCGCTCTGCTTCATGGAGGCTGCTTGAAATTATGCAAAATAACGAACACTGACATCTGCCTGCTTCGATTGGCTTAATGAATTAAGCCAGCTGCTTAGTCTTTCAAAGTCTTTGTCCTCCGGTATTGAAGTTAGCTCCCAGGGTACTATTTGACAAGCACTGCCTCGAGGCACACACACTGCCCTCGTCATTTTCACTGCCTATCAAAATAAGCCCCCCTGAAGGACATATCTTTTTTTTTATCTCTCGCTCTATCTAATAAATGCAACAGATGGACAAATAATTAATGGACTTCAGGGATTTTGCTGGGAATTCAGGTGTTCAATTTATTGTAAAATTTCACTTTTCTTTTCTTAGAATGCACTTATACTGTATATATTTTCTAATGGTATCAGGTATTTCTTAATATTTTGTGTTAAAGAAAATTATATGTTCCACTTGCATGAATACTCTAGGTATATTTGCATTTATGAACATTAACATAAAGGGGTGGAACAGGACTGCAACCACCAAAAACTTGCTCTGTCTAGGCCTACCTGCACCCACCTGTGCTGTCTAGACTGCCTCATTAACTACTGTTGTTGTCACGTTATGTTGCATAATTCAACAAGTGTGTCAATAGCAGGATAGCCACAGATACATACTTTACATTGTTTGTGAATCAGACATAATATTAGACTATAATCGTGAGTGTTCAATTTCGGAAGTTGCTTTCATTTCAGTGCATCCAAGGCCGGTTCGCCCCAGGGCCCCAAACCTCCAGGGGGCCCCCAAACCCCAATTTCTTTTCAGGTCAGGTAGCATATGTGACCGACCGGCTTGATTTGGTCTCATGTAGCAACATTTTGAAAAGGTGTTTTTTACATTGGATAAAAGTAGAGACTCAGAGCTCTTTGTCTACACCCATTCAGCATCACTTACACCCTCTTAAGCTTTAGCACCACTCATCTCTTCAAGGATTCACATGTGAGACTATGTACTAAACAACCAAAGATTTCAAGACTAAAGGCTGGTTTATACTACGGGTATGTTCATAAATTTAATCTGGAGTGCAAGTGTGCTCTGGGCATTTCTAAACTCAGAGCGTTGTCAGATTGTCCGTTCGTAAATTCAGAGCGTTTCGCTCTCGGAGCGTTCAGACCGCACACTGGACGCTCTGGCCGAGGAGTAGGGTTGATCCTAGCGTTCTGCCCTAACAACAGCAGTCAAGCACCCTAACTAACTGGCTAATGTTGGCTAGCTACTTCCAGACAGAAATGAGAGCTCACTCTGGCCGTTTTACTCATACTAGCAGAGCTGGTATGGCTGTTTTTATGTTATCCAGAGCATTGGTGACTGCAACTGTGCTGCTGGCAACAATTTAATTAAGCTTTTTTGCCAATGTTCACTGACACCGTCCGTATTCAACGGGTGTTGAGCGTTCGTAAATTTGTCAGTTATTCTTCACATTCAGAAGAGAGTTCTCTGAAATCAGAGTAGATAGAGCAAATTGACCAGCTACGTCTATCGACAGTTGTCGCAGTGACATTATGAACATTCTATTGAAATGGATACTTGCATAGTGGCATCTTTTGTTTAGACATGTAGCTAGCTATCTAGCTAAACAATTACCCATAATCACAACTCATAACGTTACTATCCTGCATGAATCTGCAGGTAGCTAACCAACCAGGTTCAATGTTAGCTAGCTAACATTAGGCTATAACTAGCAATGCAAATGGCTCTGAGATAAGAATAATATTACTACCCAGATCATACACGTAATGTCAGCTAGCTAGCCAGCCAGCTACCGTTACTTAGCTAGCTAACTGTACTCTTTAACTTGAAAGGAAAATGACTTTCTGACATAATTAGAAATGTGCAATATCTGAAAATGTAGCTAGCTAGACTATCTTACCCGTATACATGGATGGACGCTTCTCCCTCTCTGTCACGGATGCCAAGGTTGCCCTTAGTTTGAAGATGTAACCCGGAGACAGGTGTTTTAAACAACAGCCTTCTGTGTGTTCTCTTTTCGACTCCGTCTGCATATTTGCAATCAAACTCCAGAATTTGATCCATGTCCTTAGGTATCATACTCTAATTCCACTGATTTCAAAACTCGGTCCTCCAGAAAGTGGAGAGCAACACTTGTGCAATTCTACTACGTGATATCTTTAAAAAAAAGCTGCGTTAGAAAGGAATACATACACATACTGTCCAGCTCATCTTATAGACAGAAGTATGCTAAATGGCAGACCAATCCGAACTCATCTCTTGGGATGTCCAGCCCACTCATTACCTCAGCCAATCATGGCTAGAGGGAAGGTTGCTGACTTTTTCCATGGCTTAACCGACTAGGCTCGTAATATAACAATTTTATTAGTATTTACAGATGGCATTAATGTTTGTTATTAAGGCACATGAAACTTCATGTTCCAGAAGGCATTTCTGCCCAAAAAAAAGCATTTTGATAAAAATAAAAAAAAGTTTAGGTTCAAATGGTGCTCCTGTGAGGTAGTGTTGCACGACATACGCCTAGTTTCCTGAAACAAGTCACATATGATTGCAAAATGTGTAGAATTGCAGGAAATTAGCTTTAAAACTTCAAATTGTTTCTCTCTGCCTCATGGCGAAATATGTAGAATAGCAGGAAATTTGCTTTAAAACTGTTTCACACAAAAACAAAACAAATATTGTTTTTCTTGTGATGTAAGTGTCGAGACGATGCGTTAAATCCCTGACAAAGCTTTAACATTCTTATAGATGTAACGGAAAGACAAGGTATTCCATTGAGCCCATTTCAGACATTACCGCGGTGTGTTTGACAGGTAATTATAAAAATGTCCGTGATAGCAACATTAATGGTAAAAAACAACAGGCGCAAGGGAATTTTCCATCCCTCAAACAGGAAATAGAAGGCTGGAAAAGACAGATCCTTAGGTGGGCGCTGCATGAGCGTTGATACCAGGAGTGAAAGTAGATTTAATTTCTTCCAGTACTGGACCTCCTATGTGTACATGCGTGAGCACCAAAAAAATATATCAGCCTAGCAGGCTCTGCCCTAGATGTTGTGCTGCCACCCCCTCCTATCCACGCTAAACTAGAATAGTGTACGGCAGGGGTCGGCAATAGTCGGCACAACAGAGCATAATAGCAGCCCAAATCATAGGCCTCTGCTATAAAAACATATTTTTTAACACATCTGGATAGTAGGCTTTATAATCAGTTCAATGTCAATAACATATCCTAATATTTTCAATCTGATTACACTGATAAAAATCGCCAATGTCTCTACTACGTTTGCTTTTTATATTTATTTTTGTGTTGATTGAGGAAAATCAGCTTGCAATGAAGAGAAAATGTTGCTCTGAAAAAGTCTAAAAAGAAAGAAAGGTGGATAATGAAAATATAAGTTTTAGGGAAGAATGGACAGAGATATAGGCATTCTTACCATATTTCTCCAATGTCAAACCTGAGTGTCTTGTTTGTAAGGAAACGGTTGCTGTTCGCAAATAATAAAATATAAGACATCCTTATGAATCTAAACATGGCACTTTCAAAAGTTACCTTTCCACCCAGACAGAGACTCGACCAACAAAGAAAGTTTTAAGCTTCAACTGCTGGCTACTCGTCCGTTGTTTAACCCAACAACACAAGTGCTTCCCTAAAAGCTTCCTGGGTTCAAACATCTTCTCTTTTCAGAAAATGAAAATCTCAATTAATAAGGACAGAATAGCAAAGTCAATTTTTGGCCGCAGCTCAGCTTCAGAATGTCATAGAGATTGATCAATATATATATTGTGGTCATTTTAAAGCTTTCTTGTAACATAAGGCATCACAGAGTTAAGCGTTGTTATAGAACGCTTTATATATACAGTGAGGGGGGAAAAGTATTTGATCCCCTGCTGATTTTGTACGTTTGCCCACTGACAAAGAAAATGATCAGTCTATAATTTTAACGGTAAGTTTATTTGAACAGTGAAAGACAGAATAACAACAAAAAAATCCAGAAAAACGTATGTAATAAATGTAATAAAGTTATTTGCATTTTAATGAGGGAAATAAGTAAGACCCCTCTGCAAAACATGACTTAGTACTTGGTGGCAAAACCCTTGTTGGCAATCACAGAGGTCAGACGTTTCTTGTAGTTGGCCACCAGGTTTGCACACATCTCAGGAGGGATTTTGTCCCACTCCTCTTTCCAGATCTTCTCCAAGTCATTAAGGTTTGGAGGCTGACGTTTGGCAACTCAAATCTTCAGCTCCCTCCTGAGATTTTCCATGGGATTAAGGTCTAGAGACTGGCTAGGCCACTCCAGGACCTTAATGTGCTTCTTCTTGAGCCACTCCTTTGTTGCCTTGGCCGTGTGCTTTGGGTCATTGTCATGCTGGAATACCCATCCACAACCCATTTTCAATGCCCTGGCTGAGGGAAGGAGGTTCTCACCCAAGATTTGACAGTACAAGGCCCCGTCCATTGTCCCTTTGATGCGGTGAAGTTGTCCTGTCCCCTTAGCAGAAAAACACCCCCAAAGCATAATGTTTCCACCTCCATGTTTGACGGTGGGGATGGTGTTCTTGGGGTCGTAGGCAGCATTCCTCCTCCTCCAAACACGGCGAGTTGAGTTGATGCCAAAGAGCTCCATTTTGGTCTCATCTGACCACAACACTTTCACCCAGTTGTCCTCTGAATCATTCAGATGTTCATTGACAAACTTCAGACGGCATGTATATGTGCTTTCTTGAGCAGGGGGACCTTGCGGGCGCTGCAGGATTTCAGTCCTTCACGGCGTAGTGTGTTACCCATTGTTTTCTTGGTGACTATGGTCCCAGCTGCCTTGAGATCATTGACAAGATCCTCCCGTGTAGTTCTGGGCTGATTCCTCACCGTTCTCATGATCATTGCAACTCCACGAGGTGAGATCTTGCATGGAGCCCCAGGCTGAGGGAGATTGACAGTACTTTTGTGTTTCTTCCATTTGCGAATAATCGCACCAACTGTTGTCACCTTTTCACCAAGCTGCTTGGCGATGGTCTTGTAGCCCATTCCAGCCTTGTGTAGGTCTACAATCTTGTCCCTGACATCCTTGGAGAGCTCTTTGGTCTTGGCCATGGTGGAGAGTTTGGAATCTGATTGATTGATTGTTTCTGTGGACAGGTGTCTTTTATACAGGTAACAAGCTGAGATTAGGAGCACTCCCTTTAAGAGTGTGCCCCTAATCTTAGCTCGTTACCTGTATAAAAGACACCTGGGAGCCAGAAATCTTTCTGATTGAGAGGGGGTCAAATACTTATTTCCTTCATTAAAATGCAAATCAATTTATAACATTTTTGACATTTTTCTGGATTTTTTTGTTGTTATTCTGTCTCTCACTGTTCAAATAAACCTACCATTAAAATGATAGACTGATCATTTCTTTGTCAGTGGGCAAACATACAAAATCAGCAGAGGATCAAATACTTTTTTCCCTCACTGTATATAAAGCTAAAAATGGGTATCCCTTTTGCCCTTTTCTTTAACAAAGGGTATGGCATACCCTTACTTCATTTGAGCCCTGGTTTTAACCAAGACCTTCCCAGACACTGAGGTATTTAAGGAGTGCATGGTGACAGTATTGGAGGATTTGGCTATACCGAAAAATATATGGATAGCATAATTGCGTCTGTCAAACAGTTTGGCCTACCTCTTTAAATATATATATATATATAGGAAGAAATAGGCTCCAACAAACCCCTCTTGTTGTTAGTGAAGTCTAATTAAAATGAAGACAATTGTTGAAATGAATTACTTTCAGCACCATTTGCTGTCCACTTCTGTTTGATTATGCCGAAGCCGCTCCATAGCTGATGTCTGCCCGCTTGCCTTTTTAGTTGACTTTCTCCTGCACTCTCTCTCCTCAATAATAAGTTAATGATTTAAAAAGTGTCTGTCTCATGAAATTGTTATACATTTGGTCTCCAGTCTAGGGCTACAGAAAAAACACATAGGCTACTACTCTTTCTATTGCAGGCTACATAGGTCTAATTTATGTTAAATTCATTTGATGGAGCGTTGGTGGAGAGCCGCAGCGCTGCGTTTCTCCAACAGCACACTGGAGAGGCGTGCTGGGCACGGAAAAATATACATAATTTGTGCCCCAGCCTTTGGCAAAGTGGGCACTGTTTATCATGGGGTTGAATCAGTGCTCACCTAAATAGCTGTCATGAGAAGTTATCATTGTTTTTGGGCAGAATAATGTGAGGTGTTGTGTGTTGTTAGAGGTGCGTCTTGGTCATTTTAGCTCAAAAAATGCCACCCTCATCAATCTGCCGCTCCAGGCGACTGCCTAATCCTGCCTAATCATAGATTTAAATTTGCAATCCCTATTAATTCAATGGCGTCTCTGTGGGCCTAGTCATATGTATTTGTCATTTAACTTTTACAATTATTTACCTTTTATTGTGGCATCTCCGACCGCAAGGCACTACAGAGGGTAGTGCGAACGGCCCAGTACATCACTGGGGCCAAGCTTCCTGCTATCCAGGACCTCTATACCAGGCGGTGTCAGAGGAAGGCCCTAAAAATTGTCAAAGGCTCCAGCCACCCTAGTCATTGACTGTTCTCTCTGCTACCACACGGGAAGTGGTACTGGAGCACCAAGTCTAGGTCCAAGAGGCTTCTAAACAGCTTCTACCCCCAAGCCATAAGACTCCTGAACACCTAATCAAATGGTTACCCAGACTATTTGCATTACCCCCCTCTCCCCCTCTTTTACACCGCTGCTACTCTCTGTTGTTATCATCTATGCATAGTCACTTTAATAACTCTACCTACATGTACATATTACCTCAACTAACCGGTGTCCCCGCACATTGACTCTGTACTGGTACCCCCCTGTATATAGTTTTGCTGTTGTTATTTTACTGTTGCTCTTTAATTACTTTTTACTTTTATTTCTTATTCTTATCCATATTTTTTTAACTGCATTGTTGGTTAGGGGCTTGTAAGTAAGCATTTCACTGTAAGGTTGTATTCGGCGCATGTGACTAATATTTTTTTATTTTATTGTATTTGAAACACAACCAGTCATTACACTTTCGTCTGATTGTCAAACAATCACTTCAAATGGCTCCTTTCTAAAGCTACTCGCGCTCGTTGATCCACTCGCAACATATTTCCAGCCTCCAAACAGTGGTGAATGGAAAGAGACATCTGTTACACAAAACACCAAAAAGTGTAATGCCATTTTGGCGACAGAATTAATTGCTCCACTGCTGTCAGCGTCGGCCACTCATCTCTGCCTTGGCAAAATGTCAGTGTTCTCGTCGAACCACATCGCATTTTGGAGCGTAAGCTATAGGCCTACCACCCGTTTTCAAGTCCATTCGCTCATCTTTCATGCCTCAGACATGCAGTGATGGTAAATAGTGGTGTAATAGCCTACAGTTTTCTTGACATTTTGTTTTCATTTTTATTGTGATAGGCTCATGTTTTAACCCCACAATATTTTTTGCCGGGATGCCGTACCGGACCATACTGCCTTACTTTCACTCCTGGTTGCCACTCACTCACTCACTCACTCACTCACTCACTCACTCACTCACTCACTCACTCACTCACTCACTCACAGACAGACAGACAGACAGACAGACAGACAGACAGACAGACAGACAGACAGACAGACAGACAGACAGACAGACAGACAGACAGACAGACAGACAGACAGACAGACAGACAGACAGAGACAAATCATTCTCTGCCAGTTTCAGCAGCGCAGTTCAATCACACACAGTCACGTTGACCCGCAGGTGGGGACATTGGCTAGCCAACATTAAACTGAGAGATGGAATAACTTTACACACTCAACTTATCAGGACCCCTCATCATGCAGAAGCCAGGGTGAAATGAGTGGGAACAGTAGGTGAGTATATACTGGTGTGTAGAGTGGTAGGGAAGTATCTAGTGGCATAGACTAGAGGCCAGACACCAGCAGCAGTAACTAACAACACATTAACCTCCTGCAGAGCCAGACACTGGTGTGGAGGGATGGAGGATAGAGGATACTGGGTATTTCTTAATCAAATTACAAACTGAAGGCTTTGTGGTACATTAGCTGTGGACTTTCTATGTGAGACATATGGTGAAAAGTGACATAGTGAGTGTGTGGCTTGGAAAACTCATGTTTTTTTCCTTCTTTTAATTACGTTGGACCTAATGATGCAGAGAGTTGTGCTCTCTTCATTAGAATACAATGTTTGTCTATTGTTTGGGTTTTCTCTTTCAGTAAACAAATGACCCACTGCTGTCCTATGATATTTAACTTTTCCAACTTTTGCCAGCTATGGAATAGGAAGTTTATCAGAAATACAGTAACGGGAGGAGAGAACGGAGGGCATAGGAGAGGCATGGCAACCAACATGACCAAGAAGTTGTCAGCGCAGAGAGGAGAGGACGAGTGATGATTAATGAGAATCTGAGCCAGCTGCAGCCATTTTGTGAAAAAAGGTTACAGACGTGTCAGTGCAGCCAGGTGCCATTTTATTACTGCTTATGATAATTCACAAACACTTAAGAGTGTAGCACATATGCATTAGCTGTGAATATGCATTCCATTTAGACCAAACAAAAATATAAATGCAACAGAGGAGTGGGACAACATTCCACAATCAACAGCCTGATCAACTCTATGCGAAGGAGATGTGTTGCGCTGGTTTTCTGATCCACACCCCTACCTTTTTTTTAAGGTATCTGTGACCAAAAGATGCATATCTGTATTCCCAGTATTGTGAAATGCTTTGATTAGGGCCTAATGCATGTATTTCAATTGACTGATTACCTTATATGAAATGTAACAGTAAAATCTTTGAAAATGTTGGGTTTATATTTTTGTTCAGTGTAATAATGTGGTAGCCTAGATCACTCAAGGAATAGTGCAGCTTTTCTTTAATGTACAATACTCTCAATTGTTTTCCATTATCTGTTCACTTCTTGATGAAGCAGTCATTACTGTAAAATATAATTTGTTGTTAATTGTAATGATATACGCTGAGAGTCGGGAAGCAAGTTCAGGGAGTGAGCGTTTTAATAAAATAAACGGAACATAATACAATACAAGAAACACTAACAGCACACCGACATGAAACTGAAACAGAAACGCCTGGGGAAGGAACCAAAGGGAGTGACATATATAGGGAAGGTAATCAGGGAGGTGATGGAGTCCAGGTGAGTCTGATGATGCGCAGGTGCGCGTAACGATGGTGACAGGTGTGCGCCATAACGAGCAGCCTGGTGACCTAGAGACCGGAGAGGGAGCACATGTGACATTAATGATATACCTGGTAGATGGATAGATGAATAAATCGATCCGTCTCTCTGTTTTCGACATCTTGATGAGTTGGCCTTGTTAGATGATGGTATGGATCACCACGTCCACTCTGTCCACTCTCATCCTCAGTTCATTTACTAAAGTGACAACATGAAACAGAAAAAAGATGCAGTCAAATTCCAAAGGTGGAATGTTATAAAAAAATGTCATAATTAAAAAACATTATTTCAAAAACCCGCTGAATTATACATGGTTTTTATGTCAGACGGTTTTGTTATGTTTCAGTCATCCGTGATGTATATAAAGTGTAATATTGGGACGCAAACTCAAAATGTAATACATTCCAACTCTATATCAGACATGGTACATATGTCTTCTTCTTTAATCCCATAACCATGTGTGTGAGATGTATACGTGTTTAAAAGTAGATTTCTTTAAGACTACCAAGAAACATTCTGTGTGACCCTGATTTAGCCCATTGCAATAAAAATGTATGAAGCTGTCCCAGGGAATCACCAGAATCAATAACGCTGTAACCATAACGATTCCTCAGCTTGGCACAAAATTAGTCTGATAGTTATTATTAGCATTATTGTCATTATCATTACTGGGATATGTTGCCATTTGACATCCTTGACTCAATGGGTCATTGTTGCTTGACCTTATTGGATGGTGAAGCTGCCGTTAAGTCAGACAATTTTAGCATGTGAAATAGTATACCTATATGTGAGAGGTCAGTGAAAGGTAGAGTGCCTTAGAAAAGTATTCAGTCCCCTTGACTTTTTCCACATTTTGTTACTTTTATTGCCTTATTCTAAAATGGGTTAAATAAAAACAAAATCATCAGCAATGTACACACAATACCCCATAATGACAAAACCGAATGACCTTATTTACATAAGTATTCAGACCCTTTTCTATGAGGCTCAAAATTGAGCTCAGGTGCATCATGTTTCCATTGATCATCATTGAGATGTTTCCACAACTTGATTGGAGTCCACATGTGGTAAATTCAATTGATTGGACAAGATTTGGAAAGGTACACACCTGTCTATATAAGGTCCCATAGTTGACAGTGCATGTCAGAGCCCATAACCCGATGGTCACTCTAGAGTTTTTCTGTGGAGATGGGAGAACCTTCCAGAAGGTCAACCAGCTCTGCAGCACTCTACCATAAAGGCCTGATTGATGGAGTGGCCAGACGGAAGCCACTCCTCAGTAAAAGGCACATGACAGCCCGCTTGGATTTTGCCAAAAGGCACCTAAAGATTCTCCAATCCGATGAAACCAAGATTGAACTCTTTGGCCTGAATACCAAGCATCACGTCTGGAGGAAACCTGGCACCATTCCTATGGTGAAGCATGGTGGTGGCAGGATGTTTTTCAGTGGCAGGGACTGGGAGACTAGTCAGGATTGAGGCAAAGATAATCGGAGCAAAGTACAGAAAGGTCCTTGATGAGAACCTGCTCCAGAGCGCTCAGGACCTCAGACTGGGATGAAGGTTCATCTTCCAACAGGACAATGACCCTAAGCACACAGCCAAGACAACACAGGAGTGGCTTCTGGACAAGTCTCTGACTGTCCTTGAGTGGCCCGGCCAGAGCTTGAACCTGATCGAACATCTCTGGAGAGACCTGAAAATAGCTGTGCAGCAATGCTCCCCATCTAACCTGACAGAACTTGAGAGGATCTGCAGAGAAGAATGGGAGAAACTCCCTAAAAACAGGTATGCCAGGCTTGTAGAGTCATTCCCAAGAAGACTCGATGCTGTAATCACTGCCAAAGGTGCTTCAACAAAGTACTGAGTAAAGGGTCTGAATACTTATGTAAATGTAATATTTCAGTTTTTTATTTTTTATAAATTAGCAACCTGTTTTTGCTTTGCCATTATGGGGGTATTGTGTGTAGATTGATGAGGGGAAAAATGATTTAATACATTTTAGAATAAGGCTGTAACGTAACAAAATGTGGAAAAAGTCAAGGGGTCTGAATACTTTCTGAAGGCACTGTATGCCACCATATACCACTACCAAATGGTTTACTTATTTCCCTTCACATAGGTTTACAGGTGGCTATAGACAGTGAAACGGCAGCTGAATCACTAGCGATAAAGAGCTTGCAAGAAATGCAATTCTCTATACTTGTGTGCGTGACATTAAGTTGAAACTTAAAGGTTAACCGTTTGTAATTAAAAACCAAGCACACTAATCATGCTTTCGTCGGAGAAGCAAACAGGGTCGCTTCTCTCATGTCGCGGCGGTAATGAACCATGTTAATTGTAAGGCCTGAGGGCCACCTATGGCATTGACTAATTGTTTTGATATGTGAGTACCTTTATTTAAGTGACAATAGTTGAGTTTGTCTTACATTTACATTTTTACATTTTAGTCATTTAGCAGACGCTCTTATCCAGAGCGACTTACAGTAGTGAATGCATACATTTCATACATATTTTATTTTTTCCCGTACTGGTCCCCCTTGGGATTTATGTTGGAGAGTTTACCCTACTAACTTGGGGGCGGCAGGTAGTCACGAGGTTAAAGTTTTAAGGTGGTAACCAAAAGGTTGTTAGTTTGAATAAATCTGACGTAGTGCCCTTGAGCAAGGCATTTAACCCCAATTGCTTGAGGGATGCTGGAAAAATTGTGGACCATGGCTCTGACCTCAATTCTCTGCGGGTGTCTCAGGGAGTGTGAAATAGGACAAATAGAGCACCTGTGTAGTGTATGGTTGCTAACTTCCCACCTGGTCTCAGAGTGATTCCCATTGTTACAGTAACTGCTTGGTAATCTCATTTGACACGGGGACAGATTTATGAAGTGTTTGCACCTGTTATTTATACAATGTAACCAACAATGGAAGCCAACCTATCTATATGTCATCTTAAGTGATAAAGTGATTTAACCTTTCGTTCTACCTTGTATGTTTTTATTCCCTCAGGGAAAGAACAGGTGAAAACTTTCCTGTGCTACAACCGCTTCACAAATATGCATCAGTACATCCTCCTCATATCATACCAGATACCTGGCTGTCACACAACACTTTCAAACTACTTTTTTTATATAATTGTTTGTGGTGAAAAAAATTGTGGCATTCGGGTGTCCACTACAGAGGACATTTTTTGATAAGATCTTATTTAGCTATTATTTAATGTGAAAAAATTATTACGCAGTCCTGACAACTCACTTATCCTGAGATATTCACTTACTAGAAACAAGTAGAATATCAAACTCACAAAAAGTATAATTAATAATTACACACACTTCTTTTGAAATGTGCAAATTTGGACGGCAGGCATTTTTTTTACAACCAGGAAGATACAGTTGTCATGGTCACACCTCCACATGTCTTATCATTGAAAAGGCCAGGATATCCTCTCTAAGGGACAACATGACGTAATACAGTGGCTTGTATGGCCTCAGAAATACGGGCCAAGAACTGATGTCCACTAGAGAGGACAAAAATGAATTACTGGGTCTCAGGAGGATATTATTCATGTCCCAGGGGACATCACTCACCTAAGAGGCCAAGCCTTGCCTTCACTTAAACATGTAGTGTTTTGTGTTTACAATGCTCCTGCCCACTCTGGTTTATCAGTTAGGGTCAGAGGTGAGCTGGAGCGATGGCGCACAGTGTCTTGACCCTGTATGCCAGTGTTAGGCCTGTGCTGGTCTGTGGTTGGCTCCCAAACAGAATGAAGAGGCAGCAGCAGCTGTGTGTGCAGCGCTGCAGATGTAAATAGTGGTCAAAGATCCCCCTCCCACGGTACCTTGGGTAAATTAGCAGTCGATCGCTACCATCTGTTTCTTTACCACGCGGAGCCGAGTCGGACAGCGGAGGGTTACTCTGAGAACTGGGAGGGCAGCCAAGGCGGAGGTGTGGGCGATATAGCCGCACCGCTCAGAGGCGTACCTACCCACATCAAGTTCGTAAATTAAATTAGAGAAGAACTAGGGCACTCATGTTTCTGGGGTAAGGGAAAAGTGTCTCGCTGTTATGTAAAAACAGGGCGGTGGACCCAGTGTTGACAGTTCTGGTATAGAAAACAGTATGCTCTTTGACTCAGAGTTCTACCATGCCATCACTAGCCGGCTACCACCCGGCTACTCAACCCTGCACTTTAGAGGCTGCTGGCCTATGTACATAGACATGGAATCACTGGTCACTTTAATAATGTTTACATACTGCTTTATTCATCTCATATGCATATACTGTATTCTATTCTACTATATTTTAGTCAATGCCACTCCGACATTGCTCGTCCTAATATTTATATATTTCTTTATTCCATTCCATTTTACTTTTAGATGTGTGTATTTTTGTGAATTGTTAGATACTACTGCACTGTTGGAGCTAGGAACACAAGTATTTCGCTGCACCCACAATAACATCTGCTAAACATGTGTATGGGACCAATACAATTTGCTTTGATTTGAGAGGTGTAGAAACTGAGGAGTGAACTACTGTAAGCTGAAGCTGGATGTGAAACTCATGGAGGCTGTGTTGTTTTGTCTCCTCCATTATCAGGAGGAGATACTGTCACCACAGTTCCTCCATGACTGGGAGGGGTGTCAGTGTTGTTCAAACACGTGCATACAGTTGCACATACACACACACGCAGTCTGCTTACACATGAATCCACATGCCTTGTCTGAAGGGGATGTCTATTGATCCTGTCTATTGTTTACTTTTCAAGGTCAACTTTGTTGCCGTGACTGTAGCACTGTTGTTTTACATAGCCATAAAGTACAGTGGAAATCAGTGTGCGTGTTGAGTCTACGCCTTTACTTAGCTTAAGCATACCTCTAGCCTCACCTCATCTCTCCCCAACTAAGTGAAACTGTCTCACCTCCTCATCTCTTTGAAAAGTGAAAGTGGAACTCAAGAGTGTGTTTTCATCCCATTTCACCCCCTGCTTGCAGTTAATCTATTGTAATTTCCTCAGCTCACTAAATTCATAATTATAAATCTACATACCCATTATTGCACCCCAAACAAACCAACAACCCGAGAGCAAAGACGGAGATGAATACCGAAGTATGGTATAATTGTCTGTAGCTCATTTTCAATCTATCAGTATGTTCAATATGCTCCCCCGCCTCAGAGCAGAGGATAGAGATGGTTACTGGAGTCTAATAGGCCTCTGCTCGTTTGATCTCTGTCCATTGGGAGCAAGCCCAACCTAGTCCATTTCTCTGGGGTCTGACGTGTGTTTTGTCTCTGCCTGTAGTTCTGCCTTGTTCCTCCGCACACAACTGGAGGTCACGGCAAGTCCTTCCTCACCCACAATTACCCCAAACCAACCTCGCTCTGCTTCGAGATGCCGGCAGATGTCCGGAACAGCGATTGTAATGATCTCACTCTAGTTCCGGCTGGGCCTGGGCTCTAAACAGACCTCCACAGTCCCTCTATTGGATTAGCCCGATCAGGGTGACGCATGACACCCCCCGTCTCCGTCCTCGCTCACAGAGGACCCACTCCACCAACAGATGGACCGTCCAGACAGGAAGTCCATTTGGAGCAGCACTAACGGATCCAATGCGTCCCTCCCTCCCCCCTTCGTCTACCTTTGTCTGGTGCCGCTGGTGCATTGGCTCTTAACATCACAGACCTTTTTCATAGCAGATGTCTAGAGAGAGAGTGAGACCAGTGAACTGTTACTGGCCAGCGAAGTGTAGCGCCCCTCTCTCACGCTCACACGCCACCACCAGACCACCCTGCTCGCGGTGTGGTGATATCATAGCGGTGCTGCCATGGCGACTGGTCCTCCGGGGCAGGTATTTGCTAATGAGTCTTTGTGGTTGAGATAGAGGGTTGAGAAAGAGCAATGAGGAGAGGTGAGACAGGGCGTGGCGTCTGACCCATGCTTCATTATTCTGGCAGTCTGGGTCTTCGGTGGGTGGTGAGCTGTAACGGACGTTTGGCAGGCCAGCCCCTCCTCCTTGGCACAGAGACAGATAGACAACACTGACAGATAGACAACACAGCCAGCTGGACTGTCTAAGAGCCAAGGGGAGGAGAGTCTCAAGACTATTGCTTACCTGTTGAATACAGTCCATACACTGACACATTAAACACTAATATCTGAATCAGAATAACTTTTCCAAAGTACTTAATGCACTTTCTGTTCTGGAGGGTGTTCCAGACCAGAACACTGGTCATGACCTCTCTCTCTGTCGCTCTCTCTCTCTGTCTCCCCTATCCCCTCTCTCTCTGTCTCTCTGTCTCTCTCTCTCCCCCCCTCTCTTTCTCTCTCTCTCTCTGTCTCCCCTATCCCCTCTCTCTCTGTCTCTCTGTCTCTCTCTCTCCCCCCCTCTCTTTGTCTCTCTCTCTCTCTCTCTCTCTCTCTCTCTCTCTCTCTCTCTCTCTCTCTCCATCTTCCCCCTCTCTCTCTATCTCTCTCTCTGTCCCTGTCTCCCTCTCCCTCTGATCAACAGATGGAATAGCCCAATTATATTACTGCTGACGTCCGCTTGGTCTACTCCATGCTCTCTGGCAGCTGTGCAAGAGAGAGGACGAGAGAGAGAAGGAAAGAGAGGAGAGAGAGTAGAAGAGAGAGCCTCTTTAATTAGTATGAGCTCTGCAACATCGAGTGCTAACATCTGCTCGTATCAGCCTGTAGTGTGGAATGAAGAGCTCTTGAAGAGGGCCCACTCTCTCCGACTCTCTCAGAGTCAACAGCACTCTCCCTCCCCTCATCTCAGCCTGGTGAAATGGCCGCCAAGTTATTGAAGGGCACTGAGCTCTGAGCTAGGTCAAGTAGAGTGAGTCAGACAGACTCAGAGGGGAGTTCACACACTAAATGGTCTTGGTCAATGTCCAGGGCATGCCCCATGTGAGATGAATGTGTGTGCATTAGCACTTTATTTATTAAAACGGTTCTAGCATTGACGGAGTGTCTGTATGTGGCATGAAGGGTATGGATGTTCTATTCACACGACACGAGAGCATGAATTTTCTGCATGGCGCCAATCCTGACCATTTACTTCCTATACTGTGTGTTTATCATTGTCCTGGTTCAGCAAGGATGGGTTAGTAGGTCGTTTGAGGTTTTGGTCTTATGCTTTGAAGTCTGTGTGGTCAATCTTTCATTTTGTGCTTTTAATGAGGTGGTTTTACAAGCGTACTGTGCCTTTTGACTCTAAGTCTAACTCCAAGGAGAATCCTCTGTGTTCAGAGCATCTCCTTGATCAGATTGTATCCATTCTGACACTCATTTAAGGAGCAGCACTAACACTCTGCACATTCCATGGAGACAGATGAACACGGTCTGAGATTCTGAGATGGCTGTAGGACGTTCCGTTATTGCCTGCTGGGAGTTTCACGAGCAGAGTTGGAATTTGTCACCTTCGTTTCTATCCAATTATAGTATTGTTGGTACCAGAATATGATACAATGTTGCTCACAAAGACCTCTTGGACTCCCTATACACTGCCTCGTTAACTAAGTTTGACTTTGCACACCATAAAGTGTTATCTGTCGATGGAGTGGTAGCCTACAGCGCTGTGACACACACAGCTTCTTGTTCTTCTGCAGGAGAGGGTCCTAATTTGTCTACTGTACATGGTGCCCCACAGTGTACCAGACAGCAGACTCAGTTTGCTCCTGTCTCCCCTCTCTCCTCTCTCTCCTCTCTCTCCCCTCTTTCTCCTCTCTCTCCTCTCTCTTCTCTCTCTCCCAGACCAGACATGTAAACACAGACAGATTAGCATGCTTACATAAACTCCCTGACAGTTAGACATTCCTTGTTCACATTGCCCTCTTTCTCTCCTCCGCTCTCACTCTTTCTCTACCTGACACTTTCTTGTGTGTTCCCTCCAAAACATATATTTTTTAAAACTTTTAACCCCTATCTTTTGTGAAGTACTTGTTCAGAAGCAATATTTGAACTCTCTCTCGCCACACCCTATAGTTAGCCTGTGTGGATGGCATCTCTTAGCACCTTTTGGACTATAGTCTGAACTAGTCGGAGCGAGTGTATACTTTGGGACTGTGTTTGTTCTTATGGTGGTGACCATGGAACCATAGAGCTGAAAGAACAGTGATGAGTCACTCCTCTTAGAGAACCGTAGGAAAGATCAGTCAGCTGCTGAGTCCCACTCAAGCACCGTTTGCTGTACCCACGTCCCTCCTTCAAATTAGGCATACCGTCGCTTCCTTTTTTATCCTGATTTTCATCCATAGGGTGAACGTTTTCTTGTTTTTTTCCTCTGGGTGATGAATGCTCATTTGAGAAGTGGAACTTATGGAGAGATGTTACACAATCATAGCAATTCTGTAATGCACTCAAGATATGTGCATTAGAAGCAGCTTCTTATGGTAGTGAAAACAGTGCTATAGCTGAGTATGTTTTAGCTGAATCTGTTTTCCATTTTAGACCACGTCAACATCTCTTTTTCTTCTTCTTCTTTTCTCACTGTATATCTGTCTAACTGTGGTCAGTGCTATGTCTGACCCAGAGTCTGAATGGGACCTCTGGTCCCATATGGCATACGGTACAGTAACGTACATGTGTACTGCAAGAGTCCCTGTGCTACGGGTCTACCAGAGCCAGCATCAATGTACAAGTGAGCACCTGCTCCTTCTCCGTGTCTCTCTCCATGGGTCTGGAGTCACGCTGGGATGTTGTGTTGGGATGTTGTCTGGCTGCTCACTGTGGCTACGGAGGAATAACAGACCCCACTTTTTCTGCAGATTAATTGGTATTCTCTCTATCGCTCTGTCGCTCTCTCGCCATCTCTCTCGCTTTCTTGCTCTACTATATCTCTCTATTGCTCTGTCTCTTTCTATCTCTCCTTCTATGTTTATTTCTGGGTTGTACGTATACTCAGAGCGACAGAGCACAATGCTGTTTTGTGAATTTTCTTTGAGGTCTGTGAGTATGGATATTTGGTTCATTGGAACACTCTGTGCAGCTAGAATAGTCTGCCGTGTTTCACCAGCAGAGCCATAGCCTCCAAATACAACATTATTCCAACACATTGTCCTAAGTCATTTTTCACAATACCACTGTGTAAAATCTACTTAACAACAAAGATATTCCGGGAGCCTTCCACTCATCCTCTTGCATAGACTAGCAGGCTGGTGGAAGTGTTTTCTATATCGTTTTTTTCACAGTCCATTGTTTTGCTCGGCGAAGTGAATCAGCGATTTCATGAGCAATGCCCTGAGGGTAAGAACGTTACTGATACTTATCAGCTGGGATGCCAAAGCTTCCTCCGCTGGGTATTGTTTTCAAGTGCTGCCTGTACTCTTAATTAAATGTAAGTGCCCAGGACTCTTTTCTGATGCTGCCTCTACTCTAAATCAAATGTAAAGGCTTGAGACTAATAATACGTTTAAGTTTCTCTTTCTCCAGAAGGCCATGTGGAACTCACGTGAAGTATTATGATTTCAAATAATTCTTACCTCGGAAAAAAAAGTCCTCCCCTCCATCTCTGAACTGATCCCTACTTTAACAGTGAGAGGAGCATGTAGAGAAAAATAGATGAATTGTTCATGGCACGATGATCGAGAAAGCCAGAGAAATTGCCTGATCTCGTTTCACAGAAAAAAGGGAGGGAAGAAACCAAGTACACGGTGCACTGAGCACAGAGTACAAAGAGATATGTCCCCTCTAGAAAACACAAACACTAGTGTTATGCATCTACAGTACTAGGAGTATACACAGCCTCCGATGAATATTGAAGTGAAGAAAGAAAGTTTTCATTACCATTCGCACAGACTTAGACAGTGACTGTTGGGGAACGTTGGCATATCTCTATGACTATGATAGAGCTGTATAGACATTGTACTGGCTCCCCTTTTTATCTGTGCAAATAAGTAAACTAATGTAAACTAAAACCATAGGAAGATGCGCGTCAGTCTTTCACTGTCTGTAGTGTAATAGAGCAGTATTGGCTTGTTTACTTCCGAGACAGTTGGCTCCCTTCAATCTGATCAAAGTTTAATTGGGTGCACCGACCACTCAAGGCCTCACTTCAGAATATTTGTTTATTCTAACATTATCGACCCCTCCCCTGCCAACCCCCGGAGGTTTATAATTGTGCAGCAAAGGATGTTCTGTTTTTTTCCCTTCTTTTTAATTCCCTGGCACACCAAGCAGAAACAGGATGATCTAATCCAGCACTTACACAGCAGCTCTCTTTATTAACTCAATGCAGCCTCCCAGCTCCCTGTATGAGGATATCGCTGGGCCAGGCCTTTATCTTTCTGCATTGGCCCCAGATAGCTATTGATTGGGGATTGATTGGGTGGGCTCCTTGTTAAAGATATGTTGAGGTGAAGCTGGGGGCTGGTGCTAAATCTGCTGAGTCATACTGTATTTCACAGGCTCTCTGCCCATTGATGTGCTGTTGGATCTGGGCCTTCTGTAATTGGATCAGTCCATGGCCTCCAGCTCTGGGCCGGCTTCGGTTCAGCCGTAAACATCATCCCAGGTTGTGGTAATAGGGTTGTGTACTGGAGAAAAGAAGGGACGACGTTGGTAAAAAAAAACAAGAGGGGTACTACCTTATTTTTAAAGATAATTTAAATAGCAAGCCTCCAGCATGAGATGTGCAGATGACAACATACAGTATTTGGACAATGGTTCAAGGTTACCATCCACATCACCAGAGTAAGAGCAACGGGGTCTGAGAGACAGCAACATAAGAGGAAGAAGAGTGGTAATTAAACATTTCCCTGCATTACCATTGTGTGATCGAGCATGAAATAGAAACCTAGTCCAAGCCATTGTCACCCACAGAAAGAGATGACCCTTGACACTTAATTTACATGTCAGGTGACTTTACCTGACACGGTTAATTTAATTAAAATGAGGTAATTTAACGAGGGCATCTGCGGCCTATAATTGGCCGATGAACCCAGCCAGCCAACCAGCTGGAAGGAAAATTGCGCCACAGTCACAGTAAGGTCACGTCTGACAATTATGCTTGCCTCTGTGGCACATTTGGAAATTGATGGGTATTAATCTGCTATTTTGTTAGTTGGAGAGTAGGGCTGTGTAGGGAGCCGCTGGTGGCTTCCACTGGTTTCCAGGGGAACAGTGTTTATAATGCCCATTTAGTCCATTTAGCCATGTGTCCCATTAGCATTAGCATCCCATCTGTCTCAGTCTCCCCCGAGAGCACTGGGGTGTGTGTGTGTGTATGGGGGGGTGTTTGGCATTGGCTCAGGTCTTCAAAGCTGTTATGTGGTTTGTTGATGGTGGCGTCAGACAGGCCTGTCTCTTGGGTCTGTAGGTGGCACTAAGGATCGCTGCACTAGCCTGCCCTCAAGGGCTTTAGGTCAGGGTTCATCAACTAGATTCAGCTGTGGGCCGATTTTCTTTTCTTGAGTGGATGGTCAAATTGACCGCAGAAAGCCCAAACCAATGACTAAAACATAATTACTTCAAACGTTGCTTACATTTTTATATAATCATATATGTATATATATATATATATATTATGCGTGGTAATACTTTGGAACGGATTTCCAAAATGTAAATCACTTGGAGCTGATTTCGCTGGTCTTTTTGCAGTATTCTATGTCCAACAACAACAAAAGAATGGTTAAAAGTGGTATTAAAATCACCAGCCGCCAGTTGGGGAACCCTGCTGTAGGTCCTCTTTATTAATAACCACCTAGCTCTGATGCACACACACATCCACACACACACACACACATCCACACACTTTTGTGGGAATGTAGTAGGCGTGATCATCTGTCTGAGGGAATATTTAATGCTGTCTGCGCTAAGGACCTGTCCTCAGGATAAGTCATTTCAGATGATAGGGTTTTAGCTGTGTGTGAGGGCAGGGGGTGGAGAGAAGTGAGGAAAAGGACAGAGGATCCATTTCTATTTCTTATACTGTCCTTTGTTTATATCTTAAAGGGGTAGGCAGAAATAAGTATGTGACAGGACTTTAGCAGGAAAATGATTTTATCCAATTAGCAGGCCGTTACATGACTGAGTGGAAGTGGATCAGTGTGTACTCTGGTATACTCTGTCCAGTTCAATTAAACACAACCGTAGAAGAGCTTTCTCTGTCTCCCTCACATTATTACACACACTGAAGGAGAAATTATTTGGCAAGGTCTCTGGGAAGGTAAATGTGTTGCATTGACTGTGTTCAGCGTACTGCTGTAGTTGATCCCTCGTTATAGTGAAGCAACTGCCCTGTAGAACCTGCTCCTATTCACTTTGCTTACATTCTGCCCTTCCAGTCCAGGCTGCATCGTTTGTCACATTTCTGTTGCAGGATTAAACAATCCCAAAGGTGTTATTTTCAATTATATAACACACTGTCACTGCTACCGTTGATTGGCTATGATGGTCATTGTTATGGAGACTGTTCCACTTTTCAGTCAATTTGCTTTTCATTTCAAAACAATTGTCCAAAAGCCACTTTTTCAAAGTTTAAACCCATTTGTTTGCCAAAAGTGACTCTCCTAAGAACATTCAGTCCACTGTGGTGTTTCATATTGCAGGTATATCTTTGCCCTTGTTTGCACAGATGAGATTTCTCACCCTCTTTCAACAAGTAGACAAATGTTGCTTGGAAACTTTGCAAATACGGCGGAAATTATATTTGTTATCGCCTCTGGATATTATGCCCAGCGGCATACAGCGGAGGTGTGGGATGCAGGGAGTTTAGGACTCAATGGGTCTGGTTTAATAGTGCTGTATTGTTGTCAAATCACAGCCCATCTCAGGGGACCCCTCTCTTTCACTCCAATAGAAGGCCTGTTTAAATATTTCATGCCAATAACCGCCGCCTATCCTATCGCTCCTCTCATCCCAAGCCGAGCGTCAGCCAGAGGACGGGGCTTTAATAAGAAGATAATGAATGATTAATTGAAAGGATATCAATCGTGTCTGCGTCAGTGTAGAGCTCCAACAATGTCCAACGTGTTGTCTCCTGACGGTCGTCAAGGGCAACATAATGAGGCGTGTGCACTTGGGCAAAGTCTTTTAAAGAGACTTCCCTAGATCTGCTGTTACGGTGAGGAGGTAGTAGGAAAGGGGAACATCTTTTTCCGTTCTAGCGCACCTCTATTAGAGAATCAGATAATCATACTTATAGCTACCGTAATATGTGTTGGTGGACGTGTAAAACTTCAGTTTAAACACTCAGATCTTTAGCTTTTTTTTCCATAGAACCAGTCTGATGAGATTGAATCAGACATTAGATGTTTGTATTATTATCCTCAACCCAAATGTCACTTTCCTCTTCATTAGGGCTGTATTGATGAACACAGGGAGTCTCATTAAGAGTTGGACAGGTCTTGTTTGCAGTTCTCCTCTAATCACTGATTAAGACATTAATCAGGATAAGCCCAGAGGAGGCTGTCATTGATTAAGTAATCCAGTTAGAATGCAGATTGGTAGGACCGCAGGTCCATCCTCTTCCAGCCATATATCTACTGGCTCTCACTGCAGCAATATAGCATGAGAAATGTCTTCTCAGTGAGCTTGGCATTACTACTACATCAGCAGTCTTTGTGTTTATGTGTGGTGTGGGCGTGAGTGCATGCATGCTCTCAAGAATAATGGTTTGCTGGATAAAAGCCAATCTCCTGTCAATGCCTTTCTATACCCCCAAAATCATTACTTTGTCATATTCCATTTTTCTGATTCTGAAATGGGTCAACTTCTGTAGCCAAAGCACAGATGATTTTTGGTTTTGTTTTGGTTCCCACTGATTGAGATTTGCAGCCCAGTGCCCCTCTGAAGGGTAGGGTTATAGAAGTTTAGAGGATATCAAAGTATGAATTTAGTAGACCTAGTCTACTCACGCTTTGGCCAGCTGCCATTTCACTCCATTTAAATCATTGAGCACTACTTGGAGCCCCATTGTCAGTCTGCTAAACAGCCCTCAAAATGTCCTATTGCAGGTACTTCAATGATGTTTGTTATTATCTGTGCACACAGGAAAACAGGTTTGCTCTTATTGGTCCAAAGTGTCAGTTCCTCTCCTCTGCCCCTCACCTCTCGTCACCTCTCATATCTGCCTGTCGTTGTTTACAGCATTCTGAAATTAATTAGGCGTTTTATGGGTCATTTACTGGCAGCCGATATAGATACCACCTTGTACTTCTTGACTTGTGAAGGACTTGTCAGGGGACATAAAATACACATGCTCTACCAGGGCACAGTATCCACTGGACTCACAGCCCCAGCCCTCCCACCTTCCCTTTTATGATCGCCTCTCTGACTGTCCAGACCGATTAATCAAGCCTCTACTTCCCGACCTAGCTCACCCTGACCAGCTCAATGTCTCTCACGCCAACCCTGCGGTAGGGACAGGTTAGAGGATAGTGAGAAGGAGCTAACGCTAACAGACAGAGACACACTGCTCTGCTCCCTTTAACCACATCCACCCCAGTGCTGTGCTAGCGGCATCAAGCTAGCTGCCATGCTAACAGACACAGCCTGACAATGCAGGACAGGTTAGTGTTCCAGGCAGACTAACGGAAATGGACAGGTTACACATCGCTACATGCCATAGCGCTTGAGTGAGCTGTAGTGTTCTGTTACTTGCCTGCAGACACTGACACTGTGCTGACGAGTAGGTAGGTAGCGTTGACTAGGAATGCCGAGTAAATGTCAGACATGGATCCTGTGGTAGTCACGTTAGCACACAGACACCCACCACATGTCAGGGTCAAGGATCAAGGGTTATACTAACTTAAACATGCAAACATAACTCCTACTCTTTGGGCAAAAGACTGGTTGACTGGTTATACAAACAGACTCCAGCCTATGCCAAAACATTTAACGCACATAGTACCATGTACTACCTGGCACAGATATGCCATCTATGGCATAGTGCACCTCTGGTTAAGATAGCGTTGTCAAGGTCTAAGTCTGATCCAAGTGGTATTCCTTCATCATTGCAACAGCTTTTGTATAGTTGATTTACAGTATACCCCATTACAATCGCCCAGTATGGTATGTCTCTAGCAGGACTTTCTACTGAAACTCAATGAGGAAAACATTGATGGTGTAAGACCAACATTATGCATAACCGCTCTAAAACAAGTGTGCTTTACATAGAACAGGTGATTACCCCCAAGCTAAAACACAAGGAACACTAGAAACAATAGCCCAATAACATTAGCCTACTTTATTGAAGCCGAAAAGTTGTGGGTGTATGTGTGTGGGTATATTTGTGTGTGTGTACAGTCATATACATGAGAGGGAGGTGTGTGTGTGTGTTGGTTCTGAGCGATTAGTGCTTTTTGAGGTCGGTTCGATTATTAAAATATAATCACGTTTTTCTATTTTTTTTGTTGGTATCAATTTCTTAACATTAAATGCACTATGCATTATGTGGGTTTAATGCAGAATAAAACATTTAATAAAAGTCCCATGGTGGTAGTGACTGCCCATTGCTGCTTATCACTTATAAACCATCATTTATTCACATTACTTTAAAACAATATTTCAGTTGTTGTGTATATTACATTTGTTTCATTTGATGACTTTATTATTTAATTCCAAGTCATCATCTCATCTTTATAAAGCTGCTGCTTATGCTGCTGAAAAAAAATCACTATTTTGTAGATTTTCAACATAAATAAGGCATACTTTTATGACTGCTGAATACCAACTATCAGTCACTTAGATCATGTATTTTCAGGTAGAGGTACCTCGCGAAGCAACAGCTGCTCTCCATATCACCTCACGATCGCACATTCAACTCTCTTCCGTGGCAGGCGTAAAAGAAACACAGACCCAACAAGTAGATGCGCAATGGATTTTGGTCATTGTAGTTAATTACCACGTTTTATGCGCTAAACTATATAGAATATTGGCTTGTTGGACAATACAACTCCCTACTTCATTGCACAGTTCAGGCTAGATCTAATTCATCTCTAGAGAAACTGCAATGTGCGTGTTATTGAGCTCACAGAAGAAGAAAAAAATGTCATTCAAATAATTGAACCAACTTCAGTAAATTAGTTGTTTAAAAACTGAAAAATAACTGCAATTTCAGTTAATCCCTCGCATTGTGTGTCCGTGTGTGCCAACTCTTATCGGTGCTTTGTGTCTGTGTGGTCCCTATCCAGCCAGGCCCGGCTTGGCTCCTGTGTGTCTGTGTGGCCCCTATCCAGCCAGGCCCGGCTTGGCTCCTGTGAGTCTGTGTGGCCCCTATCCAGCCAGGCCCGGCTTGGCTCCTGTGTGTCTGTGTGGTCCCTATCCAGCCAGGCCCGGCTTGGCTCCTGTGTGTCTGTGTGGTCCCTATTAAGCCAGGCCCGGCTTGGCTCCTGTGTGTCTGTGTGGTCCCTATCCAGTCAGGCCCGGCTTGGCTCCTGTGTGTCTGTGTGGTCCCTATTAAGCCAGGCCCGGCTTGGCTCCTGTGTGTCTGTGTGGTCCCTATCCAGCCAGGCCCGGCTTGGCTCCTGTGTGTCTGTGTGGTCCCTATCCAGCCAGGTCCTGCTTGGCTCCTGTGTGTCTGTGTGGTCCCTATCCAGCCAGGCCCGGTTTGGCTCCTGTGTGTCTGTGTGGTCCCTATCCAGCCAGGCCCGGCTTGGCTCCTGTGTGTCTGTGTGGTCCCTATCAAGCCAGGCCCTGCTTGGCTCCTGTGTGTCTGTGTGGTCCCTATCCAGCCAGGCCCGGTTTGGCTCCTGTGTGTCTGTGTGGTCCCTATCCAGCCAGGCCCGGCTTGGCTCCTGTGTGTCTGTGTGGTCCCTATCCAGCCAGGTCCTGCTTGGCTCCTGTGGGTCTGTGTGGTCCCTATCCAGCCAGGTCCTGCTTGGCTCCTGTGTGTCTGTGTGGTCCCTATCCAGCCAGGCCCGGTTTGGCTCCTGTGTGTCTGTGTGGTCCCTATCCAGCCAGGCCCGGCTTGGCTCCTGTGGGTCTGTGTGGTCCCTATCCAGCCAGGCCCTGCTTGGCTCCTGTGTGTCTGTGTGGTCCCTATCCAGCCAGGTCCTGCTTGGCTCCTGTGTGTCTGTGTGGTCCCTATCAAGCCAGGCCCTGCTTGGCTCTTTTGTGCCCCCACTATTGTTCCCACTCTGACTCTGTTTGTGTTTGTTTTCTTCGGGGTGTTTGGAGCATACGCCGATAAAAAGCCACTCAGCGTCTGACTCAAACAGGCTTTGTTCATCTGCCACTTCCTCATTAATTAAGTTTTCCTCCCTCCTCTCTTCCCCTCTGCCTCTCCCCCCCGCTGTTCTTCTCCTCTGGTCCTCTTCTCTCACTCCCTCTCTCTCTGTCTCTCTTTCTCTCGCTCTCTCTCGCTCTCACTCCCCCTCTCTCTCATTCCCTTTCTCATTTTTGTCTACAGCAGCTCATGCGGGAGCGACAGCAGATGGCCAGCCGTCCCTTTGCCTCGGTTGCCGTGGCGCTGGATGTAAGCGCCGGCCAGGAACAGGAAGAGCTGCTGCAGGGGCAGGTGGAGGTGGGTACCTAACACATCTCATTAGCATATTGTTGTCCATGGCAATGGTGATACCGTGGAATACAGGCTTGGCACCGAGATCGCCCACAGCATCCTCTGTTGTGTGTAGACACTGGAACGTGGGTGTGAGAAAGCAGGGATGTTTCATGACTTGAAATGCAAAACATATGTGGCCAACTTAAACAAATATTGAAGGCATTGTGGGAAATCACACAACAAAGAACATGTCCAGAGTTTAGCGTGGCCATATCCAGAAAAGCTAGTTTGTTAAGAAATATGGACATTCTGAAAACCAATTCCTTTTCTTGCTGTGTCCCCAATAACATGGGTTAGGTCCTTTCATTTTATCCTTTTTAGCACCGTTCCAGCAACTATGGTGGATTCATAACCAAGCCACCGCAGTACAGCTCGGCTAATCTTGGCTCGGCTAGTCTCAGTAGTATGAAAAGGGTATAACTAGTTTGCCTCCTATATATGACTTCCTGAATTGTGTTCCCACACTCCCTCTATGGGTATTGCGTATGATCTGATAATCTACCTCTGAAAATCCTAAGTGGTTTTGTGTGTTTTCCAGGTCTTTGCTTCATAAAAGATTTACCGGCTCTACCACAAATCTCTGTAACAGCTGCCGCCTGCCGGCCAGTCCACATCCGGCTTTAATGGAATTGATAGTGAGTGTCAGGGGGGGCAAAGTATGCTCTGATAATGCATTATTCCTGGTATACCTATTAATATAGTAGATGGTAGTATTATACTGCATGGGCACATAACCTATGTTAGCAGTAAGCCCTTAGAGGAGTGTTTTCCCCCACAGCTAACTCTACAGCATTCATCGGTGTCCAACCCAAAATAGATTTTTTTGTTATTTTCCTGTTTCTCCCGTTTTGAGCTCCTGAAGGTGAAAAACATTGAAATGGAACGGTATCTTCACGTAAAGGTTAATTAAGTAACATCTGGTGTTGCTCCACAGAGACTATTTAGCATAATTGCATAGTAAATAAGAAAATTGTGTACAATAGTGTACTTGCGGGAAAATAAGTGGATTCATAATAGGATTTCATACATCAGTTACACAGTTACTGTGTAAAAGCAAGTTCTGGACCTGTGTTTTTATGTACAGGTGTATTTTGGCCAAAGCCATTTGGAAAAGGTGCACAGGAGGGCTTTTCAAATGTTTACTCTGCATTTTGATATGCTGATTCCATTTTACTAGCAACGAAAAGCGTGGAATCCCAAAAATTAGAGACAGGGCTGCAGGAAGGGTACACACAGCATATAAAAAAATAACCGGATTGATAAGTGTAATTTATTTGAATGCAGTGTTGTGTTTGTATTTAATGGACATACACGTGAGGAGGTTGGCACATGTTGCCTTACCTGTCCTCTGAACAGATGGATAACACAGTGGCTTAAGCCCTTTCTCAATGACCATGAGTGGAGCAGTTAGCTAATGTGCGCTAAGTGGAGATTAGGTTTTTCACACAGCTTCTAGGTGCTGGTAAAACTGTATTTCACACACTGTTCTGAATTATGCTATTCAGAACATGCGAGATGAACTTAAGAGTGTTTCTGATGGTTCTCTTCAAACGCAGCGTTTCAAGATATTGCTTTCCTGAGAATCTTCAAAGAACCAGCTGCAATTATTGACATCTGGTAAAAGTCAGGCAAACGAGCGACCGTCTGTTATTTACTCAGAGAAATACAGTACACCATTTCTGTTTCAAAACCGGCATCTGGTTAAGATCAACAAGACAGAGGTCATTGGAGAAATGAATTACTAACATATTTATTGGTTTAAAATCATCTATGTGCATGCAAATTGTCTCTAAATGGTTGCAGAAAATCAGACAAGTATGCAATGAAAAATATAACAAATATAAGTTATTTCCTAATGTCATCAGAGTGGTCTATGGAAGACAAGCGATCTAAAGTAGAGACTATGAACGAGTAAGGTTAAGTAATATGGCATGTCATTATAAAGACAGACGATAGTGGTATCATCAGAAGACAATCAAACCAAATCGAACATCCAGTGGGTATTTTGCCTTGGCCTGGGTCTGTAGTATTGAGGAGACGCCTTGCCCTGTGATCCAGGTACATCAAAGTGGAGAGATTCATTGCGTAGGTGTGTAGCCTGAGGCCAAAGGTGATTAAAATAGGTCCTGGGCTCCAATCATTTCTCCCCTACCCTCCCCTGCTGTTGATAAAGGATGTCTGGAGCAGTTATTATTCATCAGTGACCTGAGGGCTCTCTAGTCCCCAGACTGCTGTAAAACCGGCCTGTTAGACCACACCAGAGTGGACCTGACAAGTAGCTTACTAAAACACCCACAGCCCTTACACATACACAAACACACACACACAAACACCACACCTGGATCCTGTTCATTGTCTCTGAACTGGAGTGAACGGCATGGAAATGGAAGTGGTACACAAATACCACACAGAATAAAACAGCTGAGTTGAGTTCCTGCACTTACTCAGTAAAAACAAATCAAATCAAATTGTATTGGTCACATACACGTGATTAGCAGATGTTATTGCGGGTGTAGCGAAATGCTTGTGCTTCTAGCTACGACAGTGCAGTAATATCTAATAAGTGATATCTAACCAATTACACAACATATACTTAATACACACATATCCAAGTAGGAATGAATTAAGACTATATACATATGGACGAGCGATGTCAGAGCAGAACGGACTAAGATGCAGTAGAATAGTATAGAAAACAGTACCTTTGAAGTCTGAAGTTTACATACACTTAGGTTGGAGTCATTAAAACTCGTTTTACAACCACTCCACAAATTTCGTGTTAACGAACTATAGTTTTGGCAAGTCGGTTAGGACATCTACTTTGTGCATGACACAAGTAATTTTTCCAACAATTGTTTTACAGACAAATTATTTCACTTGTAATTCACTATATCACAATTCCAGAGGGTCAGAAGTTTACATACACTAAGTTGACTATGCCTTTAAACAGCTTGGAAAATTCCAGAAAATGATGTCATGGCTTTAAAAGCTTCTGATAGGCTATTTGAGTCAATTGGAGGTGTACCTGTGGATGTATTTCAAGGCCTACCTTCAAACTCAGTGCCTCTTTGCTTGACATCATGGGAAAATCAAAAGAAATCAGCCAGAAATTGTAGACCTCCACAAGCCTGGTTCATCCTTGGGAGCAATTTCCAAATACCTGAAGGTACCACGTTCATCTGTACAAACAATAGTACGGAAGTATAAACACCATGGGACCACGCAGCCGTCATACCACTCAGGAAGGAGACGCGTTGTGTCTCCTAGAGATGAACGTACTTTGGTGCGAAAAGTACAAATCAATCCCAGAACAACAGCAAAGGACCTTGTGAAGATGCTGGAGGAAACAGGTACAAAAGTATCTATATCCACAGTAAAACGAGTCCTATGTCGACATAAGCTGAAAGGCCGCTGAGCAAGGAAGAAGACACTGCTCTAAACCCGCCATAAAAAAAGCGAGACTACGGTTTGCAACTGTACATGGGGACAAAGATCATACTTTTTGGAGAAATGTCCTCTGGTCTGATGAAACAAAAATAGGACTGTTTGGCCATAATGACCATCATTATGTTTGGAAGAAAAAGGGGGACGCTTGCAAGCCAAAGAACACCATCCCAAACGTGAAGCACGAGGGTGGCAGCATTATGTTGTGGGTGTGCTTTGCTGCAGGAGGGACTGGTGCACTTCACAAAATAGATGGACAAAATAGATGGCATCATGAGGGAGGGAAATAATGTGGATATATTGAAGCAACATCTCAAGACATCAGTCAGGAAGTTAAAGCTTGGTCGCAAATGGGTCTTCCAAATGGACAATGACCCCAAGCATACTTCCAAAGTTGTGGCAAAATGGCTTAAGGACAACAAAGTCAAGGTATTGGAGTGGCCATCACAAAGCCCTGACCTCAATCCCATAGAAAATTTGTGGGCAGAACTGAAAAGGTGTGTGTGAGCAAGGAAACCTACAAACCTGACTCAGTTACACCAGCTCTGTCAGGAGGAATGGGTCAAACTTCACCCAACTTATTGTGGGACTCTTGTGGAAGGCTACCCAAAACGTTTGACCCATGTTAAACAATTTAAAGGTAATGCAACCAAATACTAATTGTGTGTATGTAAACTTCTGACCCACTGGGAATGTGATGAAAGAAATAAAAGCTGAAATAAATCATTCTCTCTACTATTATTCTGGCATTTCACATTCTTAAAATAAAGTGGTGATCCTAACTGACCTAAAACAGGGAATTTTTATGAGGATTAAATGTCATAAATTGTGAAAAAAATAGTTTAAATGTATTTGGTTAAGGTGTATGTCATCTTCCAGCTGTATATACATATGAGATGAGTAATGCCAGATATGTAAACATTATTAAGTGAATGAGATACCGTAGAATAGTATAGAAAACCGTATATACACATGAGATGAGGAATGCCAGATATGTAAACATTAAGTGACTAAGATACCATAGAATAGTATAGAATACAGTATATATATATATATATATATATATATATATATATATATATATATATATATATGAGATGAGTAATGGCAGATATGTAAACATTATTAAAGTGAGTAGTGTTCCATTCTTTAAAGTGGCCAGTGATTCCTAGTCTATGCCTTTAGGCAGCATTCTCTAATGTGATAGTGATGGCTGTTTAACAGTCAGATGGTCTTGAGATGGAAGCTGTTTTTCAGTCTCTCGGTCTGAGCATTGATGCACCTGTACTGACCTCGCCTTCTGGATGATAGCGGGGTGAACAGGCAGTGGCTCAGGTGGTTGATGTCCTTGATGATCTTTTTGGCCTTTCTGCGACAACGGGTGCTATAGATGTCCTGGAGGGCGGGTAGTTTTCCCCGGTAATGCGTTGGGCAGACCGCACTACCCTCTGGAGAGCCTTGCTGTTGCGGGAGGTGCAGTTGTCGTAGCAGGCGGTGATATAGCCCGACAGGATGCTTTCAATTGTGCATCTGTAAAGATTTGTGAGTGTTTTAGGTGACAAACCAAATTTCTAAAGCCTCCTGAGGTTGAATAGGCTCTGTTGCACCTTCTTCACCACACTGTCTGTGTGGTTGGTCCATTTCAGTTTGTCAGTGATGTGTATGCCAAGGAACTTGAAGCTTTCCACCTTCTCCACTGCGGTCCCGTCGATGTAGATAGGGGGGTGCACCCTAGTAGCACGCCACACAAGCGTTGTCAAGAGTGGAACGACATACGCAAAAAGACAACCAGTTTTATTTTAAGGGTAAAAGACCCCAGTCTTGAGCCTATAATAACCATAACCAGTGAACTACCCAGGTAGATCACACAGCACTTTCCCCCCCTCCTCCTCTAAATCTAATCACGGTGCTCCAAATGACTGGGCCACAGAATAAAACAAGAGGTAACTCATCAGCATCAATCACGTACATACAAGATCCATAACATCCACGTAACGTCGTAAAGCTGATGAGCCTACAGGAACGAGCATCTGTAAGATGCCCGGACACATCTCGCCTTCCATCCCAGAGTGATATATGGCGCTGGGGGTTTTCATAATGCTATTTAAAGGGGAGAAATGAATCAATTTTCATATCTAATGTTTTAATGCGCTGTATTTATTTTCCAATCTTGGGGATTTAATGCGCTGGGGCGGAGGGTAATGAAAGGAGCAGCGAGGAGATAAAGAATATTTATGACACCTGGGAGAAATGGGCTGTGTTTGGAGCCTTTTACTTGTGTGTTTTATCAGCACCCACAAAGCCAATGATCTCATCAGAGAGAGAACACAGATGGAATAAACCTACATCTGGAGCTACACGTAGAAATACATGAAAACACCCACAAAAACACACATTTACACACACACACACACACACACACACAAACACACACCTTCCATCATTGTCAATTATTAATTGTACATACAGTACCAGTCAAAAGTTTGGACACACCCACTCATTCAAGGGTTTTTTATTTGTACTATTTTCTACGTTGTACAATAATAGTAACCAAAAATGTATTAAACAAATATTTTAGATTTCATTTGCTGGGTGGCGGTGTGTGGGTGTGGTGGTTTAAACACCAATGTTGTGTGAGAGAGGCTTCATAGCTATGATCCTTTCCATATAAAATGACCCATGAGCACCAACATGTGAAGTTCATAAGAGCATGTCAAATTGGGTGTCAAATGAAAGCTAAGAGTCTATATTTTTGTGGTTGAAATTAAGACATGGTGGGGGGGTGTTAGAGAGCGTGCTATGGAATATACATGGATTGTTAGAGCTCTGCTCAATTTTTAAACAAATTCATATTGCTCTTAATCTCTCACAACCTATGATTTCAAACATTGTCTGACGAGGAAAAGGCACAAAAATAGGGGGCGCTAAACAAGATAATTTGGATGAGACAGACAACAGACCAATGCCAACATCGCTGACCCACAAGGAGTAAGCTGAAGATGCTAGCTCCCAAGAGCTCCCCACAGAACCCACTCCGAGTGACCTACTGTCCACTATAAACACACAAAGGTGGACACAAGGTTGGCTGATATCTCAAAGAGTATTGGGACTTTGACAGAAACTGAGAAGGCAATCAAGGGCAGGGTGCATGAGGTCGAGCAGACGACAATCGATCATGAGGCCAGGCTACAGGACATTGAGAAACAGTGAAAAAATTTCAAAATGACAACAAAACCATGAAAGCCCGACTGGAAGTGCTCGAATTGCATTCTGAGAAAGGGAGACCCACTGAATTTGTATCGGCACTGCTGGGGATGTAACACTTCAAAACGCCCTTCCTGATCGGCCGCGCACATAGATCACACGCAACGAAGCCGGCCAAGGGAGCGCCACCAAGGCCATTCATTGCACAGCTGCACTACCCTGATACCTGGGATCTCATCCACAAGCTGGCAAGTCAACAGTTCCCCCTTAACTACAACGGCGACAGGGTGTCTTTCTACCCAGATCTAACTTTAGAGGTAAGGAACCAACGGAAAGAGTATGATGAGGTGCACAATTAATGCAGGGCGGCCAGCATCCGATATGGATTCCTCTTCCCAGCCCGGTCCAAGGTGACAGTCGAGGGATCAACATGTATGTTTTACACCCCAAAAGAGTCCGAACTGTTCTTGGCAAGCAAGCTCCCTGTCTAAGAATCCAGAACTGTTGCGTCAGCCGCCCAAGTGGCCAAATACAGGCCAGAACTGTGTTTGAATATCCTGCCAATGTCTTTTCCATCAGAAGATTAGACATTGCGAATTACAATGATGGGTGAAATGTTATTGTTTATATAGCACTGTTTAGCCTATCCTGTTTTGGTCCCACTCACCCCCTAATGTGAGAGTTAAGTGTTATTTTTATTTTTTATACAGTACCAGTCAAAGTTTGGACACACCTACTCATTGAAGGTTTTTTGCTTTATTTGTACTATTTTCTACATTGTAGAATAGTAGTGAACACATCAAAACTATGAAATAACACATGGAATCATATAGTAACCAAAAAAGTGTTGTTTTATATTTGAGATTCTACAAAGTAGACACCCTTTACCTTGATGACAGCTTTGCACACTTTTGACATTCTCTCAACCAGCTTCACCTGGAATGCTTTTCCAACAGTCTTGAAGGAGTTCAGTTTCCACATATGCTGAGCACTTGTTGGCTGCTTTTCCTTCTTTCTGCGGTCCAACTCATCCCGAACCATCTCAATTGGGTTGAGGTCGGGTGATTGTGGAGGCACGGTCATCTGATGCAGCACTTACGGTCAGATGCCGAGCAGTTGCCATACCAGGCGGTGATGCAACCGGTCAGGATGCTCTCGATGGTGCAGCTGTAAAACTTTTTGAGGATCTGGGGACCCATGCCAAATCTTTTCAGTTTCCTGAGGGGGAAAAGGTGATGTCGTGCCCTCTTCACAACTGTCTTGGTGTGTTTGGACCATGATAGTTGGTGATGTGGACACCTAGGTACTTGAAACTCTCGACCCGGTCCAGCCCCGTTAGTGTTAATGGGGGCCAGTTCGGCCCTCCTTTTCCTATAGTCCACGATCACCTACTTTATCTTGCTCACATTGAGGGAGAGGTTGATGCCCTGGCACCACACTGCCAGATCTCTGACCTCCTCCCTATAGGCTGTCTCATCGTTGTCTGTGATCAGGCCTACCACTGTTGTGTCGTCAGCAAACTTAATGATGGTGTTGGAGTCATGCTTGGCCAGGAAGTACAGGAGGGGATTAAGCACAGTCCCCTGAGGGGCCCCCAGTGTTGAGGATCAGCGTGGTAGATGTGTTATTTCCTACCCTCACCAACCGGGCGCGGCTCGTCAGGAAGTCTAGGATCCAGTTGCAGAGGGAGGTGTTTAGTCCCAGGGTCCTTAGCTTAGTGATGTGCTTTCAGGGCACTATGGTGTTGAACGGTGAGCTGTAGTCAATGAACAGCATTCTCACATAGGTGTACCTTTTGTCCAGGTAGGAAAGGGCAGAGTGGGGTGTGATTGAGATTGTGTCATCTGTGTATCTGTTGGGGTGGTATGTGAATTGGAGTGGGTCTAGGGTTTCTGGCATGATGGTGTTGATGTGAGCCATGACCAGCCTTTCAAAGCATTTCATGGCTACTGACGTGAGTGCTACGGGGCGATAATCATTTAGTCAGGTTACCTTTGCTTTCTTGGGCCCGCCTTTACTATGGTGGTCTGTTTGAAACATGTAAGTATTACAGACTCGGTCAGGGAGAGGTTGAAAATGTTAGTGAAGACACTTGCCAGTTGGTCCGCACATGCTTTAGGTACACGTCCTGGTAATCCGTTTGGCCCCGCGGCTTTGTGAATGTTGACCTGTTTAACCTGTTACATCTAGGGGGCAGTAATTTCACGGCTGGATAAAAAACGTACCCGATTTAATCTGATTATTAGTCCTGCCCAGAAACTGGAATATGCATATAATTATTAGCTTTGGAGAGAAAACACTCCAAAGTTTCTGAAACTGTTTGAATGGTGTCTGTGAGTATAACAGAACTCCTATGGCAGGCAAAAACCTGAGATGCTTCTGTTCAGGAAGTACCCTGTCTGAACATTTCTTGCCCTTCTTTATTATCTCTGTCGTTTACAAAGGATCTCTGCTCTTACGTGACAATTCTCACGTCAACAATGGAGTCTCACAGCCCGGGAAAAACAGGAATGATGTCATTCAAAGCCCTGGCTGAAGCACACGAGAGCAAATGCTGAGTGGTCAGTCAATGGACTAAGCCTTAGGCGCGTGACACGCCCCGCCCCCGGCTTTTGGTTTTTTCCTCAGTTTACAGACAGGCAGATTCCCGGTCGGAATATTATCGCTTCTCTACGAGATAAATTGCATAAATATTGGTTTTAAACAGCGGTTGACATGCTTCGAAGTACGGTAATGGAATATTTCGAAATTTTTTGTCATATTTTGCGTCATGCTCGTGGCCGAGATTTAGCGTTGGGATAGTGTCTAGAACGCACGAACAAAACGTCGCTGTTTGGATATAACGATGGATTATTTGGGACCAAACCTACATTTGTTATTGAAGTAGAAGTCCTGGCAGTGTATTCTGATGAAGAACAAGCAAGGTAAGAACATTTTTCTTATAGGAAATGTGATTTTGGTGAAGGCTACACTGGGTGGGTGTCTAAATAGCTAGCCCTGTAACGCCGGGCTATGTACTTACATTATTGCAAAATGTGCTTCATCCGAAAAGCTATTTTAAAATCGGACATATCGAGTGCATAGAGGAGTTCTGTATCTATAATTCTTAAAATAATTGTTATGCTTTTTGTGAACGTTTATCGTGAGTAATTTAGTAAAATCACCGGAAGTGTTCGGTGGGAATGCTAGTTCTGAACGTCACATGCTAATGTAAAAAGCTGGTTTTTGATATAAATATGAACTTGATTGAACAGACATGCATGTATTGTATAACACAATGTCCTAGGTGTGTCATCTGATGAAGATCATCAAAGGTTAGTGCTGCATTTAGATATGGTTTGGGTTTATGTGACATGATATGCTAGCTTGAAAAATGGCTGTGTGATTATTCCTGGCTGGGTACTCTGCTGACATAATCTAATGTTTTGCTTTCGCTGTAAAGCCTTTTTGAAATCGGACAGTTTGGTTAGATAAAGGAGAGTCTTGTCTTTAAATAGCTGTAACATAGTCATATGTTTGAAAAGTGTAAGTTTTCGGATTTAGAGGAGTTTGAATTTCGCGCCCCGCCCATCATTGGATATTGGAGCAGACGTTCCGCTAGCGGAACGTGTAGATGTAAGAAGTTAAAGGTCTTGCTCACATCGGCTATGGAGAGGGTGATCACACAGTTGTCTGGAACAGCTGGTGTTCTCATCCATGCTTCAGTATTGCATGCCTCGAAGTGAACATAAAGGGCATTTTGCTCATCTGGTAGGCTCGCGTCACTGGGTATCTCGCAGCTGGGTTTCCCTTTGTAGTCCGTAATATTTTTCAAGCCCTTCCACATCTGACGAGCATCAGAGCCCGTGTAGTAGGATTCAACCTTAGTCCTGTATTGACACTTTGCCTGTTTGATGGTTCGTTTGAGGGCATAGCAGGATTTCTTATAAGCATCTGGATTAGTGTCCCGCTCCTTGAAAGCGGCAAGAAGCGGGACTTATTGAGGAAGTGGGTGACTGAGGTGTTATACTCCTCAATGCCATTGGATGAATCCCGGAACATATTCCAGTCTGTGCTAGCAAAACAGTCCTGTAGTGTAGCATCCGCGTCATCTCACCACTTCCATATTGAGCGAGTCACTGGTACTTCCTGCTTAGTTTTTGCTTGTAAGCGGGAATCAGGAGGAAAGAATTATGGTCAGATTTGCCAAATGGAGGGCGAGGGAGAGCTTTGTATGTGTCTCTGTGTGTGTAGTAAAGGTGGTATAGAGTTGGTTTTCTTCTGGTTGCACATGTGACATGATGGTAGAAATTAGGTAAAACGGATTTAAGTTTGCCTGCATTAAAGTCCCCGGCCAGTAGGAGTGCCGCTTCTGGATTAGTATTTTCTTGTTTGCTTATGGCCTTTGTCATGACTGGCCTGTTAAAGCCAGTTTACCGTGGACCACAATCCTACAGAGACATCTCTCATGAGCTCACTCTGTAAATTGGCCACCGTTGCTCTGCTGTCAAATTTGATCAAACATTTGCTTAGTTCTTGAAGCGCTGTCTGTGGAAGGCCACTGGCACTGGATGGTAGCTGACTAAAGTTTTTAGGGTCCAGAAGAGCCATGTCGGCATACAATGTGCCATTACTCAGAAATCGCCGATGGATGCTATCTATAACTGTATCCAGAATTTGATTATGGACACCAATCCTGTATGCACTCTGCCCCAGTAAAAGTCTCATCTTGTGCCATAGTTTTCTTCTTTCAAGCCGTTTTCGTTGGCTGAGTGGTCTCTAACTCCAGCTCTGTTTCCTCATCCCATTCCTGCAACTTCCACTGAACAAATGTGTCTGCAGCTGCCTTGACTTTTCTAAATCTCTTTCCATTCCTTTCAGCTGCTCCTCTATAGACACAAACACACGATGTGCAGACAGAATGTCCATTCCACTTGTTTGAAGATATTTTGAGACTGGTGAGGTGACCTGAAATATTCAGAGAAATGTCTGAGCTCCTTCAGCAACCCCTGAATGTATCCTTGTGCCTTGACCCATGCAGTAGTGTTGATGTTTTTCTGATCTTGTATGGTTGAAAGAGTGAGAAGGACATCAACATACAGACCCTCATCTGGATTTCCAAAAGCTCCAAAGACCTTCTTTAAGGCACTGTCTTTAGCCCACCAGCTTGTCTCTCCAATTGGAGCAAGACTTCTGTGTCTTCGGTCCTTGCTCTCCTTCTCCCAAATGTTAATCCTCTGGTAGGATTAACGGAAGAACATAGCTAAGTTGTTAATGAGAGAAAAAAGTGACCCACTTGCCAAGACACTCTCTGTTATGTCTGCCCAAACAAGGTTCAAAATGTGTGCATAGCACCACACATGCACTTGATTGGTGGACTTTGCAGAGAGCAGGGCAGAGAAGCCTTTATACTGGCCTTACTGGAGGCTCCATCAGTGGAATTGCCAATGCACTTGCTGATGTCAAGCTTCATGTTTTCCAGTACTTCACTCCGTACCTGGAGAAAGTATTGTCCAGTGGATGCCTCGCATTTCACCACAGCCACAAGCCTCTCATGGATGATGTACGTCACATATCTGACTATGACAGAGCATTGATTTGGTGTTGTAATGTCCTGCGTAGTGTAAATCTGGACTGAGAACAAACCAGCTTCCTGGATTTCACTTGCTATGGTGGCCTGCAGTGTGTGTTGGATGGTGGTAATGACGTTATTGATAATAGAGTGATTAGAGAGCCTCTGCCCCCTCTTGACCCAGACTCAAGCAGTTTTTTGCTTTTCTCTATGCAGGCAGTGAGATATTCTTTCATACACAGGTCGTACTTTCCCAGCAGAATGATCATCTCTAAAAGGTTGCCATGGTCAATGCTGCTGTCATCTAGGGTATAAGCTGCTTCAGACTGCATGCCTCTGTAGCTCAGACCTCTCTTGCCTATGACTTTAACAACATCTATAATGCGCTCTAGCACTTGCCTTCTTCTGCGCACTTGCTCTCAATGAGCAGACATCTGAAAGCCGATGAACAGGCTCTCAATGTTAACTTTGGTGGACCTTAGAAAGGAGGCCTCAGCATAACCTATATGCATAATGCTCTTCCACTCTCTGATGGATATGTTTCAGTCTGCCATTCCATTCATGAATGGGCTGTTCTCTGTGGGCTTTGCAAATGCCATTCAAATGAAGCAGAATAAAGCACGGTTGTTTTGTATGACAGCCACTTGTATGACAGCCACTTCCTGTTGGTCCCATCACAAAAGAAAACCTTCTGCACCACAGACTTTTCCCTTTTGTTGGGGGTGGAAACTAAAAAACATATCTAGGTCCCCTGACTTTGGCCTCTTAAAATATAAACAATTGGGGTGACAGTGGCATTCTGGCTTTGGCGCAATCTTCATCTGTCCACTGCAGATGCACTATCCTCAACCTGGATGAGTAATTAGTATAAATTAATATATTAGTATAATATTATAACATCAAATAAAAAGTATAATGTTACTATAATAGTATAATGTTAGTATAATATTAATATATTCATTATGTAATGTTAGTATATTCATATAATTTCATATAATAGTATACTATATACAACTAGCATAATATTAATTCCAATTGGACAATACAGCAGTTTTAAGAAATACACAACCAACATTTATCATTTGTGTAAGTTTTGTTCCGTCATTAAATCCTTGTGAAAGAAAAATGGTCTACATTGGTGGTTAGTCTCTAATTTGTTAATGCTAAGTACTAACTTGTCAATAATCATAACCATTCATGCATAACAATGAGTTCAACATTTCAAAAGTTTGCTGTAGCATGTCAACCTTTTTTTAATGTCCCGCCCCATCCAGGCTGTGATTGGTCGGTTCACAAAAAATGTCATTGACGAGCGCTTGTTTCAACAAAAGGCACGATATAGCTAAATAGCCAGCTAGCCAAACCCAAACATTGCTTATCTTATCCCTATTGTCTTCTATCTTACTGCTTCAGCTGCAAAACCTTGACTAACAGTTGAACTGGTATCGCTGGGCTCAATGGGCTGCTCTCTGCTCTCTCTCCTCTCTGCTGCCAGTGCCTTCAGGCTCACTAGGCTGAGATGATTGACGTAACGGCGCCAAATGAATAATTTGTTATTTAAAACAATATGGCTGCATCAGCCTCAAGGGTCTTCAACCTCTTCTCTCTTCGCTTTTCAGCACCACCTTTATGTTTTTTTGTCTTTTTGTTTGTCCATCTTGCTCCACTCCACTATTTATTCAAATGTCACCACTTAACAGAGATGGGAAAGGTGCGGGTCCCAGGTAAAGTTAGAATGGACTGGACCAAAAGTAATTGGCTGGGAGAGAGAGGCTGACAGATTTAATACCCAACCGCAGTGGCAGTGGGCCAGCAGCTCACTCACCTGGGCCAGTCAGACACACGGCACTTGGTTATTTTTATTTAAGCGGGGGGTTATTTATATTTTGCGTTGCATCAGACCCAATTGTCAAAACTCCCGGTGCTCCAGATGGCCAGTCCGTCATTGGCTACATGGCTGACTGTACTCAGAAGACCCCCTTTCAGAACAAGGGCGAGGAAACAGACCACTAAGAGAAAGGACACTGACATCGTGTGGACAATCAGAGAGTTACACCCGGTAACCAAAGACGTGCCGTCATCAGAGGAGAAGGCAAACCCGGTCCGCAAAGAGACACCCCATCGGAGACCTTCGACAAGTAATTACATCATTATATTCTGAACCATAAGAGCGGCAGTTCGGGGCAAGGTGTTAGGGCTAAACTAAGCATAGTTTACAAATTTAAGTGGGCTTTTCTCTCGTGCACTCTCTCTTTTTCTCTCTTTTTAAATCCCCATTTTGTGTCACGTGTCATACTGTTTCAATGTACTAAGTTCTAATCAATGGCCTAGACTGTGTGTTTTTGTATGTGTATCTTATATTATCATTTTAGCCTGTAAGTCAAATCAAATGTATTTATATAGCCCTTCTTACATCAGCTGATATCTCAAAGTGCTGTACAGAAACCCAGCCTAAAACCCCAAACAGCAAGCAATGCAGGTGTAGAAGCACGGTGACTAGGAAAAACTCCCTAGAAAGGCCAAAACCTAGGAAGAAACCTAGAGAGGAACCAGGCTATGAGGGGTGGCCAGTCCTCTTCTGGCTGTGCCGGGTGGAGATTATAACAGCACATGGCCTAGATGTTCAAATGTTCATAAATGACCAGCATTGTCAAATAACAATAATCATAGTAGTTGTCGAGGGTGCAACAAGTCAGCAACACAAGAATAAGTGTCAGTTGGCTTTTTCATAGCCGATCTTTGAGAGTATCTCTACCGCTCCTGCTGTCTCTAGAGAGTTGAAAACAGCAGGTCTGGGACAGGTAGCACGTCCGGTGAATAGGTCAGGGTTCCAGCAGGTCTGGGACAACAGGTCTGAGACAGGTAGCACGTCCGGTGAACAGGTCAGGGTCCCATAGCTGCAGGCAGAACAGTTGGAACTGGAGCAGCAGCACGGCCAGTTGAACTGGGGACAGCAAGGAGTCATCAAGCCAGGTAGTCCTGAGGCATGGTCCTAGGGCATGGTCCTAGGGCCTGAGGCATGGTCTTAGGGCTAAGTAAATAAATAATCTACTCAATTGGTGTGGTACGGACTCATTAAATGGGACTTGGGTTTGTGCAGAATCCCAGATTATGAGACGTTCAGGATGAGACTGTAGAGGAAATTAATTCATTAGTGACTGTTGTAAAATCAATATTCTGATATTCTTTGAGTTCATTTGGGAAATGGAAACTCAATAAAAACAAACTTTCCCATGGTGCCCCAAGTTACTGAGTTAATGATTACCTGATTCATTTAATCACGTAATTATAAACAGTTAATGATTTGATAAACAGCAATCGTCACATTAATCAATACAACGTCATGACACCTTATACAGCTCATTGAGTGTGGTCTTAGTGCCAGCATCGCTTTGTGGTGGTAAATAGACGGCTACGAATAATATAGATGAGAACTCTCTTGGTAGATAGTGTGGTCTACACTTATCATGAGGTATTCTATCTCAGGGGAGCAGAACCTTGAGACCTCTTTAATATTTGACATCGCGCACTAGCAGTTATTGACAAATAGACACACACCCCGCCCCTCGTCTTACCAGAAGCCAGCCACCTCTATATTATCTGTGTCGTTGTTCAGCCACGTCTCGGTGAAACATAAGATATTACAGTTTTTAATGTCCCGTTGGTAGGATAGTCTTAATCTTAGATCGTCCAGTTTGTTTTCCAATGATTGCACATTGGCCAAAAATATGGAGGGTAGTGGTGGTTTAGCTACTCGTCAGCTAATTCTTACATGGCACCCCGCCCTCCTCCCCCTTTTTCTCCATCTTTTCTTCATGCTGATGATGGGGATTTGGGCCTTGTCTTCACAAAGCAGTACATTCTTTGCATCAGACTCATTAAAGAAAAAAATCTTTGTCCATTTCAAGGTGAATAATCCCTGTTCTGATGTCCAGAAGCTCTTTTTGGTCATAAGAGACGGTAGCAGCAACATTATGTACAAAATGAGTTACAAACAATGCGAAAAAAACTAACAAAATAGCACAGTTGGTTAGGAGCCCGTAAAACGGCAGCCATCCCCTCCGGCGCCATTATATTATATCAATCTCAGCTGCCCAAACACTGTGTACTGGTGGGAAATGGGGACAATTCAGCAGTGATAAATCTTCCTGGATGGTATTCTGCTTTCCGTTTTTGGTAGAAACCTGTCTTACTGCTCTGTCTCTCTCCCTCTCTCACCCCATAGCAGTTTGTTTAGTTGGAAACAGCAGGTGGGGACGTTTTTCCTTGTTGAAGAAACGTTGCTTGTCCCAACGTAAACTTCTGAGTTGTAAGCTCCTCTGTTGAGCGTCTTCTTTCAAAGGGAGAAATGCTGTAAGAACAATAAATGCAGAGTTTGTTCTTGGCCGTTGTGGAATATTTTCTTTTAAATGTACCTAGTGTTATCCTTGTGGACGGAATTAAGTATTTCCCTCAATATTTCAGTCACCAGTTCACAGGCCTTCCATCTAACTGTGGTAAGCCTGCCGTGTTATATTATGCTATGTTTTGGGTCTGAATATCTGGATATTTATTCCCCAGCCTGTCACAGTACTGCATTTCAAACACGTTTCCTCCTTTACTCTAAAATGCCTCCCAGATCCATGCCCCATAAAGGGCTCACATGAAACGTCCATAAATAACGCCTTCAGTCCACTGCCTTCTCTGGAGGACCTGCACCCTGTTCACCCCTGCTTTACAAGCTCCTCTACAGTCAACCTACAAGTCAGCCAGGGAGAGGCTCTGAGAGGATCAGTGAGACGTGTAAGACGAGCCGACCCATCCATCCCCCATACCCTCTGCATTTCCTCACATATCCCTCCCTTCCCTCACTCCTCCTCCGGAGTGTAATGGTTAGCCTGTCTCTTCTCCGGCTGTCTCCGATTTAGCTGACCCATCAAACGGTCACATTAAGTCTGAAACATTGGATAGATTATTTTCATAACGCTTGGCTTTGTGTTTGAGGCGAGAACAGGACAGAACAGATCTGATTTACACCGCCACACCGCCGGCCTGGGCTGGGTACCAGATGTACTGCTGTTCCGTTGTTAGCGGATGTAGAGAGAGTGATAAAATGGAATATGTGGACTGTTCTGACAATGCAGCCAGTGTCATACAGAATCACCTATTAACACAAGGACAACAACATGTCATTCTGCTAATGGCTGTGTAATTGACACTGTCTTTGTGATAAGAGGAAAAGTCAATAGGCTCTGTCATTGTGTAGTGAGGCTGGGCAGGTTGACATTGACTCACGTCAAATACAATTTGATTTTATTTGTCACATGCGCCGAATACAACAGGTGTAGACTTTAACCATTAAATGCCTACTTATGAGCAATTTCCCAACCATGCAGAGTTAAAAAGTATGAAAATTAGCACAAAAAAAGTAAATATCTACCACAATAAAATAACAATAACGAGGCTATATGCAAAGAGTACCGGTACAGAGTCAACTAGCTGGGGGAACAAGGTAGTTGAGGTGATTGAGGTAATATGTACATGTAGGTAGGGTAGGGGTAATAGTGATTAGGCAGTCATGATAGTTAATAAACAGAGTAGCAACAGTGTGTGGCGTTAATGTGTGTGTGCTTTTTGTGTGTGTGAGCATATGTAGTGTGTGTATATGTGTGTGTTGGAGTGTCAGTGTAGTATGTGTGAGTTTGTGGGTAGAGTCCAGTGAGTGTGCATAGAGTCAAGTCAAGAGAGTCAGTGAAAATAAAAGGGGGTCAATGCAAATAGTCCAGGTAGCCATTTCATTAACTGTTCAGCAGTCTTATGGCTTGTGGATAGAAGCTGTTCAGGAGCCTTTTGGTCCCAGACTTGGGACTCCAGTACCGCTTGCTGTGAGTTAGCAGAGAGAACAGTCTATGACTTGGGTGGCCGGATTATTTTGACAATTTGTAGGGCCTTCCTCTGACACCGCCTGGTATAGAGGTCCTGGATGGCAGGGAACTTGGCACCATTGATGTACTGGGCCATACGCACTACCCTCTGTAGCGCCTTGCGGTCGGATGCCAAGGAGTTGCCATACCAAGCGGTGATGCAGCCAGTCAAGACGCTCTCAATGGTGCAGCTGTATAATTCTGGGGGGATAAGAAGGCCTATGCTAAATCTTTTCAGCCTTGCGGTCGGATGCCAAGGAGTTACTATACCAAGCAGTGATGGAGCCAGTCAATATGATCTCAATGGTGTAGCTGTAGAACTTTTGGGGGATCTGAGGGCCTATGCTAAATCTTTTCAGCCACCTGAGAGGGAAGAGGCATTGTCGTGCCCTCTTCACGACTGTGTTGGTGTGTTTGGATCATGATAGGTCCTTAGTGATGTGGACACTGAGGAACTTGAAGCTCTCGACCCGCTCCACTACATGCCCTTCAATGTGAATGGGAGCGTGCTTGGCCCTCCTTTTCCTGTAGTCCACAATCAGGGAGAAGTTGTTGTACTGGCACCACACTGGCACCTTCCTATAGGATGTCTCATCGTTGTCAGTGATCAGGCCTGCAAACTTAATGATGGTGTTGGAGTTGTGGAGGGGACTAAGCACACACCCCTGAGGGGCCCCTGTGTTGAAGGTCAGCGTGTCGGATGTGTTGTTGCCTATTCTCACCACCTGGGGGTGGCCCATCTGGAAGTCCAGGATCCAGTTGGAGAGGGAAGTGTTTAATCCCAGTGTCCTTAGTTTAGTGATGAGCTGTAGTCAATGAACAGTATTCTCACCTAGGTGTTCCTCTTGTCCAGGTTGGAAAGTGTGATGTGCAATAGAGATTGCATCATCTTTGGATCTGCTGAGGCGGTATGCGAATTGGAGTGTGTCCAGGGTGTCAGAGTGTGTCCAGGGTGTCATGGATGATGGTGTTGATGTGAGCAACTCCTGGCTGGGTTTCCCTTTGTAATCTGTGATAGTTTGCAAGCCCTGCCACATCCGATGAGTGTCAGAGCCGGTGCAGTAGGATTCGATCTTAGTCCTGTATTGACGCTTTCCCTGTTTGATAGTTTGTAGCTGGATTTCTTATAAGCATCCGGATTAGTATCCAGCTCTTGAAAGCGGCAGCTCTAGCCTTTAGCTCAGTGTGGATGTTGCCGGTAATCCATGGCTTTCAGTTAGGATATGTACCTACGACGTTGTCGATAAACTTATAAACAGTAGAACCCCTGGGCCTCGAGGGCCCCCCCTTCTGACTGCAAAATTCTAGCAAGGTAATTAATATATTTCATATATGCTATCCCTAAAATAATCATTGTGTTGTGTTCATGAAGGTGTTCACTAACATTAGAATAAAATCCTTTTTTCCCCATTTCAAATAACAAAATAGCATTTTCATTACCGTAATTTCCGGACTATAAGCCGCAACTTTTTTCCCACGCTTTGAACCTTGCGGCTTAAACAATGACGTGGCTAATATATGGATTTTTCCCGCTTTCAAATTTTTTTTCTCCAAAAAAACACATTCTGTGACGTGCTCAGTTTTTTGCCGGCATGAAGCTTTCATTAGACCAATGAAATTGCCGAACGGGTTAAGGTCAAACAACTTTTTTGTTTACTGTTTAGATTAAATCGAGCGCTCTCAAACTTCCCATCATTCTGATTACGGTAGTCATTTTGTCACCCTCATCATGGCAAAGACACGGAGAAATACATATGATGCAGCTTTCAAGTTGAAGGCGATTGATCTGGCTGTTGGAAAAGGAAATAGAGCTGCTGCACAGGAGCTTGGTCTTAATGAGTCGATGATAAGACGTTGGAAACAGCAGCGTGAGGAATTGACTCAGTGCAAAAAGACAACTAAAGCTTACTGCTCATTTTTTATTTTTTGTTACAAGCCGTGTTTCATTAAAGCCTATTTATTTTTGTTACAAGCCGTGTTTCGTTAAAGCCTATTTATTTTTGTTACAAGCCGTGTTTCGTTAAACCCTGTGTAAAGTTCATTTGTTTCAATGTACCGGTAGGCACCTGCGGCTTATAGACATGTGCGGTTTATTTATGTTCAAAATAAATAAAAAATTTAATTCAGTGGGTGCGACTTATATTCAGGTGCGCTCAATAGTCCGGAAATTACGGTAGTTAACAAAATTCAAAAAAAGAAAAAATGGAAAAGTAGTGCGTGCATATGTATTCACCCCCCTTTGCTATGAAGCCCCTAAATAAGATCTGGTGCAACCAATTACCTTCAGAAGTCACATAATTAGTGCAATCTAAGTGTCACATGATCTGTCACATGATCTCAGTGTACAACGGCTGTGCAATTGCCTTATTTTGCGCAGAGCGAGCTCACATCTCGCTTTGTTCATGGTGCCTACTAGGCTTGTTTTATTTGCTAGCAACATGTTCGCCAATGACAGTGAAGTGAAGAAATTGTCCACGCTGACATTTCTCCACTTGCCGGCGTAAGGTTCCACAAGCCTCATCACCACATTCTCCAACACGCGCTCACCTGCTGCCCGTTGTAGATTTTTTTCAAAACAGTACTGTCCCCACCGTTTCATTCGGTGGTGGTGTGGGCACCTGCTCAGTACACACGTTATGACTTTTTTGCGCTTAGGCCTCGGAGGTGTAGGTTCAGGCTGAGGCTCAGAATCAGAAGAATAATCATCAGAGATGTCATGATTCATTTATTTTTTATTCCCCACCATCTAAGTAGTTTTCATTCAGATCTTGTAGCAGCGCTAACGCAGCATGTGCGTCCATTCGTCGTCTTCTTGCCATTGTAAATTACACACGCTCTCACTATAGACAAGAGTAGACTGATAAAACTGCTTGGATTTGGTGGACTAATATAGGGTACATACCATTTTGAGATTATAATCAGAATATGCCAATACAATCGAATGTCCCGCTCTGTGCTTCATTCACAGTTGGTGATTATATAATTATGCCCTACTGTCAGGAGAAGGAGGGGCAACATGGGAAAACCAGTGAAATAATGACATGCTCTCCTAAAACTGGTTCTAACTCCAGTTCTGTTTTTGATATCACGATTCTAACCACGGCAGTGTGTTTTTTTGACTTATTTAGGAAAATTAAAGGCTGGAGCAGGGCATGACTTTAAAAATGGCAGAGAAATAAAATAAATAAATTCATGATCAGTCAAAATGACTGCTTTAGCTGTTCTAGTGATTTCCCATTGCAGGATGCCTAATATCACCTAACCCTAACCCACTGATTGCCAAAGATATTTCATCCAGTACAACATTATTGCCAAACTCTACTTGGGTGGTTATATGTGTGTCTCTGTGTATCTTTCAATGATACTCCGTGCCGCTCTATCCAGCGTAAGCCTAATGTGTTCAACCATTGATGCATATGAATCTGTTCCTGAGTAGACCTCCATCTCCATTTTATTGCCTGTACAGTCATCACATGCAATCAGCCTACGGTGGACCTGCTATTAGCAGATGGAGCACAATAGTCCTGTGGATCAGGGGTTATTGTTTGATTGCTTCTAAGTCCTGCATTAATCAGTCCATTAGCTTGCACTAGCTGCTGTTGTGTGCTTACAGCAGGGCCATGTCAACAAGGTGGAACTAATGGGTCTATTCGTGCAGGCAGGGTTATGACAGATATGGTGGGTATAACGATTGATGTCAACTGTTCTGAGCTCTCAAGAAGAGCAGTAAACACAGGAAGTGGTGCTAGTGCGTCACTCATGTAACCTTTGAGACACAACGTGCGAGATTTTGGTAATGCAGATTATGTGGTGCTGCTATCCAAATAGACCACATTGGTTGAATAATCAGATTAAAGGTCCCTTTTGACACTAGGGTTGCTTGTCAAAAACTGTTCATTGAGCATACATGGCATTTTCCCGTCTGTCGAAAGGATCGGACCAAAATGCAGTGTGTTTCGTTCCACATATTTATTTAATCCTATGCAATACATCAAATAACTAAAATCTACAAAATAACAAACCGTGACACAGAGGAGAAACAAACACTACTCACAAATAATCACCCACAAAAACAGGAGGGACATCAGCTTAAATATGACCTCCAATTAGAGACAACGACGACCAGCTGCCTCTAATTGGAGATCATACCAAACAGAACCAACATAGAAATACAAAACTAAAAACTGTACATAGAAATACAGAACATAGACAAACACCCCCTGTCACGCCCTGACCTACTCTACCATAGAAAATAACAACTTACTATGGTCAGGACATGACAGTACCCCCCCCCAAAGGTGCGGACTCCGACCGCACCTACACAAAACAACAACAACCCCCCCCCAAACAACAACCCCCCCCCCAAAAAAACCACAAAGGGAGGGTAGGGTGGGTGACTAATGTCTATGGCGGCTCAGGTGCAGTACCCAGAACCTTCTTATCCAGCGCATCCCCCCATGGAGGAGGCGGCTCGGCTTCTGGGCGTAACCCCCCCTCCACCCGCTGATCCCTCTGCTTCTGTACCACCGGACTGTAGATCATCGCCGGAGGCTCCGAGTTGCAGGCTGCCGCTGGAGGCTCCGGGTTGCAGGCCGCCGCTGGAGGCTCCGGACTACGTCGGCTGCAGGCCCGGAGTCACCATTCCAACCATAACACTAAACAGAAACAATCCCCCACAAAACCCAAAGGAAAAACAGGCTCCTTATGTGTGACTCCCAATCAGCAACAACGAACTACAGCTGTGCCTGATTGGGAGCCACACACACGGCCCAAAACAAAGAAATACAAAAACATAGAAAAATGAACATAGAACGCCCACCCAATGTAACACCCTGGCCTAACCAAAATAAAGAACAAAACCCCCTCTCTATGGCCAGGGCGTTACAGAAGTTTACATACACTAAGTTGACTGTGCCTTTAAACAGCTTGGAAAATTCCAGAAAATGATGTCATGCTTTAGAAGCTTCTGATAGGCTAATTGACATCATTTGAGTCATTTGGAGGTGTACCTGTGGATGTATTTCAAGGCCTACCTTCAAACTCAGTGCATCTTTGCTTGACACCATGGGAAAATCAAAAGAAATCAGCCAAGACCTCAGAAAAGAAATTGTAGACCTCCACAAGTCTGGTTCATCCTTGGGAGCAATTTCCAAACGCCTGAAGGTACCACGTTCATCTATACAAACAATAGTACGCAAGTATAAACACCATGAGACCACACAGCCGTCATAGCGCTCAGGAAGGAGACGTGTTCTGTCCCCTAGAGATGAACGTACTTAGGTGCGAAAAATGCTAATCAATCCCAGAACAACAGCAAAGGACCTTGTGAAGATACTGACGGAAACCAGTACAAAAGTATCTATATCCACAGTAAAACGAGTCCTATATTGACATAACCTGAAAGGCCACTCAGCAAGGAAAAAGACACTGCTCCAAAACCACCATAAAAAAGCCAGACTACGGTTTGCAACTGCACATGGGGACAAAGATCATACTTTTTGGAGAAATGTCCTCTGGTCTGATGAAACGAAAGTAGAACTGTTTGGCCATAATGACCATCATTATGTTTGGAGGAAAAAGGGGGAGGCTTGCAAGCTGAAGAACACCATTCCAACCATAAAGCACGGGGGTGGCAGCATCATGCTGTGGGGGTGCTTTGCTGCAGGAGGGACTGGTGCACTTCACATAATAGATGGCACCATGAGGTAGGGGTCTACAAACTTACCCGATGCATGGCGTAAGTTCAAATTACATGTGGAGCTAATGTTCACGTGTCCTCTGAAGGATAGAGGAGAAGAGGAAAAGTGCAGCTACCTACTCCTCTGGATCGGTGAAAAAGGAGAGACATTTACAACAGATGGACACTTACCGAGGCTGAATCAAATGTACTGAAAACATACTACGATTGTTTTGAAGCATATGTTTTGCCAACGAACAATACGTTTTCGCTAGGTATAAATTCCATTAGAAAGTACAGGAAGCTAGTAAATTGTTTGAACAGTTTGTGACTGAGCTGCGTCTGCTTGTGAAAGACTGTGATTATGCAAACAAGGATGAGATGGTCAGGGACCGTATTGTATTTGGAATACACTGACTGCGAGTGAGAGAGAAACTTTTGAATGTTGGGTCTGAGCTAATGTTGGACAAAGCTATCGACATAGCCAGATCTCACGAGCTAGCACAGGTTCAGATGAAAACCATTTTGGGCGGCAGCACGAGCGCATCACGTGAACACAGTCAGGCAGGCATCAAAGCACACCTCCGGTGCCCAGAGACCACGCTTCAGAACGGTTAGAGACAGAACTCCAAAGCAGAGGGACACAGACTCAAAACGCCCCAAAACGTGGATATTGTGGATAAAAGTGCATGGCGAACAGAGAATGGCCCAGCTAAAGGCTAACAATGTACTAAATGTTGAAAATGGAATTACTTTGCTAAAGTGTGCAGAGCTTACCGTGAGAAAACAGTACACACAGTGAGTGAAGATGCTGATGAACTGTTTATTGATTCAGTGACACAGAAAAGTAATATCAGAGACAGAGCAAGCCTTTGCTGACATTGAGATAGGAGCACAAGGCACAGAGCTAAAGTTCAAACTAGACACTGGTGCACAAGTAAACATTATTCCTCTGAATAAGTGCCGCTGCTTAACATCTGAGTGTGAGCTACAGCACACCACGAGGAGACTGACTGGTTATAGTGGTGAACAGCTCCCAGTAAAAGGCACGCTAGAGTTTTCGTCGCCTGTCTTTTGGGATTATCCAGCCCAAAATGAGTTTCAGCGAAAGATCGACGAGGTGTACGAAGGACTCGACGGAGTTGTGGAAATTGTGGATGACATCCTTGTCTATGGTCGAACCAGAGAGGAACATGACAGAAACCTCCGTGCAATGACGCAAATGTCCCGCGAGAGAGGAGTCTGGCTCTACCTCGAGAGCAGTACAGTCGGAGCTACAGAGGTCAGCTACTTCGGACATCTTCTCACAGCAAATGGAATCAAGACAGTTCCACAGAAGATCTCAGCCATGAAGGAAATGGAGCCACTAAAGAACTGCGCAGAGCTGGAAACAGTGCTTGGCATGGGCAACTACTTCGCCAAGTTCACACCCAGCCTCTCCAATGCTAATGCACCCCTGCGTCAGCTGCTAAAGCAGTCCAGTGGGTTCCTCTGGGACAAGCAACACGACATTGCTTTCCAGAAAGTGAAATTCTTGATAACGAGATAACCAGGACCAATCATTGCCTACTACGACCCCAAGAAATAGCTCAGACTCCAAGTTGTAATGGAATAGGAAGTATGGAATAGGTGCAGTGCTACTGCAAGAAGGAAAGCCCATAGGCTACGCTTCCAAATCTCTGACAGACTGTGAAATCAACTATGCTCAAATCAAAAAGGAGCTGTACGCCATTCTGTTTAGATGTAAGCGTTTCCATCAGTACGTCTATGGACCACAAGTCATAGAGGAATCTGACCACAAGCCCCTTGAGTCAATCATGGGGAAACCACTAGCCGCAGCCCCGCCAAGGCTACAGAGAATGATCCTTCAACTACAAAAATACAACTTCACAATCACTCACCGTCCAGGCAAAGACATCCCTGTCGCAGACACACTTTCTAGGAAGTTCCTTACCCACAAGGACAGCAGCCTCAGTGAAGGTATGGACATGCAAGTGCACACTGTGTACAGCAACTAACCAGTTAGTGACACAAAACTGAAGGAGATCACAGCAGAAACAGAAAAGGACACACAACTGACATAGCTGAGGAAAGTCATCCAGGATGGATGGCCTGAGGAGAGGAGAAAATGCCCTCCGAGCATCTCATAGTTCTGGAACCATTGTGATGAACTATCACAGATCAACGGAATAATTTTCAAAGGAGAGAAAATCATCATTCCTACCAATCTCAGAGACAAGATTTTGACCAAGATCCCTGCTGGACACATGGGCATAGAAAAGTGCAAACAGACAGCATTGGACATTTTGTTTTGGCCCCGAATGTGCAAACAAAAAGAGGACATTGTTGGTAAATGCCCCACCGGTCTTGAACGACGCCACTCAAACACCAAAGAACCAATGTTACCTCAATGTATCCCAGACTGACCCTGGCAGGGCGTGCAACCGATCTGTTCACCCGGAACAACAAGGACTACATCATAACAGTGGACTACTACAGCAGATAATTGGATCTCAACAAGCTTCACAGCACCACATCTGCAGCTGTGATCCACAAGCTGAAAGCAGCCTTTGCCAGGCATAGCATTGTAGAGACTTTATATCTGACAATGGCCCCTGTTACAAATCAAAGGAGGTTGAATCCTTCACAAAAGCATGGGAGTTCACACGTCACCACAAGCCCACATTACCATCAAAGTAATGGTCTTGCTGAAAAATCTGTGCAGACTCTCATGGACAAAGAAAAAGCAGACGAGAGACCCCTACATCAGTTTTCTTGAATACCGCAACACTCCAGTTGACAACTTCAAATCACCAGCCCAGCTGTTGATGAGCTGCAGATTTCGCTCAATCCTTCCCAGCACCAACCAGCAGCTGCGACCGGAAGTCGTCAGCTACAAGGAAATGCATGAACAACGTGCACAGAGACAACACCAAAAACAATACTACGTCAGGTCAGCTAGACCACTGGCACCACTGAACGACGCAGAGTCAGTTAGAATCCAGGAGCATGGCTACTGGAAACCAGCAGTCGTCATTCAGCGAGTTGACACTGAGCGTTCATATCACGTCCGCATCGCAGAAGGAGCGGTGTACCGCCACATTCATCGTCACCAACTGAACACAAAAGAATAACACACTGACGTTCAGATGTTATTGCTACAGTGAAAAGCTGAGTTGCTGAGAAACCTTTGTTCTAAAAGTAACAGTATGTTGAATCATTGTTTCAGAGTCTGTTATGTTGATGCAGTATAAATGGTTACTTACCTTGAGTTCAAACTACAGAGCATGTATTCAAAAGAAATGCTTAAAAATATGTAGAATTGTATTTATTTTTTAATGAAGGGGGATGTAATATTCATGTGTCAACATACTGAATTGTAATTGGTTGCATTATACCGTCGTATCATACTGCGCTATGATTGGTTAAGACCACTCAGGTTGTGAGGTCATTACTTCAGTTGATCATGGACGGAGACACGTGAACATGCCAGTTATAGCAAGCTAATAAAGAGCTTAGAAAGATCCTGTTGTGCTGCATTTTATTATTTTGTACAAAGCGTGCAAAAGAAGACAAAAAGTTATTGCTGTTGGTGTGATCACCAAGGACTAACTGTGAGTGTGCTCAGTATGTGAGAGAGAGAGTGTCAAGTGAGTTAATTTTGGGGGGGGCTTTCTCCATCCATTCTTATCCCCTCCATCGACAGGGAGTTTAGTGTGGCTCTTTTGTGTTTACGCTGAATTGCTTTTTAGGGTATTGCCCATGAGACTATTAGAAAACCCTCGACGGCTATGGTATACATTTTTTTGACCGAATAAATTTTAGGAAAGAATCCTCTCGAGTGAGGGCAAATATGCATTTTATGGGGCTGCATTTCTACATGACATGGCATGTAGTCATTTTGTTTCCACCTTGCGATGCCTGTGCAGCATATAATCAGCAAACTCATGAGAGGAATCAACAAATGTAGCAATAGTTTACACATGTTGTTTTGGGGCTGTGTTGTGTTTACCGGTACAGGTGTATGACTACGCATGAGCTAACCAGACAGCCAATTCTTTCCTCATCAGGATATCTATTATTTTCTATTAAGACTTTTTCTTATTTCTTAATGATAGGTGTTTATTTGTTTCCCCCTCAGCTTGTAATCAATATCTCTGCGTTCTGAAAGAAGTAAAAATCAATATTGAATTTGGAGCAAACATTCTGAAATAATGGCCTTTCTACCGTTATGGAGCATGGGAGCCTCTCTCTCCTCCTCAGCCGACACTGAAGCACATCTGAGGTCTCAGAAAACACATTAATCATACCCGTTAATAGTGAGGGGGGAAAAAAATGAAAGATATACTCCACCTCTCGAATTAAGAATCAAAAAAGTTTGGCTTTCATGAAGCATTAGAGAGATGATTAATTTGTTGTCTGTGGAGGAGAGGGGCTGCAGAATAGCTTCTTTGTCCCCCCAGCTCTGATTACAATGGACATTTTCAGCGGCCTTTGTGGCCGGGTAGACACGTTCTTTTTTTGATATCTATCTGCAGTGGCTAATGAATCCGTCTACCGAGACAGCGCTCTGGTCCTCTGACTTGGGTGTCGACCACAACAAGCTCCCTGAAGACCCCGGCTTTCTGAGCCAAGAGCTGGGCCACGCTAGGGGAGGCAGACTGGGTGGATGGAAGTTTTCTCCCCAGTTATCTTGTGATGTTAGAGCCCCCAAGAGGTGCCATGTACACTTCAGGCTCACATGAAGAGTTGGATGAGAGAGTTGAGAAGTGTTGTGTAATGTAGCGTTGTGGTGCCTACTCACTCACTTAGTAGACTGTTGAGTCAGTTTCTCCTGCTGCTGACTGATTCAGTAGGCAGCAGCAGCCTGGTTAACTCTGAATAGGAACCTTGAGAGAAGAGAGTCAGCTGCTATAGTAACCTTTTTTACTGAGACTGATTCACTGGCGCTCCACACATTAATTACACTACCCACTGACATCCTGACTGTAAGACTCATACTTCTTGTCTGATTCAGAGCTTTACTATGTGACTGAATCAGAGCAGTGCTTGACGTCTGTCTCTGATTCACATGAGTGATACAGCTCAGATTCATTCTGCTCCTTGAATTTTGATTCAGAGCAGTAGGCCTACTATAAACCAGGTACCAGTGTTGGACACCTTTTGGAGGCTGAATCTGTAGAATGTATCCATCTGATTCATAACTTGAGCCCTTAAAGCAAAGCAAATTATTAACTTTACAAACAGAACCTTAGCCAGATCAAACTCCCAGTTTGATTCAAAGTGACTCACACAGCTATACCACTCCAGAGCCAGCCCAGCATATCGCTCCACACCAGTGCTTGAATGCGTCGCAATGGCCAACTGTGGCTGAGCGGCAAATGAAAGACGGATGGAAAAGATGATTGTGATGCCTCATCACAGCCCTAGACATGTTTGTGTTATGTCTGCTCTGTTCTTTCAGCTATAATAAGTCCCAGCGTCTCTTCCCATAGACTGGCAAACTCAGCAGAACCACTCAGTGAACACCACCACAAGCTGATGTTGCTGCGCAGTGTGTGTGTGTTGCGCTGTGTGTTTCCCCCAGCTCAGCGTTGACAGGTGTGAGAGGGAGCGTGCCAGAGCCCGTGGGCGACGATCCCAGCCAGGCGATGCCAGTGTGGCAGGGGCTTGTCACGGCGATGAGAGCGTCTGCTGTATCGTGGGCCTTGTTTATGTCTTGTTTTGCGAACCTTCTCAGACAGTAAACAGGTGTTAATAAGACGTGACACTGAGTTTAGACAATACGTCAACAGGCGGAGGAGGAGAGGGATGGCTCTTTTCATCGTAGATCACAGATTTTGAAGATTAAGGCAGAGATGTAGTAATGTTTCTTTTGGTTCTTAGAACTGTCTTCCTGCTAATAGTTTCTCTGTTCAGAATGCCTCCCCTCAGGCTATGAATAGATACCAGGCTGAGAGCAGATTCCATTGCAATAACATTTGTGTATTAAATGGTAAACACTGGGATGAAATTCAAAGAGAAGATGGTTATTTTTTTCTCTGACAAATATTCAGATGAGATATTTTGTTAATGAGAGAAGTGGCTTAACCAATGGCATTCCACCGACCCAAATGCATGTAGCCCTTTATGTGGATTCAGCCAGATCCACCCTTATGCCCTAGAGAATTCAGAACATTCTCCTATTTGGTATTTTCTAATATATGAATAATGATGCTTTAGTGATCAGTAGTAGGGTGTGTCAAATAAAATAAAATGTTATTCATCACATGCGTCGTAAACACCAGGTGTAGACTAACAGTGAAATGCTTACTTACAGGCCCTTCCCAACAATGCAGAGAAAGAAAATCAAGAAATAATAGAAAAGTAAAACATGTAATAATAAAAATAATAATAAATACACAATGAGTAACGATTACTTGGCTATATACAAGGGGTACCCGTACTGAATTGATGTGCAGGAGTACCAGGTAATTGAGGCAGATACTGTATGTACATATAACTAGGAATAAAGTGACAAAGAATAAACAGTAGCAGCGGCATATGAGATGAGACAAAAAAGTAAATGCAGATAGTCCGGGTATAACTGTTCAACAGTCGTATGGCTTGGGGGTAGAAGCTGTTCAGGGTCCTTTTGGTTCCAGACTTGGTGTATCGGTGCCGCTTGCCGTGAGGTAGCAGAGAGAACTGTCTATGACAGGTTGCTGGAGTCTTTGACAATTTTTAGGGCCTTCCTCAAACACCTCCTGGTATAGAGGTCCTGGATGGCAGGAAGCTCAGCCCCAGTGATGTGCTGGGCTGTATGCTCTACCCTCTGTAGCGTCTTGCGGTCAGATGCCAAGCTGTTGCCAGCCAGTCAAGATGCTATCAATGGTACAGCTTTAGAACTTTTTGAGGATCTGAGCGCCCATGCCAAATTATTTCAGCCTCCTGAGGGGGAAGAGGCATTGTCTTGCCCTCTTCACGACTTCGTTGGTGTGTGTGGACCATGTTAGATCCTTAGTGATGTGGACACTGAGGAACTTAAAGCTCCCAACCCGCTCCACTACAGCCCCGTTGATGTGAATGGGAGCGTGCCTGGCCCTACATTTCCTGCAGTCCACGATCAGCTACTTTGTCTTGCTGACGTTGAGGGAGAGGTTGTTGTTCTGGCACCACACTGCCGGGTCTCTGACCTCTTCCCTTTCTCATCGTCGTCAGTGATCAGGCCTACCACAGTCATCGGCAAACTTAATGATGGTGTTGGAGTTGAACGCGGCCACGCAGTTGTGGGTGAACAGAGAGTACAGCAGGGGACTAAGCACGCACCCCTGAGGGGCCCCCGTGTTGAGGGTCAGTGTGGCAGATGTGTTGTTGCCTACCCTTACCACCTGGGGGTAGCCCATAAGGAAGTCCAGGATCCAGTTGCAGAGGGAGGTGTTCAGTCCCAGTGTCCTTAGCTTCATGGTGAGCTTGAGGGCACTATGGTGTTGAGTGCTGCGCTGTAGTCAGTGAACAGCATTCTCACATAGGTGTTCCTCTTGTCCAGGTGGGAAGGGGCAGTGTGGAGTGCAATAGAGATTGCATCATCTGTGGATCTGTTGGGGTGGTATGCGAATTGGAGTGGGTCCAGGGTGTATGGGATGATGGTGTTGATGTAAGCCATGACCAGCCTTTCAAAGCATGTTATGGTTACAGATGTTAGTGAGACAGGGTGATAGTCATTTAGACAGGTTACCTTGGCGGGTATTACAGACTGGGTCAGGGAGAGATTAAAAATGTCAGTGAAGGCAATTACCAGCTGGAAAGAGAAAGGGGATACCTAGTCAGTTGTACGACTGAATGCCTTCGACTGAAATGTGTCTTCCGCATTTAACCCAACCCCTCTGAATCAGAGAGGTGCGGGGGGCTGCCTCAAAGCATGTTCTGTGTACGTGTCCTGGTAATCCGTAATCCGCCCTGCGGCCTTGTGAATGTTAACCTGCTTAAAGGTCTTACTCACATTGGCTATGGAGAGTGTGATCGCACTGTCATCCGGAACAGCTGGTGCTCTCATGCATGGTTCAGTGTTGCTTTCCTTGAAACGAGCATAGAAGGAATTTAGCTTGACTGGTAGGCTCATGTCACTGGGCAGCTCGGGATTGGTTTCCCTTTGTATTCCTTGATAGTTTGCAAGCCCTTCCACATCCGACGAGCGTCAGAGCAGGTGTATTAGGATTCGATCTTAGTCCTGTATTGACACTTTGCCTATTTGATGGTTCATCTGAGGGCATAGCAGGATTTCTTATAAGCGTCCAGATCAGTGTCCCGATCCTTGAAAGCAGCAGCTATAGCCTTTAGCTCAATGCGGATGTTGCCCGTAATCCATGGATTCTGGTTGGGACTTGCTGACGATGCTGTAACGATCATCTGAAAGAGGGGACCAAGATGCAGCGTGGTAAGTACTCATATTAACTTTAATGAATCACTTTAAATTACACAAGAAAACGAAAGTCAACTGTTCTGCCAGGTGAACACACAAGACAGAAAACAACTACCCACAAAACCCCAAAGGAAAACAGGCTGCCTAAGTATGGCTCCCAATCAGCGACAACGATGTACAGCTGTCCCTGATTGAGAGCCATACCAGGCCAAAACAAAAAAATACAAAAACATAGAAAAAAGGACATAGAATGCCCACCCAAATCACACCCTGACCAAACCTAAATAGAGACATAAAAAGGCTCTCTCAGGTCAGGGCGTGACAGATGCACTTATTAATGAAGCCGGTGACTCATGGTAAACTCCTCAATGCCATCGGATGAATCACAGAACACATTCCAGTCTGTGCAAGCGAAACAGTAAAAATCAAATCAAATTGTATTGGCTACATACACATGGTTAGCAGATGTTATTGTGAGTGTAGTGAAATACCTGTTCTTCTAGTTCCGACAGTGCAGCAATATCTAACATGTCATCTAACAAATCCACAACAACTACCTAATACACACAAATCTAAGTAAAGGAATGGAATAAGAATATATACAGTGGGGGAAAAAAGTATTTGATCCCCTGCTGATTTTGTACGTTTGCCCACTGACAAAGAAAGGATCAGTCTATAATTTTAATGGTAGGTTTATTTGAATAGTGAGAGACAGAATAACAACAAAAATATCCAGAAAAACGCATGTCAAAAATGTTAGAAATTGATTTGCATTTTAATGAGGGAAACAAGTATTTGACCCCCTCTCAATCAGAAAGATTTCTGACTCCTAGGTGTCTTTTATACAGGTAACGAGCTGAGATTAGGAGCACACTCTTAAAGGGAGTGCTCCTAACCGCAGCTTGTTACCTGTAAAAAAGACACCTGTCCACAGAAGCAATCAATCAATCAGATTCCAAACTCTCCACCATGGCTAAGACCAAAGAGCTCTCCAAGGACGTCAGGGACAAGATTGTAGACCTACACAAGGCTGGAATGGGCTACAAGACCATCGCCAAGCAGCTTGGTGAGAAGGTGACAACATTTGGTGCGATTATTCGCTAATGGAAGAAACACAAAAGAACTGTCAATCTCCCTCGGCCTGGGGCTCCATGCAAGATCTCACCTCGTGGAGTTGCAATGACCATGAGAATGGTGAGGAATAAGCCCAGAACTACACGGGAGGATCTTGTCAATGATCTCAAGGCAGCTGGCACCATAGTCACCAAGAAAACAATTGGTAACACACTACGCCGTGAAGGACTGAAGTCCTGCAGCGCCCGCAAGGTCCCCCTGCTCAAGAATACATATACATGCCCATCTGAAGTTTGCCAATGAACATCTCAATGACTCAGAGGACAACTGGTGAAAGTGTTGTGGTCAGATGAGACCAAAATGGAGCTCTTTGATATCAACTTAACTCGCCGTGTTTGGAGGAGGAGGAATGCTGCCTATGACCCCAAGAACACCATTTCCACCGTCAAACATGGAGGTGGAAACATTATGCTTTGGGGGTGTTTTTCTGCTAAGGGGACAGGACAACTTCACCGCATCAAAGGGACGATGGATGGGGCCATGTACCGTCAAATCTTGGGTGAGAACCTCCTTCCCTCAGCCAGGGCATTGAAAATGGGTCGTGGATGGGTATTCCAGCATGACAATGACCCAAAACACACGGCCAATGCAACAAAGGAGTGGCTCAAGAAGAAGCACATTAAGGTTCTGGAGTGGCCTAGCCAGTCTCCAGACCTTAATCCCATAGAAAATCTGTGGAGGGAGCTGAAGGTTCGAGTTGCCAAACGTCAGCCTCGAAACCTTAATGACTTGGAGAAGATCTGCAAAGAGGAGTGGGACAAAATCCCTCTTGAGATGTGTGCAAACCTGGTGGCCAACTACAAGAAACGTCTGACCTCTGTGATTGCCAACGAGTTTTGCCACCAAGTACTAAGTCATGTTTTGCAGAGGGGTCAAATACTTATTTCCCTCATTAAAATGCAAATCATTTTATAACATTTTTGACATGCGTTTTTCTGGATTTTTTTGTTGTTATTCTGTCTCTCACTGTTCAAATAAACCTACTATTAAAATTATAGACTGATAATTTCTTTGTCAGTGGGCAAACGTACAAAATCAGCAGGGGATCAAATACTTTCCCCCCCACTGTACATATACAGTTGAAGTCGGAAGTTTACATACACCTTAGCTAAATACATTTAAACTCATTTTTTCACAATTCCTGACATTTAATTCTTGTAAAAATTCCCTGTCTTAGGTCAGATAGGATCACCAGTTTATTTTAAGAATTGAAATGTCAGAATAATAGTAGAGAGAACGATTTATTTCAGCTTTTATTTCTTTCATGTAATTCCCAGAGGGTCAGAAATTTAAATACACTCAATTAGTATTTGGTAGCATTAACTTTAAATTGTTTAACTTGGGTCAAACATTTTGGGTAGCCTTCCACAAGCGTCCCACAATAAGTGCATTTGGAAGACCCATTTGCGACCAAGCTTTAACTTCCTGACTGATGTCTTGAGATGTTGCTTCAATATATCCACATAATGATCCTGCCTCATGATGCCATCTATTTTGTGAAGTGCACCAGTCCCTCCTGCAGCAAAGCACCCCCACAACATGATGCTGCCACCCCCGTGCTTCACAATTGGGATGGTGTTCTTTGGCTTGCAAGCGTCCCCCTTTTTCTTCCAAACATAACGATGGTCATTGTGGCCAAACAGTCCTATTTTTTTTTCATCAGACCAGAGGACATTTCTCCAAAAAGTATGATCTTTGTCCCCATGTGCAGTTGCAAACCGTAGTCTGGCTTTTTTTATGGCGGGTTTGGAGCAGTGTCTTCTTCCTTGCTTAGCAGCCTTTCAGGTTATATCGATATAGGACTCGTTTTACTGTGGATATAGATACTTTTGCGCCTGTTTCCTCCAGCATCTTCACAAGGTCCTTTGCTGTTGTTCTGGGATTGATTTGCACTTCTCACACCAATGTACATTCATCTCTAGGAGACAGAAAGCGTCTCCTTTATGAGCGGAATGACAGCTGCGTGGTCCCATAGTGTTTATACTTGCGTACTATTGTTTGTACAGATGAACGTGGTACCTTCAGGCATTTGTACAATTGCTCCCAAGGATGAGCCAGACTTGTGGAGGTCTCCAATTTTTTTCTGAGGTCTTGGCTGATTTCTTTTGATTTTCCCATGATGTCAAGCAAAGAGGCACTGAGTTTGAAGGTAGGCCTTGAAATACATCCACAGGTACACCTCCAATTGACTCAAATGATGTCAATTAGCCTATCAGAAGCTTATAAAGCCATGACATCATTTTATGGAAAAATTACTTGTCATGCACAAAGTAGATGTCCTAACCGACTTGCCAAAACTATCGTTTGTTAACAAGAAATTTGTGGAGTGGTTGAAAATGTAATACTCCAACCTAAGTGTATGTACACTTCCGACTTCAACTGTAGATATGTGGATGAGCAATAACAGAGCGGCATAGGCAAGATCCAATTGATGGTATAAAATACAGTATATTCATATGAGATGAGTAATGCAAGATATGTAAACATTATTAAAGTGGGATTATTAAAATGTCTAGTGATCATTTATCAAAGTGATTTCAATTCTGTATGTAGGCAGCAGCCTCTCTGTGTTAGTGATGGCTGTTTAACAGTCTGATGGCCTTGAGATAGAAGCTATTTTTCTGTCTCTCGGTCCCAGTTTTGATGCACCTGTACTGACCTCGCCTTTTGGATGGCAGCAGGGTGAACAGGCAGTGACTCGGGTGGCTGTTGTCCTTGATGATATTTTTGGCCTTCCTGTGACATTGGGTGTAGTAGATGTCCTGTAGGGCAGGTAGTTTGCCCACGGTGATGCGTTGTGCAGACCTCACCACCCTGTGGAGAGCCTTGCAGTTGTGGGTGGTGCAGTTGCCGTACCAGGCGGTGATGCTGCCTGACAAGATGCTCTCAATTGTGCATTTGTAAAAGTTTGTGAGGGTTTTAGGTGACAAGCCACATTTCTTCAGCCTCCTGAGGTTCAAGAGGCTTGAATAGTCTCTCAAAGCACTTCATGATGACAGAAGTGAGTGTTACAGGGCGATAGTCATTTAGTTAAATTACCTTTGCCTTCTTGGGTACAGGAACAATGCTGGCCATCTTGAAGCATGTGAGGACAGCAGACTGGGATAGGAAGACATTGAATATGTCCATAAACACACCAGCCAGTTGGTCTGTGCTTGCTCTGAGGATGCAGCTAGGCATACCGTCTGGGCCGGCAGCCTTGTGAGGGTTAACATGTTTAAATGTCTTACTCATGTTGGCCACAGAGAAGGAGAGCCCACAGTTCTTGATAGTGGGCTGCGACAGTGGCACTGTGTTATCCTCAAAGCGGGCAAAGAAGGTGTTAAGTTTGTCTGGAAGCAAGACGTCGGTGTCCGTCACGTGGCTGGTTTTCCTTTTGGAGTCCGTGATTGGCTGTAGACCCTGCCACATACGTCTTGTGTCTGAGCCGTTTAATTGCGACTCCACTTTGTCTCTATACTGACATTTTGCCTGTATGATTGTCTTACGGAGGGAATAACTACACTGTTTGTTTTCGGTCATATTCTCAGTCACCTTTCCATGGTTAAATGCGGTGGTTTGCGCGTTCAGTTTTACGTGAATGCCGCCATCAATCCACGGTTCCTGGTTAGGGTAGGTTTTAATCTTCACAGTAGGTACAACATCTCCTCTGCACTTCCTTATAAACTCACTCTCCGAATCAGCGTATACGTCAATATTATTCTCTGAGGCTACCCGGAACATGTCCCAGTCTGCGTGATCAAAACAATCTTGAAACGTGGATTCCGATTGGTCAGACCATCGTTGAATAGTCCTTAGCACGAATACATCCTGTTTGAGTTTCTGCCTATAGGAAGGGAGGAGCAAAATGGAGTCATGGTCAGATATGCCGAAAGGAGGGCGGGGGAGGGCCTTGTATGCATCGCGGAAGTTGGAGTAGCAGTGATCCAGTGTTTTCCCAGCGTGAGTGCTACTGTCAATATGCCGATAGAATTTAGGTAGCATTGTTCTCAGATTTGCTTTTTTTAAATCCCCAGCTACAATAAATGCAGCCTCAGGATATATGGTTTCCAGTTTGCATAAGTTCCAGTGAAGTTCCTTGAGGGCCGTTGTGGTATCGGCTTGAGGGGGGATATACACGGCTGTGACAATAACCGAGGAGAATTCCCTTGGGAGATAATACGGTCGGCATTTGATTGTGAGGAATTCTAGGTCAGGTGAACATAAGGACGTGAGTTCCTGTATGTTGTTACAATTACACCATGAGTCGTTAATCATGAAACATACACCCCCGCCCTTCTTCCCAGAGAGATGTTTATTCCTGTCAGCGCGACGCACAAAGAATCCAGGTGGCTGTACCGACTCCAACAGCATATCACGAGAGATCCATGTTTCCGTGAAACAGAGTATGTTACAATCCCTGATGTCTCTCTGGAAAGCAACCCTTGCCCTAATTTTGTCTACCTTGTTATGTTATCTAGAGACTGGACGTTAGCGAGTAATATAATCCGAACCGGTGGGGGGTGTGTGCGCCTCTGAAGTCTGACCAGAAGACCGCTCCGTCTACCTCTTCTCCAGCGGCATTGTTTTGGGTCAGCCTCTGGAATCAGTTCAAATGCCCTGGATGGTTCGGACAAAGGATCCACTTCGGGAAAGTTGTATTCCTGGTCGTAGTCCTGGTAAGTTGACATTGCTCTGATCTAGTTCTTCCCGGCCGTATGTAAGAACACTTAAGATTTTCTGGGATAACAATGTAAGAAATAATACATAAAAAAAACAAAATACTGCAAAGTTTCCTAAGGACTAGAAGCGAGGCAGCCCTCTCTGACGGTGCCATTTTGACTTCCTGTAGCTTAGCATCCACTTCATCTGACCACTTGAGTGTGTCACTGATTCTTCCTGTTTTGAATTTTTGCTTGTAAGCAGGAATAGGGAGGATGGAGTTATGGTCAAATTTTCAAAATGGAATTTTTTGTGTGTGGTCAAAAGGACCACATCATTCCCCTTAAAATCCTTGACTTGAATAAGAGTGTTAGAATCATGGAGGATTGCTGGAGGACACAGAGACCAAACACAGAGCAAGAATTCATATCGACAATAATTGGAAGAATTGGAATGCAGAGAGTAAAAGAGAATGTCTCTCTCTCTCTCTCTCTCATCAATTCAGTTGGAAGGGGCTTTATTGGAATGGGAATAAGCAAGTGAAAGAAACAATAAACAAAAGTGAGAAGACAAAATAATATCAACAAAAATGATTAGAAATTAACAGTAAACATTGCACTCACATAGGTTTGAAAAATATAGACATTTCAAGTGTTATATTATCAGCTACAGTGTGTACAGTGTTTTAGCAATGTGCAAATAATTGTCGTACGAATAGTAGGGGAAGATAAAAACACTGATAAATATTGGTGGTATTTACAATGTTGTTTGTTCTGCACTGGTTGCCCTTTTCTCATGCCAACGGGCCACAAATCTTGCTGTTGTGATTGCACACTGCAGTATTTAGCCTAACAGATATTGGAGTTTATCAATTTGATTTGTTTTCCAATTATTTGTGGGTCTTTGTGATCTGTGGGAAATATGTATCTCTAATGTGGTCATACATTTGGCAGGAGGTTAGGCAGTGCAGCTCAGTTTCGACATAATTTTGTAGGCAGTGAGCACCTAGCCTGTCTTCTCTCGAGAGCCAGGTCTGCCTCTCTCTTTCTCTCTCTCATTTTCTCTGTTCTTCCTCGCTCCTCTCCCCATCTCTATTGTGGAATGTTGTAGTGTCACTACTCTCACACACAATCTGACCACGCCTCTGTGGCAGAGGCTCCTCTCCCTACTAAACAGATCCAATTAGTCAGACAAAACACACACACACGTACACACATACACACACAAGCATTTACACCAAACATTTTTTCATTCCCAATGACCTGAAATGTTTAGATGGGTCAGACAAAGCCAACTTAAAACACTCATAATAAACTAACACATGGCTAAGAAATACTGTATATCTAATATAGAGCAGCATTTGATAGTAATAAAGCGCTGCTGAATCAACCCTCCTGTTTAATTTTGCCTGCACAGATGCTACAGCAGTGAGCCAAGGAGCCTGGTTGGAGAGCAGAGATGTTGTGACCTGCTGCTTCCTAAAGAGGGATGTCAAATGGATAAGTGCACTGGTCAATGGCTTGTGAAATGTGCAGAGGGAGCCACGGCTTTCTGATCAGCACCATTTCCTCCTCCCCGGCAATCTCTCCAGGGAGGGAAGAAGGGATTGAACATGGCAATTTTCTGCTCTGCGGGGGTAGGCATGCATGCCTGGACTAATCCTCTCAAGGGGTGCCGCAGAGGGGTCACTCTCCAAACCCTAGAGGGGCTACTGGTGAGCTTTCTACAGTATCTGTGTCATCATAATGTCACAGTTGTATGCCACCTGAGGGGAATACGGCATAGGCGATGTGTGTGTCTGAGCATTCTTTGTTAAGCTTTACCTGCGCAGACCTGCTATAAAAAACTAGAGTAATGTAATATTTCATACATTATATCCGGTTAATTTCATGTCGTTATATCATGGCTTGGATCTCATGGCGTTGATGTTATGATAGTGTTATAACAATTTAATTGCAAGATCCTTACAGTTGAATGATACCAGATGTTATGAGCCTAAGTCTTGTTTTCCCACTACTCCATGTTCCTGTTTGATTTATGAGGGCTATTCTAATTAGCCAGTCTGTCTGAATTCGGCCTCTTTCTACTGACCGTATTACTGCCACACCGGTGACCAGGAGTCATGACCACAGTCAAATTCTATGCTTCTCCAAGCTCTGATGCTGCTTTTGGTTGTTAATAGCCTACCAAACTTGCTAACTGCCTGGTACTCAGCACTCTATTGTCCCTCTAATCACTCTGACATCAATGCAAATGTAATCAAAAATCAAATCAAACACTTAATGACAGCATATGAGCTTATGTTCCGCAACATTTCTATAGGCTATGCAATTGCGTTTTGATGGCCTCTTTTAAAAAGAGGAGGATCCCATCAGCTTCCAAAAGGCTAGGCCTACTATATTTATTTCTCAACTTTCCTAATAAATATTAAGCACATTGCTTCGATTTACAACAGGAGTATAGCCTACCTGGCTGGCATGAAAATGAACTTACGTAAAAGCGTTCTCCATTCCCCATTTAAGTGCATAGATGGCATATATTTTGTCTCCCTGCCCCTATTCTGACAGGTGCATGATAATGGTCCGTTCTAAATCAAAACTAATTTCACACATATATTATTTAGTATATGTAAAGACAAGATGAAATTAAGAATAGTCTGATGGGTGACAATATTAGCCTATCACTTGTGAATGATGTGCAGTAAGGCAAGAAACAGCGCTTGCCTTTTTTTCCTCAACTTTTTCAAATCATAGTCGCACACATCTGGCCAAATAACTTCTTAAAATTAAGCACATTAGAACTTCTTATGGCTTGAATCCCGTTAGCGGGATCGATATGACAACAGCCAGTGAAAGTGCAGGGCGCCAAATTCAAAACAACAAAAATCTCATAATTAAAATTCGTGTTATGTTCAGTAATCTTTTGCCTCCAAAACATCCGGTGATTTTGCAGAGAGCCACATCAATTTACAGAAATACTCATCATAAATGTTGATGAAAATACAGTTGTTATACATGGAACTTTAGATAAACTTCTCCTTAATGCAACCGCTGTGTCAGATTTCAAAAAAGCTTTACCGAAAAAGCAATGATCTGAGTACGGCGCTCAGACACAAAAACATGCCATACAATATATCCGCCATGTTGGAGTCAACAATAGTCAGAAATAGCATTATAAATATTCACTTACCTTTGATGATCTTCATCAGAATGCACTCCCAGGATTCCCAGTTCAACAATAAATGTTTGTTTTGTTCGATAAAGTCCATCCTTTATGTCCAAATACCTCCTTTTTGTTCGCGCCTTCAGTTCACAAATCCAAATTCACGACGCGCAGGTCAGACGAAAATCCCATTACAGTTCGTAGAAACATGTCAAACGATGTATAGAATCAATCTTTAGGATGTTTTTATCGTAAATCTGCAATAAAGTTTCAACCGGAGAAATCCTTTGTCTTCAGAAATGCAATGGAACTGACCTACCTCTCACGTGAGTGCGCATGGCTGAGCCTCATGGAAGTGCAAAATGACCCCACAGACACTGGATTGGCAATCACTTGAAAAACTACAAACCACTTCCTGTTTGGATTGTTTCTCAGGTTTTGCCTGCCATATGAGTTCTGTTATACTCACAGACATCATTCAAACAGTTTTAGAAACTTCAGAGTGTTTTCTATCCAAATCTACTAATAATATGCATATCTTAGTTTCTGGAAGTGAGTAGCAGGCAGTTTACTCTGGGCACATCAGTCATCCAAGCTACTCAATACTGCCATCATCCATAAGAAGTTAATCTGTTTTACAACCGGCGTAGAGCCTAACTGGCATAAATAGGCTGTGCGTGAGTTTCAAGTTTGGGGAAGATAATTTTCACCATAAAAATGCACCTTTATAGTAAAGCATTACATGCATAATCCCATTTGCGGTCACTTGAGAATGGTGTTTTCTCGCAAATTAATTGTATTTTGGAACATTCACGCATAAATCCTACTGCTGTGTGCGCATTGTGCCACTTATAATGGAAAGAAATAGCCTAATAGTTTATCAATATTTTAAGCTAAACGTTCTGATCTGTTGCGTCATTGCTTTTAAAAGTTGTTTTGATGCGAGTGGTTGTATTTATTTGGAATCGATCGCATCCAACAACTGTCCCAGACTATGTTTGGAATATTTATTTCTTGCAGAGAAGGACAATTTGACCAATAAAATAGATGAACATTTGTACTATGGGGGATAGTAGATTGACATACAGTGCATTCAGAAAGTATTCAGACCCCTTGACTTTTTTCACATTTTGTTACGTTACAGCCTTGTTCTAAAATGGATTAAGTTACATTTTTCCTCATCAATCTACACACAATACCCCATAATGACAAAGTGAAATCAGGTTTTTAGGAATGTTTGCAAATGTAGTCAAAATAGAAAACAAAAATACCTTATTTACATACAGTTGAAGTCGGAAGTTTACATACACTTAGATTGGAATCATTAAAACTCATTTTTTCAACCACTCCACAAATTTCTTGTTAACAAAATCAAGTTTTGGGAAGTCAATTAGGACATCTACTTTGTGCATGACACAAGTCATTTTTCCAATAGTTGTTTACAGACATTGTTTCAGTTATAATTCACTGTATCACAATTCCAGTGGGTCAGAAGTTTGCATACACTAAGTTGACTGTGCCTTTAAACAGCTTGGAAAACTCCAGAATAATTATGTCATGGCTTTAGAAGCTTCTAATGGGCTAATTTACATCATTTTAGTCAATTGGAGGTGTACCTGTGGATCTATTTCAAGGCCTACCTTCAAACTCAGTGCCTCTTTGCTTGACATCATGGGAAAATCAAAAGAAATCAGCCAAGACCTCAGAAAAAAATGGTAGACCTCCACAAGTCTGGTTCATCCTTGGGAGCAATTTCCAAACGCCTGAAGGTACCACGTTCATCTGTACAAACAATAGTACGGAAGTATAAACACCATGGGACCACGCAGCCGTCATACCGCTCAGGAAGGAGACGCGTTCTGTCTCCTAGAGATGAACATACTTTGGTGCAAAAAGTGCAAATCAATTCCAGAACAACAGCAAAGGACCTTGTGAAGATGCTGGAGGAAACAGGTACAAAATATATATATCCACAGTAAAACGAGTCCTATGTCGACATAACCTGAAAGGCCACTCAGCAAGGAAAAAGCCACTGCTCCAAAACCGTTATAATAAAGCCATACTATGGTTTGCAAATGCACATGGGGACAAAGATCGTACTTTTTGGAGAAATGTCCTCTGGTCTGATGAAACTAAAATAGAACTGTTTGGCCATAATGACCATCGTTATGTTTGGAGGAAAAAGGGGGACACTTGCAAGCGGAAGAACACCATCCCAACCGTGAAGCACGGGGGTGGCAGCATCATGTTGTGGGTGTGGTTTTCTGCAGGGGGGACTGGTGCACTTCACAAAATAGATGGCATCATGAGGCAGGGACATTATGTGGATATATTGAAGCAACATCAAGACATCAGTCAGGAAGTTAGAACTTGGTCGCAAATGGGTCTCCCAAATGGACAATGACCCCAAGCATACTTCCAAAGTTGTGGCAAAATGGCTTAAGGACAACAAAGTCAAGGTATTGGAGTGGCCATCACAAAGCCCTGACCTCTATCCTATAGAAAATTTGTGGCCTGAACAGATAAAGTATGTGCGGGCAAGGAGGCCTACAAACCCGACTCAGTTACACCAGCTCTGTCAGGAGGAATGGGCCAAAATTTACCCAACTTATTGTGGAAAGGTTGTGGAAGGCTACCCAAAATGTTTGACCCAAGTTAAACAATTTAAAGGCAATACACTCAAATAGTATTTGGTAGCATGTAAACTTCTGACCCACTGGGAATGTGAAATAAAAGCTGAAATAAATCATTCTCTCTGCTATTATTCTGACATTTCACATTCTTAAAATAAAGTGGTGATCCTAACTGACCTAAGACAGGGAATTTTTACTAGGATTAAATGTCAGGAATTGTGAGAAACTGAGTTTAAATGTATTTGGCTAAGGTGTATGTAAACTTCCGACTTCAACTGTAAGTATTCAGACCCTTTGCTATGAGACTCTAAATTGAGCTCCAGTGCATCCTGTTTCTATTGATCATCCTTAAGATGTTTCTACAACTTGATTGGAGTCCACCTGTGGTAAATTCAATTGATTGGAAATCATTTGGAAAGGCACTCATCTGTCTATATAAGGTCCCAAAGTTGCCAGTGCATGTCAGAGCGAATACCAGGCCATGAGGTTGATGGAATTGTCTGTAGAGCTCCGAGACAGGATTGTGTCAAGGCACAGATTTGGGGAAGGTTACCCAAACATTTCTACAGCATTGAAGGTCCCCAAGAACACAATGGCCTCCATCATTCTTAAATGGAAGAAGTTTGGAGTCACCAAGACTCTTCCTAGAGCTGGCCGCCCGACCAAACTGAGCAATCGGGGAGAAGGGCCTTGGTCAGGAAGGTGACCAAGAGGTGACCAAGAACCAGACTCTGTGGCGATGGGAGACCTTCCAGAAGCACAACCATCTCTGCAGAACAGAACTCCACCAATCTGGCCTTTATGGTAGAGTGGCCAGACGGAAGCCCCTCCTGAGTAAAAGGCGCATGTCAGTCCACTTGGAGTTTGCCAAAAGGCACCTAAAGGACTCTCAGACCATGAGAAAGAAGATACTCTGGTCTGAGTCTGATGAAACCAAGATTGAACTCTTTGGCCTGAATGGCAAGAGTCACATCTAGAGGAAACATGGCACCAAGCATGGTGGTGGCAGCATCATGCTGTGGGGATGTTTTTCAGCGGCAGGGACTGGAAGACTAGTCAGGATCGAGGGAAAGATGAGCAGAGCAAAGTACAGAGAGATCATTTGTCACGCCCTGAACTGAGAGAGCCTTTTTTATGTCTCTATTTAGGTTTGGTCAGGGGGTGATTTGGGTGGGCATTCTGTCCTTTTTTCTATGCTTTGCATTTCTTTGTTTTGGCCTGGTATGGCTCTCAATCAGGGACAGCTGTACATCGTTGTCGCTGATTGGGAGTCATACTTAGGCAGCCTGTTTTCCTTTGGGGTTTGTGGGTAGTTAATTTCTGTTTAGTGTTTTGCACCTGACAGAACTGTTTGGCTGTCGGTTTCTTGTTTTTTTGTTTAAAGTGTTCTATCTTTAATAAATTCATGATGAGCACTAACCACCCTGCGCCTTGGTCTACTCTCTTCAACGACGGCCGTTACAGAACTACCCACCAACAGAAGACCAAGCAGCATGGTTTGGAGCATCGGGGGGAAGGATGGACATGGGAGTTGGAACGTCAACTCTGGGAGCACAAGCGACGGGAGCTATGGGAACCTGAGAGGCAGCCCCCCAAAAATTTGGGGCGGGGCACACAGGTAGTTTGGCAGGGCCAGGGTTGAGCCCTAAGCCAACTCCCCGTGCTTACCAGAGGCAGCGTGGTACTGGTCAGGCCCCGTGCTATGGGGTGATGCGCACGGCGTCGAGGCCGAGTATCCACAGGCCGGTGTGCTCAGTGCCAGCTTCCTGCATTTGCCGGGGGGAAGTGGGCACCCAGCCAATACGGGCGGTGCCAGTCCTGCGCTCGAGACCGCCAGTGCGTCTCTACGGTCCAGTGTATCCTGCTCCCCGCACTAGCCCTGAGGTGCGTGTCTTCAGTCTGGCGCCTCCAAAGCCAGCCCCACGCACCAGGCCTCCAGTGCGTCAACCCAGTCCAGCTCGTCCTGCTCCTGCTCCTCGCACTAGTCCAGTGGTGCGTGTCCCTAGTCTGGCGCTTCCTAAGCCAGCCCCACGCATCAGGCCTTCAGTGCGCAGTCCCCGTCCAGAGCTTCCGGCGACAGTGCCTCGTCCAGAGTGTCCGGCGACAGTGCCTCGTCCAGAGTGTCCGGCGACAGTGCCTCATCCAGAGTGTCCGGCGACAGTGCCTCGTCCAGAGTGTCCGGCGACAGTGCCTCGTCCAGAGTGTCCGGCGACAGTGCCTCGTCCAGAGTGTCCGGCGACAGTGCCTCGTCCAGAGTGTCCGGCGACGGTGCCCCGTAGAGAGACGGCCCACAGTCCGGAACTGAGATAGACGGCCCACAGTCCGGAGCTCCCAGAGTCGCCCTACAGTCCCGAGCTTCCAGAGTCGCCCTACAGTCCGGAGCTTCCAGAGTCGCCCTACAGTCCGGAGCTCCCAGAGTTGCCCGCCTGTCCTCCGGCGCAGCCAGAGTCGCCCGCCTGTCCTCCGGCGCAGCCAGAGTCGCCCGCCTGTCCTCCGGCGCAGCCAGAGTCGCCCGCCTGTCCTCCGGCGCAGCCAGAGTCGCCCGCCTGTCCTCCGGCGCAGCCAGACTCGCCCTCCAGTCCGGGGCCCGCGGCGAGGGACCCCGCTCTAGAGGCACCACCTAAGTGGGGTGAGCCAGTGGTGGAGCGGGGTCTGTGTCCCGCTCCAGAGCCGCCACCGCGGAGAAATGCCCACCCAGACCCTCCCCTATAGGTTCCGCACCTTTGGGGAGGTACTGTCACACCCTGACCTGAGAGAGAGCCTTTTTTATGTCTCTATTTAGGTTTGGTCAGGGGGTGATTTGGGTGGGCATTCTATGTCCTTTTTTTCTATGCTTTGCATTTCTTTGTTTTGGCCTGGTATGGCTCTCAATCAGGGACAGCTGTACATCGTTGTCGCTGATTGGGAGTCATACTTAGGCAGCCTGTTTTTCTTTGGGGTTTGTGGGTAGTTAATTTCTGTTTAGTGTTTTGCACCTGACAGAACTGTTTGGCTGTCGGTTTCTTGTTTTTTTTGTTTAAAGTGTTCTATCTTTAATAAATTCATGATGAGCACTAACCACGCTGCGCCTTGGTCTACTCTCTTCAACGACGGCCGTTACATCATTGATGAAAACCTGCTCCAGAGCACTCAGGACCTCAGACTGGGGCAAAGGATCATCTTCCAACAGGACAACGACCCAAAGCACACAGCCAAGACAACGCAAGAGTGGCTTCAGGATAAGTCTCTGAATGTCCTGAGCCTGGACTTGAACCCGATCAAACATCTCTGGAGAGACCTGAAAATAGCTTTGCAGCGACACTCCCCATCCAACCAGACAAGGCTTGAGAGGCTCTGCAGAGAAGAATGGGAGAAACTCCCCAAATATAGGTGTGCCAAGCTGGTAGTGTCATACCCAAGAAGACTCGAGGCTGTAATTGCTGCCAAAGGTGCTTCAACAAAGTACTGAGTAAAAGTTCTGAATACTTATGTAAATGTTACATTTTTGTTTTTTTATTGTTAATAAATTTGCAAACATTTCTAAAAACCTGTTTTTTCTTTGTCATTATTGAGTTTTGTGTGTATATTGATGAGGGGAAAAAAACAATTTAATCAATTTTAGAATAAGGCTGTAACCTAACAAAATGTGGAAAAATACTTTCCAAATGCACCCATCTAGTGCTTTTGCTGTTTGCAAGGCCTACTCATCTTGTTGGTTGACGAAAATTAAATGTGGAGAGTTCTTCTAACATCTTCAATATGCACCTCAGAATTCGATAAGAAGGATGTGCACAGTTGCGTCCCCAATGTGTCTGTCTTCACTTGTAGACTACTTCAGAGCTGAGATGCCTGTGAGAAGGACCGATCACGTGATGGGCATTGGCTAATAAGAATTGAGATATCTGAGAAAGCCATGTGAGTGAGAGGAACTTCAGAGCAGGGCGATTGGCAGCCGGGAGAAGGGAATTATAATTATTATATTCAGCCCTAGGGCATAACGGCCACTTTGCCCGCAAAAGGCATGAATGTTTTTAGCGGTCATTACAGCAACACAGCCTGCCGCTGGGGAAATTTGAGGCCTGGTGAGAATATTATCAAGTGCTTGTCAAATTGTGAATGAAGTGTGTACAGTCTGCGCAAGAAACAAAGCAGAGTCGCATCATGCAGCTTTGGAATATATAAAATATCTGAACATATAGCCAGTTTTTTTGTGAAACGCACCAAACAAGCTGTCGACCTGACCCTCAATGGATACAGCAAGCCGCAACCATGGATATCATAAACAAGGGTTGTCCTGCTTAATCTCCGACCCTTTGCTGCAAGTCTACACTGCAATGGAATACCACAATAAATACATTCAACATGTTCCCAAAGGCATCTAAACCAAGGAATCGTAGAAGTAGAGGAGGAATTCGGAATCAGATTTTTTTTTTCAACTAAACACCAGGTCTGTACTAAAGACATTGAACTCCTTGCTCTTAACCTATGGCCATACTACCTGCTACAGGAAATAAATCAGGTCAGACTATTTATTGTTTACAGAGCCCCCTCCGCTGACACCCAAATAGCTGCTGGCTTGATTCATGACCTTGTATCCCAGGCTGAGACTGAGTTGCCTGAAGCAGTAAAGCTAATAATGGGAGACTTTAACATGCGCAGTCTATCTGAACATTTACCATCATATTAGCAATATGATACATGTCCTACCTGAAATTAAGCCTGTCGTGACCTCTGTTATGGTATCATCCCAGGTGCGTATTTTTCCAAGGCACTACTCAATCTTTGGTGTTCGGATCATAACATGGTTCAGCTTATCCCAGTCTACAAACCATGTTTGCAGCAAGAGAAGGCTAAAAAGGAGGAGATTAAAAGCTGGACTCCTGAAGCTACTGAAGCCCTCCAGGACTGTTTTGAGTCCACTGACTGGGCAGCCCTGGTGGATAGCACAATGACCTGGAAGGGGCAGTGGATACTGTCTCTGAGTACATTAGTTTCTGTGAGGAATTCGTTATTCTCAAAAAGAAAGTCAACATCTTCCCCAATAATAAACTGTAGGTAACTCGAGAATTAAAAAACTAGTGTTTAAATCAGGTGGCAGTAAAGAGGAAAGGAAAAATATTCAGAGGATACTCAAAAGCAAAATCAAGGAGTGCAAGGCAGTATACAATGATACATTTGAAAACCTTTTCAAGGACAAGAACAGTAGGAAAGCCTGGCAAGGGCTACAAACCATCACAGGTTACAAACCAAAGAGACATTCTATGACCGTCGAAAATGACCTTGCTTTTGCTAATGATTTGAACTGTTTCTATTGTAGGTTTGACGTGTGATTTTACATTGCAACAGAAAGTGGCCTTGGACAGTATAGACAGCATACCAGCTATTGATATACAGATCTCTGTGAATGACATCAAACAATACTTTCAACGTGTCAACCCACGAAAATCATATGGTCCAGACGGCATCTGCAGACCAGCTCGCATTACCGTTCCAGGTGTTCCAGGTGTCACTGAACAGTGGGATAGTTCCAGACTTATGGAAGAAGTCACTGATTGTCCCAGTGCCTAAAAACAACAGTCCAAAAGAAAATAACGATTTACACCCTGTAGCCTTGACATCTGTACCTATGAAATGTTTAGAAAAAATTATTCAAAAACAAATTCTCTCTGGTCTCCCATCCCAATTATACTCATACCAATTTGCATACTGTGCCTCCGGGGGTGTTGATGATGCGTTACTGGTCATGCTGAACAATATCTACGAACATTTAGATAAGGCAAATAGCCTAGTGACAATTGTATTCATTGACTTCAGTAGCACGTTTAACACCATCCAACCCCACCTACTGGTGGATAAGCTGGTGAATTTGGTTGTCAACTCTCTACTGATCGAGTGGATGAATAGTTTCCTTGTGAACCGTACTCAACATCTAGAATGGTGAATACGGGAGCCCCTCAAGGTTGCGTACTTTCCCCGATACTGTACACACTGTACACAAACAATTGTCAAGCCTCTGACTCATTCCACAAATTGTTTAAATATGCAGATGACACAGCTGTTGTGGTTTTTCTCCATCCAGACCAAATCTCTCTTCAAGGTTTGGACAGAGAAAAGGCTAAATTCATCCAAACAAAAGAGATGGAAATTGATTTCAGAAGGAACAAAATTCCACTACCTCCTATGAAGATCAATGGGGAATCAGTCCATAGAGTGACCACATATAAGTACCTGGGAATCGAAATATACAAAGATCTGAAATTCAATGGCTGTGCCTTTGCAAAGATAAGGAAATTGCAACAGAGAATTTTTTTTAATGCAAACTGAACCATTTTATTGTCAACTGCCATATCTTACAAATGATCTATAAATCTGTCCTGCATAGTCTGCTGTCCTTTGGTCTGATATGCGTGTTTGGAAACATGCGAGTGTAAGACCAAGTCAAGCTTCAGCACTTGATCAAGATGACAATATGCTATTCTGTTCTTCTGAAATAGACTACATTTTCTTCATATCATATTTCTTTAGACCTTTTTAAAATAAATAATGGATGTATTGTGATGGTGTAGGCTATATTAAATGGATTTAATAGGCTTTTTAAAAATGTAGATATTCCAAAGGTCTGCATCAGTGGCTTGAAGGCTATGCGTGGAAGCCAGAAGATGCTAAACCTGTTTATGTTAATTAACGGTCAATTACCGTCAACACGCTCTCCGCAGCCGATGTGAGTAAGACTTTCAAAACAGGTCAACATTCACAAGGCCGCAGTGCCAGACGGATTACCAGGACGTGTACTCCGAGCATACGCTGACCAACTGGCAAGTGTCTTCACTGACATTTTCAACTTCTCCCTGTCTGAGTCTATAAAACCAACCTGTTTCAAGCAGACCACCATAATCCCTGTGCCCAAGAACAGTAAGGTAACTTGCCTAAATGACTACCGACCGGTAGCACTCACATCTGTAGGCATGAAATGCTTTGAAAGGCTGGTCATGGCTCACATCAACACCATTATCCCAGAAACCCTAGACCCACTCCAATTTGCATACCACACCAACAGATCCATAGATGATGCTATCTCTATTGCAATCCACACTGCCCTTTCACACCTGGACAAAAGAAACACCTATGTGAGAATGCTATTCATTGACTACAGCTCAGTGTTCATAGTGCCCTCAAAGCTCATCACTAAGCTAAGGACCCGGGGACTAAACACCTCCCTCTGCAACTGGATCCTGGACTTCCTGACGGGCCGGCCCCACAGGTGGTAAGGGTAGGTAACAACACATCCGCAACGCTGATCCTCAACACGGGGGCCCCTCAGGGGTGCGTGCTCAGCCCCCTCCTGTACTCCCTGTTCACTCATGACTGCACGGCCAGGCACGACTCCAACACCATCATTAAGTTTGCTGATGACACAGCAGTGGTAGGCCTGATCACCGGCAATGATGAGACAGCCTATAGGGAGGAGGTCAGAGACCTGACCGTGTGGTGCAATGACAACAACCTCTCCCTCAATGTGATCAATACAAAGGAGATGATGGTGGACTACAGGAAAAAGAGGACCAAGCACTCCCCCATTCTCATCAATGGGGCTGTAGTGGAGCAGGTTGAGAGCTTCAAGTTCCTTGGCGTCCACATCACCAACAAACTAACATGGTCTAAGCACACCAAGACAGTCGTGAATAGGGCACGACAAAACCTATTCCCCCTCAGGAGACTGAAAAGATATGGCATGGGTCAGATCCTCAAAAGGTTTTACAGCTGCACCATCAAGCTCATCCTGACGGGTTGCATTACTGCCTGGTAAGGCAACTGCTCGGCCTTCGACCGCAAGGCACTGCAGAGGGTAGTGCGTACAGCCCAGTACATTACCGAGGCCAAGCTTCCTGCCATCCAGGACCTCTATACCAGGCGGTGTCAGAGGAAGGCCCTAAAAATTATCAAAGACTCCAGCCACCCTAGTCATAGACTGGTCTCTCTGCTACCGCACGCCAAGCGGTACCGTAGCGCCAGGTCTAGGTCCAAGAGACTCTTAAATAGCTTCGACCCCCAAGCCATAAGACTCCTGAACAGCTAATCAAATGGCTACCCAGACTATTTGTATTGCCCCCCCCTCTCTGGAACGCTGCTGCTGCTCTCTGTTATTATCTATCCATATTCATTTTAATAACTCTACCTACATGTACATATTACCTCAATTACCTCGACACCGGTGCTCCTGCACATTGACATTGACTCTGTACCAGTTCCCCCTGTATATAGCCCCGCTATTGTTATTTACTGCTGCTATTGAATTATTTGTTATTCTTATCACTTACCTTTTTTTAGGTATTTTCTTAAAACAGCATTGTTGGTTAATAGCTTGTAAGTAAGCATTTCACTGTAAGGTCTACACCTGTTGTATTCGGCGCATGTGACAAATAAACATTTATTTTATTTGATTGACAATCACCGGCTGACAAAATTTCATGACCGCCCCAGCCCTAATCTTGCCTCATCCATCTCTCCTCCTTTCACCTCTCCAGCTAGAAAAGCACAAACTGTTTGGAGATCCATTATCACTCAAAGGGCATTACAGGGAATTCATTCCAGATTGCTGTGAGATGTGGGTACAAATCAATGGTGATTAAAACTTTTCTTTCTGCTGCCTTGTTCTTATTTTGGGCTTTTGCCTTGTTAGGGTAAGTCAGGTGACTAAATGTGACGTGACTGTTGGCTGAATCTTTCATCATGGCCCTCCTGGTGTAGGATAAGACTGAAACAAGATGGCTTTTGGTGTCTGGCTTTGATTTAAGGGTTTATTTTTGCCTTGTCAGAGCAAGCCAGCCAGGTGATTAAGAGTTGTGTGAACGTTGCTGGGATGCCTCAGTGTCTCCCTCTCTGTTTAGACTATAACAAGGTGCAGAATTAGAACTGAAGCCCATATTCTATTGTGTATCTTTTAGACACAGTAAGACTGGAATTTGTGTGCGTGTAACTGCCAAAATAAAGGAATAACTTAAGTAAATGAGGGATACAAAGTATTTTGAAGGTGCTTCTACACAGGTGTGGTTCCTAAGTTAATTAAGCATTTATAACATCCCATCATGCTTAGAGATCTCAGTGACTTTGAAAAATGGGTCTCAAAGGAGCATAGAGGGCTTAAAGGGTGTGTGTGTATGTGTTTGTCTCAGTCACCAGATCTCAACCCACTTGAACACTTATGGGAGATTCTGGAGCGGTGCCTGAGACAGCATTTTCCACCACCAACAAAACAGCAAATGATGGAATTTCTCTTGGAAGAATGGTGTCGCATCCCTCCAATAGAGTTCCAGACACTTGTAGAATCTATGCCAAGGTGCATTGAAACTGTTCAATCGGCTCGTGGTGACCCAATGCCCTATTATTATTAAGACATTTTATGTTTCCTTTATTTTGGCAGTTACCTGTATGTAAGTGCTTCTGCAGGCATACTGTATATGGTAGACCTATTCAGCAAAGTAGTTCATGTGAAAGGCATGTTAATGAAAGGGTGACATTATTATACCCCAGCAGCCTCTGCATTGTGTCTAAAAGTTGAATATGCTCTGAGAGTAATCTGTTATCCTTTGTGCTGGGAATGCATTAATTCAACCTGCCCGACGATCAAAGTCAGACACACACACACACACACACACACACACACACATCTGCGTATGATAGCATTTCATATGGAAGGTGGGGGATGATTTCATTTGATTTGAAGGAGAAGATTTAACAAGGCATTTGGTATTCATCGGCTTTTGATTAAGTGGGATGGTTTGAGCCATGTGTGAATCAGAGACGACAGCTTTACCTTACTGCCTGTGAGGTACATTTTTTACACAGCAGACATATATTTGCATGATTCTTCTCTCTGATTGGCTCGAGCGGTTCACCTTTTTTCCCTAGCTGTTTATGGCTGAGAGGATGTGCATGTCCACTGACAAGTGACCCACATACACTACATTAACTCTAGTAGGGGACAGGATGTGACCACACGCATCTTAATTACCAAGCCCAGATCACTATCCCCTCCCTCTCTAAAACCCACAATTTCTCTCCTTATACATATTTCGCAATGTTTTCTGTCTTTTCCACCCCTCTCTCTCTCTTTTTCTGTTTCTCTTTCCATACTGTAGACGTTGTTATACCATGGCTCTGTTTTCCCCTCCTCTCCCCCATCTATCTATTACCAACTAGGAGCAGCGTGTTTCTCAGTGGACACCCTCTTCCATCACTTTTACTATTCACCACTTAGTACTGATGGCCCCTTTGTATCGCTGTTTGTAAGAGCCTCTTAGTGACTCTGCGCCTTTGTCTACATCTGGTGTGGCCATTGAATGCTAACGCTACCTGAAAATTGATGTTGACTGGAGGCTGTGCAGAAAACTCTCTAAGTTGAAGGGACTCTGGTCTAACAGAATACTAACAGAACTCAAGTCTTACAGAATAGATGTGCAAGGTGCACAGGGTAGGATGTTGAGAAATTAGGTAGAGAGAGGGGACAGAGACATCTTGAGACACTGTTAAAATCATCTATTGTACTGTTTTATACTGAATTCTCTGTGTTTTTGGAGGGAGAAAAATAGACATGCCTTGTGACTTTTCTTGTTTATGTCAGAGTTGATCAATCCAACGGGGATCTAACACCTCTTAAGCACATTATTATAAGAAAACCACCGAAGCAGAAAGGAATAGTAAAATAGGACTACAGCAGAGAAAGGTTAACCTCTGCCATCATTCACCCTGCCCAGCAAACTATTTACCGTAAGTGCATGGGAATTGACCACTTTTCTCTTGGAAGGGACAGCTCAAACAGAGTTTTATTTAGTTAGTGTGAGCCAGGAGACAAGAGAGGAAAAGGAAGAGATTGGATGGGTTAGCCGTTTTACAAGCTTCCTCCTGGAATGGCTCTCTTAACTTTCTCTCTCTTACTTTCTCTCTCTCTCTCTCTGTTTATCTCTCTCAGTTTCTCTCTCTCCATGTGGGGTGAAAGGGAGGAGAATGATCTAAGAGCTAGAAAAAACCCTTACTTCCTCAGGTGAAGAGAGAAACATAATGGGCAGATATGGGACAGTGGATCCAAGTGGTTTGCCTCTTCTACAGTGTCAAGGTGTGCCTTTATACACTAGCACTACTATGTGGTATTCTTTGTCTGTCGCGGTCCTTTATAATGTCAAAGTTGAATGTAGTGTTAGCCCCCCCTCAGGCTCTTTCCAGTTGAACATTCCCCCACTTCAGATATGAAAGACAAATGGAGCTGAATGTCTCTTAAATTCTCCTCAGGTCAGGAAATACAGTTAAAGTTATCTCCTTTTAGTGTTGCATGCTTGTAAAAGCTTTTCTACTGTACAGCTCAGCAATCTTTCTTTAGTCCGAAATGGCTGCCAGGAGTCTCACCCTTACCCTCAGCCTGGCCCTGCTACTCTCTCTCTCTCTGCTCTACTTCCTTGTCCTTACTACTTAAGCTGATTAATTTAGGAGGGGAGCCGGGGGGGGGGGGGGGGGGGGGGGGGGGGCTGTAAGTAGCACACTACTGTCCAGGACAACTTCATCACTTACTCCCCCACGCCCTCCACTCTTTAATGCCACTCATCTTGAAGGTGTCATTTTAATAAAATACCTATTAATGAGGATTGAAATTAAATGGACAAATATGTGTGGCCGTGCGGCTGCGGGGAGATGTACGGCCCTCTGAAGCTGTCTCCCAGGAAGATAAATCAGTGTTAAAGATGCCTTTTAAACAGATGAGACACAGCCAGAGTAGGGTTTCCTCTGTCCTCCTTCTCCAACTGGAGAAAGCCCTATTAGAGATAGCAGTACATTCTTAACTACACTGTAGAAATATCTGTGCCTAGTTGCATATCACTGTAACTTTTTGAATGATGTGATGACAATCTTTTTATATTTGTTTGTGTTGCCTTGTGCGTGTGTGTGTGTAATTGCATGCTGGCTAACAGTTGTGGCCGCTCAGTGTGAGGGGAAATGAGGAGCGACAGGTCCATTAACCAGTCGTTTCCTTGAGGAAATATCCCACCTGAGCGAATGTGTGTGTGTTTTCAGCGGTCAGGATCAAAGGACCCAGTCCCACACCAGGTCACATAGTTTCATGACCTTTCTCCATGGAAAAAAGGTGCTTTACAAAATCAAATAGCTAGCTAAATGGTCCATGTTATTATTATCTTAAAACAATTATATGTGTTAGGGTAGTAGATATAGAAAAATGGCTCCGACTCTAGGGCGTTAAAAGTCATGCTACATGAATTTGTCAATTTCATGAATGCAAAGTTAATGTATAATATTGTAGTGATTGCAGGGTGCACAGAGTTGAATATATATACTATTCTGTACTTTTGGCAAACATATGTTAGTAACACTCAACACTGACATGTGAACATGTCAGATGTATTTTCTCCTGCAGAAATGCCATTCAAATGAGCTGCTTGTTCCAAACCCCTGTAAGACAGCTTCAATTACGAGGTTCTGCCAGGTTCCTCTAGCACCTGTTTCTCTCTGACGCTCCAAATGGAAACACATCATCAGGGCCACTAATTGTTGTGTTGTGTTTCTCAGCTCTTTTAATTGGTAGCAGTGTTGCTAGCGGCCGTTGCACTCTAATAAGAACCTCCTGGATGTGGCATAGTGTTGCACTCTGTTCTACCAGAGATGGCTCTTTACATGAACCTATTTCCTCTTTCAGAGAACTGGCAAATTGTTTGTTTCTTAATGCCCCTAAACACAAAACAAACATGGGAGCCGTTACCCTGTAATTATGCTGTATGCTTCAGCACTTAAACCTATGAGCAATGGGGCCTATGGAAGGGAAGGGGCAGGGGGCGGCAGGCTTTGGTAGTGTGGTGTTAGTGGGCTTTCTGTGTCTGTGTGTCTACGTGCATGCATGCGTGGGTGTGTGTGTAATAAGAGGAATCGGGATGGATTGGCACTCTTTCAGACTGTGCACTGCGTTGTTGGGGCTATTACATTGTCCCTGTGACGGCTGGTTTGTACTTTCCATTTTGATAATTGTTCATTGTTTTTATGTTTGGACTTAATTACAGACCACTTGGGTGGTAGGGGATCTCACACATTGTACTCCTATCAAGCGCCATTCTTTCTCCCTTTCTCTCTCTGTCTCTCTTGGTCTCTCTTTTTTTCGCTCTCGCTTTCTCTCTGATTCACCTTTAATTGACTTCATATTTTTTGTGAAGAAAACGTCATATGTATTTCATTTTAAGTGCCTGTAGAATGGTCTCCATGACTTCTGTGATCGAGGAGGTGAGAGAGGAGAGAAGAGCTACAGGGCTGGAGCAGAACGAGGAGTATACGTAAGTGCAAAGAGGGAAGAGTGAAAGCCCAAAATAAGTGAGGGGAGCAGAGGAGAGGGAAGAAGACCAGAAAATAAGAGCAATACAGTAGATGGATAGTACATCTCAGGTAGAGCACCCAGCATTGCCACCATGTCTCTGGGGAGAACAAGGGAAGGCGGGCACAGCTGAAGTGAGGCTTCTGGAGAGATATGCGGCTGGACTGTACAGGCTACTCTCTAAGGGAGCTCTACCCAAGGAGACAAGCACTTGTGGCAGAGTACTGTAAAGAGGAAAGGCTCCCTTCAAGTACTGACTGAATGCTCTATCCACCTTCATTTCACCATATTGACACACCTTTGATTCGTTCCAACTGAAACTGGGTGTCATTTGTAGTGTAAAGTAGATTATAGTAGGGTGCTTGTACTGTAACCCAGCCTATGTAAGAGAAGGCTGCTCTGCTATCATCTGCCGACTGGACGTTGATCTAGATGACCAGAGGTCAAGCCCTCTTCCCTTTTTTTTTCGGTAAACAAGCGCATCTGTCTCCTCTCGGATCCTCCTCAGACCCGAACAGACACCAGGAGTAAACACGGTCCAACCAACCTGACTCCTGTGGTGTGGTACTTGGGTCAAGCTGAATAGAGCTCCGTCTGACAGGTACAAGCACCCAGTGCTACAGAGACCTTATAACAAAGACATTTCAGGAGCGTATAGACTTTGTTTTAATAGAGCTGCGGCCCTCAAGCTCAACTCTAGCTCTAGACTAGGTTGTCCTAGCATCACTTCTGCATCTCCCCCTGCTACTCCTCTTCAGCATCATTGTTTGAGCCACCTGTTTCCTCTGTATTTTCCTCCTGAACGCCCCCCTGCTGTGCTTCTATTCTGTGTTTGAGAGCTGTGCGTAGCAGCAAGGCACCGCGGAGGACGATCAAGTGACAGCGTCAACGTCTCATCGCTTTGTTTAATCATCTCACAGCAGGCATCAATGCGCCTTAAAGCTGAAAGGCTGTGTCTCTACGTGTCTGTGTTTTTGTGTGTGTTTGAACATCCAATGACATACTACAGGAAAATCATTTACTGCCTTTGACAATGTCTAGGTACAGGGTTGACACAGCAGTTGTAAGTGATGATGAGTTGTACTTTGAGAGTGGAAAAAAGAAGAACACATTTGCTAAAGTGTAGGATGGCTGTAATTTTGGCCTCTCCATGTTGGAATGCTTCTGGTGGCAGTAATGACACAGGATGTGGGGTGTACAGTTTGTTTACACACACCCTGCCTCCTTGACAGGGGCATGTTTGACACCCTCTCCTTGGAGAAAGTGAGGCTGGTATCTTGAGGCATGTCCTGAGCTGCTTGGTGAGGAGAGCATGGCTTTATGGATGTGAATGAGTGTGTGTACAGGGTCTGTCCCTCAACTTGCCTGAGTGGAATGGATGTGGCGGCTAGGGCTTAGTGGAGCGGAGGAGAATACCTCCCTTGCGCCTGCTGTGCCCTCCATCCATCCATATTCATTACTCTGGCTTCAGGTAGAGCTCTAAGGGCTGTCAGTCAGCCTGCACCCCCGTGTGTGAGATCCTCATCTGGGGGGAGATTGGAGCAGGGTGAGGTTGTGTCCTCCATCCCCTGGACTTCCAGCCTAACTCAAATAGATGTCCAGTCAATGATGTAGTACATGGTGGATTCTGCTGTTCGTTTCCATACTGGATCCATGCATATATATACATTTTCCATATTGTTTGCGTTTTGTCTATGCGAGAAACAAGCAAAGTTTTAGCGGAACACAACCGTTGCAATGTTCTTATAGAAAGTGGGAAAACGTGGTGTGTCTAAATCTGACGTACTACTTTGTGATGGGATTTGGGAGTGTTTATTGATTGACATGACTGACATGCTCCTTCCTTCCTCTCTGTGCAGGGTGTGCCCAAGCCTATAGCAGTGGAGCCATGTTGGGGGAGCAGGGCCGGCGTACTGACCGTCCTCTTGTGTCTGCCCAGACTGCCTTCAGGAATACCCCCACCTGGCCAGTCTGGTAAGCACCCGTCTCATCTCCACTCACTGTCTATCTTATAGACCAGGCCTTCTCCCTTTGGTTATTAAAAGGCACCCACATGCTTCAGATACCACTATTTTCCTCTCCTATTTGAGATATAAAACAAAAGAAAGAGCGAGAGAGAGAGAGAGAAAGATAAAAAGTTTCATTTAGAAAATCTCTCTCTGTCTCCCTATCTGCTTGGTTCAAGACCCCAAGAGTCTCTCCAGACAGATGCTAACTGAAGCATGACATATTTCTCCCCTTCCTCCCTCACCTATCCTCTCTCTCTCTGTTAGATCCCAACCCCACCTCCCCTTTATCGCAACTAGAACCCAATATCTACCAGAGTGTCTATTTCTCGACTTCTGGCAGTTCAATTTGGAAATCCGTGTACCATCTGTGTTTGGATGGACACAGATATACCTGATCTATCAACTATTAGGGGCTTTGTTTTGAGAGAGACAGAAAAAGCCATGTTATACCTGGAGGAGTTAGCAGGCTGTTGGATCGATTGTTCCCTCCAATAGGTTTTTCAGCAGAGGCCAGATGAGCTCATGTTTCTCCTAAGAGGATATGTGATATTTCAGAGGTGCTAAATATGCCGCTGTGCTGTAGGTAAATGAATAGGGAGATGACCATTTGAATGGCACCCAGTGTCACAGAGATGAGCTCGGGAATGCTTTAGAACTTTTAGCACTGTCAGCAGCCATCAAAATATCTCTTTCCCGCTGTCACTCATATACGCACCCACACGTTATCTCTCTCTCTCTCTGCCTCTCTCACTCACTCTTCCTCTCCCTCCGCCTCTCTCTTTCTACCTTTTTCTCACGCTTTCTCAATTATTTTATTTCTCTCCTTTTCCTTTTCCCCTGAAGCCCAGGGCTTTCTGAGAGGCTGCTGTCGGCTCATCGTGTAGGTATAATACATGAGCTGAAATACGAGCAGGTGTAAAAGTGACTGCAGCAGGAAGCCTGTAAAAGACAGCAAAAATTAAGCACTTTGCAAGGCATCAGGTTCTCATACTGGGAAAAGCTGCTTGCATTACGTCTAGAGGAGCCTTTAAAGCCACCAGGTACTGGGCAAATAGTAGGAGCTGATAAGTGCAGCCAGTAAGTACAGGCTACAGTATTGGCTACAAATGCTGGGTAAATGCATACTGTGCAGTATGTCAGTTCCTGCATGATTTCACAGTTCTTTTTTGTGATAGTTGCAGGCAAAAAGGCTTGATTTTGCTGCAGAAATTCTGACATTTTGGATGTCAGTTTGCGAAGATTTGTGTCCAATTTGTCAAGAAATGCTCCGATGGGTGAAATGTTTGTTGACCTGTGTCTTGATTGAAAAATGTTATGAAGTAAAGTTGTGTTGATTGCTCGTTTGGTATTGTGGTGGTCAGACAGATTTATTTGGTAATATTGTGGTGATTAAGTACTTTATATGCATATCATATATGGAACTATACAAACAGAACTGTCACTCTGCAGTAAGTGCTGAAGCAGTGCTGTGAAACCGGGTAGAGAAAGAGAGAATCCCTGAGCTGACAAGATAAAAATCTGTCGTTCTGCCCCTGAGCAAGGCAGTTAACCCACTGTTCCCCGGGCGCCGAAGAAGTGGATGTCGATTATGGCAGCCCCCCGCACCTCTCTGATTCAGAGGGGTTGGGTTAAATGCGGAAGACACATTTCAGTTGAATGCATTCAGTTGTACATCTGACTAGGTATCCCCCTTTCCCTTTATGGAACACTGGGGGTGGTAACTGGAAATATCTATTTGTCTTGACCCATCTGATGTGGGAAAACAGGTCAGGAAGAGATGCTAACACCAGTTAGTATGTGAGTGCATGTGTGTGTGGGTGTGTGTTTGTGCATAAGTGCGCTTTATAAATCAAATCAAAGTTAATTGGTCGCATACACAGTTTAGCAGATGTTATAGTGGATGTAGCGAAATGCTTGTGTTACTAGCTCCTAAGAATGCAGTAGAAATGTCAAACAAGTACACAAATAACAGTAAACAAGAATTTAAGAATGTCAGGACGAATCTAGTTAACAGCCCAAATAACACTGTATCAGTAATCCAAATGCAATCTGTGTATATACACCAAAAAGATATACTAAGAATGATATGTACAGCAGTAGATACTGTATATTACAGTGAGCTATGTCAAGAATCCAGTATATAAATACAGGCGGTGTGTATAAACAGTGAAACAAAAATGCAATGTACTATATGAAAAATGTATACTAGATATATATATATATATATATATATGAAAGAAATGCAATAAGCTATGTGAAAAATACGGTACATGAATAAGAATCCGGTATATACAGTAATCTAGTATATAATTAAGAATCCAGTACATTAATACGCAGTGTGTATAAACATTGTAATAAAAATGCAATGTACAGTAGTAGATACCGTATATTAGAATAAGCTATATGAAGAATATTATATATGAATACACAGTGTGAAAGACTGTAAAATAAACGGTCCCGTGTTTAATGTCTCTATATACACTCAGTGTACAAAACAGGAACACCTGAATAGGTGAAAGCTATTGATGTCACATGTTAAATCCACTTCAATCAGTGTAGTTGAAGGGGATGAGACCGGTTAAAGAAGGCTTTTTAAGCCTTGAGACAATTGAGACATGGATTGTGTGTGTGTGCCATTCAGAGGGTGAGTGGGGAAACAAAAGATTCAGGTGCCTTTGAATGGGGTATGATAGTAGGTGCCAGGTGCACTGGTTTGTGTTAAGAACTGCAAAGCTGCTGGGTTTTTCACACTCAACATTTTCCTGTATGTATCAAGAATGGTCCACCACCCAAAGGACATCCAGCCAACTTGGCACAACAGTGGGAAGCATTGGAGTGAACATGGGCAAGCATCCCTATGGAATGCTTTCGACACCTTTCGACGAATTGAGGAGGTTCTGAGGGCAAAAGGGAAAGTGCAACTCAATATTAGAAAACTGTTACTAATGTTTTGTACACTCAGTGTATATGGGGCATCAGCGTTGGCTGTGTGTGTGTGCGTATGTTTGTGAGTATGGGCGTATGTGAGTGTATATGTGAGTACGGAGTCTGTGTGTTTGAGGTGTGTATGAGTGAGTCCTTCTTTGTCTATTACTTATTACAGGAGTACTACTTACTACAGAGGATGATGGCATGATGGCTGTTCAACACTCTGATGGCCTGGAGGTAGAAGCTGTTTTTCAATCTTTTGGTCCTGGCTGTGATGCAGAATAGTATCGACGTATACACTGACTCGGTGACTGGGTTCACCAGGAAGGGCATAGAGGATGTTGTTGCCACTGTGACGATTAGAATTTATCCAAACCAAAAATCATGGCTAGATGGCAGCAATCAAGCAAAACTGAAAGCGCAAACCACTGCATTTAACCATGGCAAGGTGACTGGGAATATGGACGTGTACAAACAGACCAGCTATGACCTCCGTAAGGCAATCAAAGAGGCAAAACGACAGTACTGGAACAAAGTGGAGTCGCAACTCTTACCTGTGTACATGGATGAACGCTTCTCCCTCTGTCATGGATGCCATGGTTGCCCTTAGTTTGAAGATGTAATCCGGAAACAGGTGTTTAATACAACAGCCTTCTTTCTTAGTTCTCTTTTTTGGACTCTCCAAATTTGGCAATCATCTCTCTGCTTCCACCGGGCATTCCACTGATTTCAAAACTTGGTTAACTTCTTCCATGACAACGACACCATTTCTTCCCCACCATTGTCATCAGAAGACACTACAATGACTGGTTTGATACATGTTTTGACCTAAATCAGGGAGTTCCTCATTGTCTGATTCATGGGGTGGTAGGTAGCCTAGTGGTTAGAGCATTGGACTAGTAACCAAAAGGTTCAAAGATCGAATCCCTGAGCTGACAAGGTAAAAATGAGTTGTTCTGCCCCTGAACTAGGTAGTTAACCCACTGTTCCTAGGCCATCATTGAAAATATGATTTTGTTCTTAACTGACTTGCCTAGTTAAATAAATTCATTTTCAGAGTCAGCATGGCACAATCATCCTCTAGAAAGTAGTCCATCACCATGTTTTCCCACTGAGCTTTGTCGATAGCACTATTAAATTCAAGGCAGCAATGTTGAAAGCGGTAGCAACACTTTTTGTCACTGCCTGATCTGTTTCACATGTCCTTGGGATTGTCTCCACTCGCCCATCTTCCCCATTATCCCCTGTGTATTTATACCTGTGTTCTGTCTGTTGCCAGTTTGTCAAGTCAACCAGCGTTTTGTCTCAGCTCCTGCTTTTCCCCAGTCTCTCTCTTTCTCGCCCTCCTGGTTTTGACCCTTGCCTGTCCCAACTTTGAGCCCGCCTGCCTGACTACTCTGCCTGACCCTGAGCCTGCCTGCCGTCCTCTACCTTTGCCCCTACTCTGGATTACCGACCTCTACCTGACCCTGTTCCTGCCTGCCGTTCTGTACCTTTGCCCCACCACTCTTGATTATTGACCCCTGCCTGCCTTGACCTATCACTTGCCTGCCCCTGTTGCAGTAATAAACATTGTTACTTCAATACAGTCTGCATTTGGGTCTTACCTGAAACGTTATACTTTTTCAGTTCTTTGTGACATCTTTCAAAAAAAGCAGCAGTAGACAGGCTTATCCACACGTACTTAGCAGCTCATGTTATAGACAGAAGCATGCTACATGGCAGACCAATCCGAACTCATGTCCAACCCATCTATTATCCTAGCCAATCATGGCTAGCCGGAAGGTTTGCCGTGGCTAAACCAACTGGGCTCAATATTTAACCATTTTATTCATATTTAAAGATGGCATACAATTATGTTATTGAGGCACATGAAAGTTCACATGTTCCAGAAGGCATTTCTTCCCAAAAACATATTTTGATAAAAAAAAAATAATAATAATAATCAAATGCCTCTCCTGTGAAGTAGTGACGTGCAACATACACCTAGTTTCTTGAAACGGGTCACAAATGGTCCCTTCACACAGACAGTTTAGTGAAGAAGGTGCAACAGCGCCTCTTCAACCTCAGGAGGCTAAAGAATTTCAGCTTGGCACCTAACACCCTCACAAACTTCTACAAATGCACCATTGAGAGAATCCTGTCAGGCTGTATCGCCGCCTGGTACGGCAATGCACTGTCTGCAACCGCAGGGCTCTCCAGAGAGTTGTGCGGTCATTCCAATGCTTCATCGGGGGCACACTGCCTGCCCTTTAGGACATCTACAGCACCCGGTGTCAGAGGAAGGCCAAGAAGATAATCAAGGACCTCAGCCACTCGAGCCACAGCCTGTTCACCCAGCTAGCATCTAGAAGTAGGAGACAGTACGGGTGCATCAAAGCTGGGACCGAGAGACTGATAGAAGCTGTTTATCTCAAAGCCATCAGACTGTTAAACAGTCACCACTAGCCGGACTCCACCCAGTACCCTGCCCTGAACCTTAGTCACTGTTACTAGCCCGGCTACCAACCGGTACTCTACCCTGCACCTTAGAAACTGCTTTGCCATATGTACATAGAGTTATTGAACACCAGTCACTTTAATAATGTTTACATACTGTTTTACCCACTTTATATGTATATACTGTATTCTAGTCATGGCTCATCAGTATTTATATTCATATACTGTCCATACTGTCTATACACACCATAATATACAGTGCATTCGGAAAGTATTCAGACCCCTGGACTTTTTCCACATTTTGCCTTATTCTAAAATTGATTAAATCATTTTTCCCCCTCATTAATCTATACAAAATACCCCATAATAACAAAGCGAAACAGATTTTTAGAAATGTTAGCAAATGTAATTTTAAAAAAAATAAATGTAGACCCTTTGCTATGAGACTCGACATTGAGCTCAGGTGCATCATGTTTCCATTGATCATCATTGAGATGTTTCTACAACTTGATTGGTGTCCACTTGTGGTAAAATCAATTGCATGGACATGATTTGGAAGGGCACACACCAGTCCCACAGTTGACAGTGCATGTCAGAGCAAAAACCAAGCCATAAGGTTGAAGCAATTGTCCTTACTGCTCCGAGACAGGATTGTGTCAAGGCAAAGATCTGGGGAAGGGTACCAACAATTTCTGTAGCATTGAAGGTTCCCAAGTACACAGTGGCTTCTATCATTCTTAAATGAAAGACGTTTGGAACCACCAAGACTTCCTAGAGCTGGCAGCCCTGCCAAACTGAGCAATCGGGGGAGAAGGGCCTTGGGCAGGGAGGTGACCAAGAGCCAGATGGACACTCTTACAGAGCCCCAGAGTTTCTCTGTGGAGATGGGAGAACCTTCCAGAAGAACAACCATCTCTGCAGCACTCAACCAATCAGGCCGTTATGTTATGGTGGCCAGACGGAAGCCACTCCTCAGTAAAAGACACATGGAGTTTACTTGAGGTTTGCCAAAAGGCACCTTTCGGACTCTCAGACAATGAGAAACAAGATTCTCTGGTATGATGAAACCAAGAATGAACTCTTTGGCCTGAATGCCAAGCGTCAGATCTGAAGGAAACCTGGCACCGCTCATCACCTAGCCAATACCATCCCTACTGTGAAGCATGGTGGTGTCAGCCTCATGCTGTGGGGATGGTTTTCAGCGGCAGGGACTGGGAGACTAGTCAGGATTGAGGAAAAGGTGAACGGAACAAAGTACAGAGAGATCCTTGATGAAAACCTGCTCCAGAGAGGTCAGGACCTCAGACTGGGGTGAAGGTTCACCTTCCAACAGGACAACGACCCTAAGCACACAGCCAAGAGAATGCAGGAGTGGCTTCGGGACAAGTCTCTGAATGTCCTTCAGTGGCCAAGCCAGAGCCTGGACTTGAACCCGATCAAACATCTCTGGAGAGACCTGAAAATAGCTGTGCAGTGATGCTCCCCATCCAACCTGACAGAGCTTGAGAGGATCTACAGAGAAGAATGGGAGAAACTCCCTAAATACAGGTGTGCCAAGCTTGAAGCATCATACCCAAAAAGACTCAAGGCTGTAGTCACTGCCAAAGGTGCTTCAACAAAATACTGAGTAAAGGGTCTGAATACTTGTGTAAATGTGATTTTTTTCAGTTTAATTCATAATGTTTTTGCTAATATTTCTAAAAACCTGTTTTTGCTTTGTCGTTATGGGGTATTGTGTGTAGATTGATAAGGGGAAAAACTATTTCATTCAGTTTAGAATAAGACTGTAATGTGGAAAGAGTCAAGGCGTCTGAATACTTTCCGAATGCACTGTATATTTTTCTATTACAGATTCTGACATTTCTCATTCTGATATTTCTCAATTTCTTTCATTTTAGTTTTTGGAGGATGTGTGTGGCGTTTTGTATTGCTAGTTATTATTACTGCACTGTTAGAGCTAGCATTTCACTGCACCTGCAATAATGTCTGTGTACCCGACCAATAAACCTTGATTTGATTTGCACCTGTACTGTGTCTTTCTGCTAGATGGTAGCAGAGTGAACCGACCGTGACTCAGGTGGCTGAGGTCATTGCTGATCGTCTTGGCCTTCCTTTGACACTGAGTGCTGTAAGTGTCCTGGAGCGCAGGCAGCGTGCCCCCGGTGATGCGTTGAGCTGATCGCTCATTCAGCTGAGGGCGGTGCAGTTGCCGTACCTGGCGGTGATACAGCCCGACAGAATGCTCTCAATTGTGCATCTATAGAAGTTTGTGAGGGTCTTTGGGGCCATGCCAAATTTCTTCAGCCGCCTGAGGTTGTAGAGGCGCTGTTGCGCCTTCTTCACAGCGGTGTCGGTGTGGTGCGACCATTTTATAAGCATTTCACTGCACCCGCTATAACGTCTGCTAAACTGTGTACGCGACCAATAAACTTTTATTTTGATTTGATCAACTTTGATTTGAGAACCTGAATTCAAATCCTTGAAAGAAAGTGACAGCCTCCCTCCTCGCTACACCTGAGGAAAGTACACGGAGAAAAGAAGTCTGCACCTCAGTCAGAGTGCTGTCTGGTGATCCAATGACTAGAGCAAAAATATTTTATAGAAGTGGAGAAGTGCAACTGAAGCATAAAATTAGTCCTTTTACATTCATGATCTGTTGCGAACCCTGACTGAACCGAGCAGAATTTACAATAAGAATAATTTTAAATCTGCGTTTACAAATCACAGTAAGTCATTTTTTCTGGGTTTTATTTTTCCTTTTCTGCGTGAAAAACTCAGAATCCTGCGTTATCGCGACACCTGCGCCATATTAATCCGCCTCTTAGGATCCTGACGGTTTCTCCGATTTTGGGATTAAAGTGCCTGGATGTTGCGAGCCTGGGGTTTGTATGCTGGGTAGAGCAGTGCACAGTCCTGTCTGGTACAGAGCTCAAACGCATTGTTCTGTAATGCTGAGATCAGCAGAGCTGAGGCTCCCAGGATAGCACAGGTGGATAAAGGGCTCATCTTCATAGGAAAAGTTACTCAGAGGAGTTCCATACCAACCATATCCATACATAACACCGTGGAGGAAATGTCACATTTCAACTCCATCCTCTACAAGTAGTAGAAGTTTTAGTTGTATTTATTGTTGTCTGGTATAGACAATCTGCCTGCACATACACACACATACCCACAAACATGCCGAACGCACACATGTACGTACACACACACACGCACACACACATACACTCCTCTCCCCAGGCATGTCTGTGTGTAGAGATTACAAGCTGGTGAAGCAGTCAACTTCTCTAAGCCCCCTGTGTGTCACTGGCTTTACAGTGCTCTGCCGAGGAGACCAGAAGAAGCCCCAAATCCCTCCACTCTGGAGTCTATCATTGCCCATCTCCCAACACAAACACACTACTAAATCTGTCTAAGTCAGGGGAGTGGTGGATCTAACCAAGCCTAATGTATTCCTTCAGTCCAATAGTTGAGTGGGGGGCTATTGTATTAATCTGCTTACTCTACTTCCAACCTACTGGAACTAGCCGCTTAGTGAGGAACTTCGCCTGAATGTAGGGAAGTTGGTTTCAACATTCTAAAATGGCGGAGAAAGGGTGTGTACTTTTAAAAGTCAGGCTTCACAGACAGACTTACTATGTCAGCACAAGAAAGAAAACCACCTCCCTGCCAGATACCAGCATGTTCTTAGGAGTTTAAACATAGCCTCCATACAAACACAGCAATCCTATTCTCATCAACAATAATCTGCCTATTCAGGAGGAGAGCTGGACCTGCCATGACAGAGAGAGTAATAGAGAGAGAGAAGGACATATGGAGAGGGAGATAAATAGAGAAGGAGAGATCTGTTGAGTGAGTGCGGTCCGAGGTAAGAGTCTGTGGTGGTGCCGTCGTTGCCCAGCGACTTGCATTTAGCCAAGGTGCCTGTAAAGATAGTCGCTAGTGAAAGTCTACACACCCATTGCACAGTCTTCACATTTTGCTGCCTTAAAATGTAATCTGCCAAACCTACAGATCTACACAACCTACTCCACATTTTCAGTGAAAGAAATAGTATAGAACATTTTCTAAATGAATAACAAAAAAAATGAAGATGTGTTGATTGCATATGTCTTCACACCCCAGAGTTAATACTCGCTGGAAGCACCTTTGGCAGCAATTACAGCTGAGACTCATTTTGTATAAGATTCTACCAACGTTGCACAACTCTTAGGGCAACATTGTTATTGTCAAAATTGTTTAAAGGTTCACTATGCAGAAATAGCTCCGCCATTTCCTGGTTAAAAAAATTCTAATAGTTTGCATAATTTCAGTTTATGTGGAAAAAGAAGCAAGTCCCCTGCATTGTATCATCTAAACTGCTGTGAAATATATTTTCCATAACCCAAAATATTGTATTGAAGCTGGTGCTTATTTCCCTCATTAAAATGCAAATCAATTTATAACATTTTTGACATGCGTTTTTCTGGAATTTTTTGTTGTTATTCTGTCTCTCACTGTTCAAATAAACCTACCATTAAAATGATAGACTGATCATTTCTTTGTCAGTGGGCAAACGTACAAAATCAGCAGGGGATCAAATACTTTTTTCCCTCACTGTACAACACATTTTAATTCTTTATGAAGAAAATCTTCTACTTGACACAAATGCGTTAGGAAGAAAATCGTGTGGTGGACATGAATAAATGTAATTTTTTATGTGCCTGTCACAAATTTTGAATAAGTAATGTGTCTATTTCACAATAAACTGTGATAGTGTGTTGCCATTACATGATGGTGCCACCTGACAATACCCAGAGGGTCACCAACATTGATTTCACTCCACATTACTGGTCTGTATGACAAAGTGAAAAGGAAGCTTGTGTTAAAAAATCCACTCCAAATCATCCATTCTGTTTGCAACAAGGCCATTAAGTAATACTGCAAGACAACACAGCAAAGAAATTAACTTTTTGGCCTAAATTAAAACTGCAAGTTTGAGTCAAATTCAATACAACACAGAGTGAAACCCTCTGTATTTTCAAGTATTGTGGTGGCAGCATCATGTTATGGGTATGCTTGTCATCGGCAGGGACAGGAGAATTTGTCAGGCTCAAAAAACCCACAGCCTTCTGTATATCTTACCGTGGGATATATGTAGTGACATTTTTCAGAGGGTAAATTGCACACATGTTACTGACAAAGACACACCAGAATGGCTTTCCAAGAGTTGTGAATGTTCCTTCCGGTCCAGTCTCAGTCCTGACTTAAATTTTTGAAGGTTTGAATATTGCTGCCCATCAATGATTCCCATTCACATTAACTGAGCTTGAGCAATTTTGACAAAAACAATAGATATACAGTATGTTGCCCTAAGAGTTGTGCAAAGTTGGTAGAATCTTATACAAAATGATTCACAGCTGTAATGGCTCCCAAAGGTGCTTCCACCAAGTAATAACTCTGGGGTGTGAAAACATACACAATCAAGACATTTTTGTTATTTTTATTTTTTATTAATTAGGAAAATGTTCGGTGTAGATCTGTAGTCGAAAAAATCTACTGTAATTCCTTTTTAGATTTCATTTTAAGGCAATAGAATTTGAAGACTGTGCAAGGGGTGCGTAAAGTTTCACTAGGCACTGTAAGTCTCCCAGTCTCAGTTCAATGTGGCATTGGTTTATAATTCTCTTGAAGTTTCCCAAGCAAGCAATGGAAAATGGAGGAAAAACACAATCAGGGTCCCAGTTATCTCTCCTTTTCTGCTCTCCTGACCATCTCTCTATCTCTCTCTGCCGTGCTGCCACCATGACGCCCCGTTTCCCATCACAGCCTCGTGGTCCGGTGGCCTTGGCTTTTTCTAAGCTCGTTAAACTAACATGCGCTGCTGAGTGTGTCGAGGAAAGATAACGCATACAAAATAAAGATATAATTGCTCTTTTTTTCTTAATCCCTTTTCCTTTTATGTCGCCATTATTGGGAATGTAAGGGTATGCTAGTGTAAGGTGTTCTGTTTCCAGGCATAGTGTCTATTCACATCCAGGGCTCTCTTTCTCTCTCTGACCTACAGTGCAGGCTGGGCTGGACTACAGTGTTGTCCAGTTATTCTGAGGGTATCAGAGACGTCATCTTGTCTCCTACTGTTCCCCCTGTGCAGTTGTGAGTGGAGAGCTTGTTGACAGTGATATGAGAACCAAGTGGGAAGCAGAGGTTATTGACCCAGAGTAGATCCTCTTATGTGACTCTTTCATTCACTCCTAGTCTCAGATAATATCTGTCCTGCCAGTTTGGTTGATGAGGATTTAAAAGACTGTTAATAATCTGTATTTAACAGATTTAGAAACAGTATGCATTCAATTCAGTTACAATAGGAACTGACTTTGAGATGAGGCTTGCACATCTGGTCAACATTGTCAACCACATTGTCAGGTGAAGATACACTACATACAAAAGTATGTGGACACCCCTTCAAATTAGTAGATTCGGCAATTTCAGCCACACCTGTTTCTGACAGGTGTATAAAATCGAGCACACAGCCATGCAATCTCCATAGAAAAGCATTGGCAGTAGAATGGCCTTACTGAAGAGTTCAGTGACGTTTAATATGGCAACGTTATAGGATTCCAACAAGTCAGTTTGTCAAATTTCTGCCCCTCTAGAGCTGCCCCGGTCAACTGTAAGTGCTGTTATTGTGAAGTGGAAATGTCTAGGAGCAACAACAGCTCAGCCGCAAAGTCGAAGGTCACACAAGCTCACAGAACGGGACCGCCGAGTGCTGAAGCGCGTAGCGCTTGCAACACTCACTACCGGGTTCCAAAGTGCTTCTAGAAGCAATGTCAGCACAATAACTGAATCTGGGTTTGGCAGATGCCAGGAGAACACTACCTTCCCCAATACATGGTGCCAACTGTAAAGTTAAGTGGAGGAGGAATAATGGTCTGGGGCTGTTTTTCATAGTTCGGGCTAGGCCCCTTAGTTCCAGTGAAGGGAAATCTTGACGCTACAGCATACATTGACATTCTAGATGATTCTGTGCGTCCAACTTTGTGGCAACAGTTTGGGGAAAGCCATTTCCTGTTTCAGAATGACAATGCCCCCGTGCACAAAGCTAGGTCCATAGAGCAATGGTTTGTCAAGATCGGTGGCCTGCACAGAGCCCTGACCTCAACCCCATTGAACACTTTTGGGATGAATTGGAATACCGACTGCGAGCAAGGCCTAATCACCCAACATCAGTGCATGACCTCACTAATGCTCTTGTGGCTGAATGGAAGAAAGTCCCTGCAGCAATGTTCCAACATCTAGTGGAAAGCCTTGCCAGAACAGTGGAGGCTGTTATAGCAGCAAAGGGGGGGACCAACTCCATATGAATGCCCATGATTTTGGAATGAGATGTTTGACAAGCAGATGTCCAAATACTTTTAGTCATGTGGTGTATCAAACTAGGACAAGGTTTTAACAAGGATTCTCACTCTTGATGACGCTATTTGAATAATGGGGAACCAACAGTAGCTCATGGAGAAATCCTGCCTGGTCAGCAGAAATACTGAAAGCTAAACCTGAAAGTCAAGCAGCTGTAATCTGTGTTAGAAAGTGATAACTTTAACTCTGCTCCTTTATTGCCATGCAGATGACACTAATTCTATTATATTTCATTACAAGTTGCCATCAGAATAATGCGCTTGTTCTTCTTATTTAGTTTTTGTTTTATTTAATCTTTATAAAAAATAAACACATTCAAGAAAGACCTGGCCTTTTTACTGTATTTCTCTTCACTGAAACCCTGGTCAGTATCATAGTATTATGTCCCATTCCTGTTTGATTGAAAATTATATGTATTTGGGGTCCCTAGTGCTAGAAAGGCCCTTCCTGTTCCAAACCGCTTTGTACATCAGGGTTAGTGATCCAGCAACCTCACCTGACAAAACAATTCCCTTAGTAGGTTGCATTAGCAGGGAGCGCCCTTCACCTCCGCTCGCCCTTCACCTCCGCTCACCTGTATCCTGATTTCATTATGTTGTCCAATTCATTTGATTTGAGATGCATATCTCTGGTTATCCAGAAGGCATTGGCTTTAATTAGCAATCATGAAAAATAAGCTATTTGGTTATAAGCCAGCATTTCCCAAACTCGGCCTGGGGATCCCAAGGGGGGCATGTTTTGGTTTTTGCCTTATCACTACACAGCTGATTCAAATAGCCAAACCTTGATGATTAGTAGATTATTTGAATCAGCTGTGTAGTGATAAGGCAAAAACCAAAACGTGCACCCAGGGTGGGACCCAGGACCGAGTTTGGGAACCGCTGTTGTAAGCTTTCATCTTTGGTTGAGTCACCAAATTGGCATCTATAACGATAACATTTCATGAAAAGGTTTTCTTTGAAAAGCTTTCCTTTACAGTAAAACAAAGTGTTACTTTCAAGTGTGGAAAGTTTCTTTCAAGAGTTACATGTGGTGGTGGTTTCTATCCAATAGTAGTGATTGCTTTGAATGTCAAGGTCAGACATATTAGCTGCAGTGTTACGTATAGTGATTGCTATAGAAAAAGTGTCAGGTAACGGTGTTGAAAAGGATCTGGTTGTGATTTGGAGTGAAAGGGCTGACAGGACTGGCTCCACTGACCAGACACGTCAGGCTGTAGACTAAGAGTGTCAGCCCAGGCTCTTTTCTCTCCTCCACCCCCACTTTGTCCCTCTCTCTATTCCTCTCTGACTCAGACATCTTGTTCTGTAATCGGTGCTGAGGGTTGGCCTCCTGTCCATGGCGGCGGTATTGAACACGGAGGCGATTGTTGCCATGCCTACCTAAGGCGCACTGTGGCTTGACCACACACATGCATAGGCACACTGCGCACACTCACACACACATATCATTGTAAGTAAGCATTTCACTGTAAGGTCTACTACACCTGTTATATTCGGCACATGTGACAAATACAAATTTGATTTGATTAGACATCAGCTTTCCCTCTGCAAAAACCCAGGCATCACTGGTGTGTGAAACGCTTAAACATGTAGAGTTTTTCCTTGTTTTTCTCTTTAGTTTTTTGGGCTGCATACTAGGAGATTTACTTCCTGTCCTAATGAGTATACTAGTCAAGCCTACCGCTGTACAGAGGGCAAGCCATACTGAAAATCCATATTAACTACAGTAAACATCTGGTGTCATTGTGTTCTCCACTTTTTTTTGTTGCATTGTGGAGAAAATAGCAGACCATCAGATTGTTGTTTTGAGAAAAAGAACAGCCCATAGCAGCCTAGAGAGGTATAGAGCTATGCTTCAGTGACATGTAGTCCCTCGTCTCCTGCTGAACTCTGATATGTGAGGGCTTGGGCAAGACTTTGGGAAGCGTTTCTGGGAGTTGGGAATGGGTTTAAGCGGGCGGGAGGCAGTGAGCTAATTACTGTCTGCTGTGTTTTACTTTGCCACACTGCTGAGTGTCTTCTTTGAAGCTCACCTCCCTTCTGTCTCTCTCCCTCCTCCCTTCCCCTTTCTCCCTTCCCCATGTGTTTCTCCCTGTAGGCATTGCCATCGCCAGTGCCCTGATTGACACCTCGCAGCAGAAACCTGGAGACTTCAAAGATAAGTACCATGGCCTGAAGAACCGCAAACTGCACGCAGTAACACATCAGGGGACCTGTGTTTGAACCGCCTGACCAAAAGGGGAGCCGGAATGCACCTGAAAGGACTGCGAACGCTTCTGTTTTATGACGAGTTCTTGCTCTATTTTTATCAGTCTCTCAACAACACGGCGTGCTGAAGTGAACCTGGTGATAACAGAATCCCTTTATTGAGACGTTGAGTGTCAGCAAGCAAAGTGTGCCTCATCTCCACGCCCTGTAATGTTTTTTTTTCCAGAGTGACTTGTCTGCTCTCTGGTTGGATCTCTGCCCAGCCGAGCTGGAGGGTTCTGGACGTCCTATTGGCTCTCTGCGAGGAAGTTTGTAGTCTGCACTTTCTCCCTGTGAATACATCTCCTTAAGAGTTCAGGAAGAGCAGGTCGGCACTGGAAGTTTGAATGTCATGTGACGTGAGTCTGAAAGAACAATGCCAAGGGCCTGTTGCTGGTGAGATGTGTGCTCATTTTGATACAAAGATAAAAGCTCCTTTATGTTTTATTTTAATGTATGGTCTGCCCAAGTTCAATCCAGACTAAATGAACAGAGCAGCCTATGGGTCTAGATAGAATAGCTTGTGACTTGACTATATGGTTGCCTCACTCTGAGGTAATGTATCCTGTGCTGAGGATTCCTCCCATGGCTTAGCCTACCAGCAGTACAGCATGTCATGGGCTAATAAAGAAGTCAGATGCAAAGAACAGCGGGAAAAAAGGAAGAAAACTGGTATATCAGTATTGAAACATGCCTGTGTTTGTTATGTTTAACTTCATTGTCAAAGAGCAATGGCATAACATTTAGAATGGCATTTAAATGCATGTCTTCTCCATGTGTCATATACAGTCAGGTCCAAAATTATTAGCAACCTTGATAAAGATGAGCAAAGAATACTGTAAAAAATCAATAATACATAATACTGAGCTATATTGTATGTATAAAAAAAAAAGGAAAATTATATGATTTTATACTAATACAAATGCTCAGAGAAAGAGTTTAAGTAATGAAAAACATTCTCAAAAAGATAGGGGTCAAAATGATTGGCACCCTGTTTTAAATACCTTTCAATACCTATTATAATAATAATCAAAATAATAAATGCCAAAGTTACTTAGTCGTGTGTGCATACATTTTCATATGGGTAGTCCTAGCAGGAATACACACAATACTTCACCTTGCAAGGATAATATGAGATTGAAGAACACATTGGGAGGGATCTTAGAACATTCCTCCATACAGAATCTTTCCAGATCCTTATGGGCTGCCCTTTTCAATTCAAACCATAGGTGTTCGACCACAGATTTCCTGAGACAAATGACCATTGCAAAATGTTAATTTTGTGGTCAATTAACCATTTTCTTTGTGGATTTTGATGTGTACTTCGGGTTATTGTCTTGCTGGAAGACCCAGTTAGAGCCAAGTTTCAGCCTCATGGCAGAGGCAACCAGGTTTTTGGCTAAAATGTCCTCGTACTGGGTAAAGTTTATTATGCCATACTTAACAAGGGCCTGAGGACCAGTGGAAGCAAAATAGCCCCATAACATAAAAAATCCACCTTATTTTACAGTGGGTATGGGGTTATTTTCTGCGTATGCATCCTTCTTTCAACGCCAAATCTACCACTGGTGTGCATGGCCACAGCTCTATTTTTTCAGATTTTTCATGTGTATATATATATATATATATATATATATATATATTACTTGTTAAACTAAATCTCTTTGTCTGAGCAATTGTATTAGTGTAAAATAATGGAAGTAAACATTTTTTTTTGCATAAAATATAGCTCAGTATTTGTTTTTTCTGCTCATCTTTATCAAGGGTGCCAATAATTTTGGACCTGACTGTATGTGAAGATGTTTCAACGTATTTCTCAGTATCTGTCAACACATATACTTTATACATATCAAGACTCCTTGATTTATTTAAGTATAGATTTAGAATATAAAATAATATTTGAATTGCTACTCCTTTTTTATTTTGCCATATTTTATTGTGATTGTGTATGATTGTGTTTCTAAGGGAATGACAAGGGCATACAGTCATAAAAGGCAACTTCTAACAAATTGTACTTAGTTCTAATGTTTTCTTGTACAGTATTTTAATAAGACAAAAACCAAAGGATTAATTTAACCTCAATATCCAGGTCGATTCATTTGTGTTACACACTAACTCAGCTTGGATCCTGCAACTCTATTCAGCCTATACCATTCTCAGTTCCAAAATGTTACATATGTTTCCTTTCCCACTCTCTACCTGGGATTTCTTCAAGGAAGGGAGGAAGGAAGCATGCATGCATATTTTTGGCATTTGGGCTGTTTGTTTTCTCTGTATGACTTTGAAGTTTGTTGTGTTTACACTTTTATCCGAAGCATCCTATGTTCTGTGTCACGCTTTGTCTTGTAAATCATTGTAAACAAACCCTAATAAATGATCACACTTTTAAATGTACATAAGAAATGTAGAAATGTGATAAATCTGATGTTAACCGGTCAGGTGAACTACATGTAATGTATTTTACACAGATCTGTTGAAATTTGTATGAATGAAGAGCAGCTCACCTCATTATTTTGTTAATTATGGGCATATTATGTAAAGTTACAATTAAACATTTTGATGCTTCTTCATACTGTGGTTAAAACATGTCTCCTTTGTATTTTTTTGCCTCTCAATTCTCAAGCTTTATTGATTTGATGCACCGGATGTCAATTTGATTGATTTACAAGCAGAGAGTACTTAAAGATACTGATATTGGACACCTTGAAAGATCCGCCAAAAGAATGTCTTGGTTTGATCGCTCAGATATAGAATGTGTGTTGATTTTGATATGTAATGTGTCTTACGCGACTTATTACATGTTCAAGACTAGGGGCTCAATTCAATTTGTATAGCTTAAGCGTTGCATATTGCGCAATAGAAATGTAAAGGTCATTTAAGATTGAGCCGACACAGTGCCTTCGGAAAGTATTCAGGCCCCTTTACTTTTTTCACATTTTGTTAGGTTACAGTCTTTTTTCTAAAATTGATTCAATTGTTTTTTTCTCTCATCAATCTACACACAATACTCCGTAGTGACAAAGCAAAAACAGGTTTTTAGAATTTTTTGTTAATAACAAAATTACAAAAAAAAGACCTGAAATAAATATTCGGACCCTTTACTCAGTACTTTGTTGAAGCTCTAGATCCTCTCAAGCTCTGTCAGGTTGAATGTGGGGTGTTGCAGCACAGCTATTTTTAGGTCTCTCCAGAGATGTTCGATCGGGTTCAAGTCCGGGCTCTGGCTGGGCCACTCAAGGACATTCAGAGACTTGTCCCGAAACCACTCCTGCGTTGTCTTGGCTGTGTGCTTAGGGTCGTTGTCCTGTTGAAACCTTCGCCCCAGTCTGAGGTCCTGAGTGCTCTGGAGCAGGTTTTCATTAAGGATCTCTCTGTACTTTTCTCCATTCATCTTTGCCTCGATCCTGACTAGTCTCCCAGTCTTTCAGGCTAAAGAGTTCAATCTTGGTTTCATCAGACCAGAGATTCTTGTTTCTCATGGTCTGAGAGTCTTTAGGTGCCTTTTGGCAAACTCCAAGTGTGCTGTCGTGCCTTTTACTGAGGAGTGGCTTCCGTCTGGCCACTCTACCTTAAAGGCCTGATTGGTGGAGTGCTGCAGAGATGGTTGTCCTACTGGAAGTTTCTCCCATCTCCACAGAGGAACTCCATCAGGTTCTTGGTCACCACCCTACCAACGCCCTTCTCCCCCGATTGCTTAATTTGGTCGGGCGGCCAGCTCTAGGAAGAGTATTGGTGGTTCCAAACTTCTTCCATTTAAGAATGATGGAGGCCACTGTGTTCTTGGGGACCTTCAATGCTGCAGAAATGTTTTGGTACCCTTCCTCATATCCGTGCCTCGACACAAGCCTGTCTCGGAGCTCTGGGGACAATTCCTTGGACCTCATGGCTTGGTTTTTGCTCTGACATGCACTGTCAACTGTGGGACATTATATAGACAGGTGTGTGCCTTCCAAATCATGTCCAATCAATTGAATTTACCACAGGTGGACTCCAATCAAGTTGTAGAAACATCTCAAGGATTATCAATGGAAATATGATGCACCTAAGCTCAATTTCGAGTCTCATAGCAAAGGGTCTGAATGCTTATGTAAATACGGTTTTTAAATGTTTATATGTGTGTGTGTGTATATATATATATATATATATATATATATAAACCTGTTTTCGCTTTGTCATTATGGGGTATTGTGTGTAGATTGCTGACAATTTGTATTTATTTAATCAATTTTAGAATAAGGCTGTGGAAAAAGTCAAGGGGTCTGAATACTTTCCGAAGTCACTGTATACAGCGTTTACCGTGAATACAGACCCCGCTAACACGGGAACATTGCCTTTAATTTTAAATCACGCTGTGATGTTGAACTTTCCCAATACAGATTGAATAGAGCCCTTATATTTCCTCATAAACATTTCCATTGAATCTCTAATGTTTGTATCCTTGAATAATCAGAGAATTGTGAAGACATTTTGATAGGGCATGGGGAGTGTAGATCTTTAAAGATTTCCCCTAGGTTCAAACTTAACAGTCCACCATCCAATGATACATGAAAGGGCTGCATACTGTCGATACTCATGCTGTCTTCGCCATTAGTAAAGAGAGATAAGTGGTGCACTTTCCTGCCATTTTAAATACAACTGGTTTTCTCAAGATAAAAGACTGTCTGTGTTGGAGTTAACTCCATGCTAACAACTCAATCAATAGAAGCAGACTGCAGAGTCTCCTGTCCCACTCTTACAGTAAAAGGCCAAAGAGACCTAGGCTGGGATTCAATCTGATTGCGCGTTGTACAGCGCTTGACATTTAACGGTCATTTCTGATTAAGAGGACATGTACTAATCAGAAGGGGACCATCTGGCTCTCCCAGAAGTTTGGTTGGTGCATTAAACCGGTGAATTCAGATAATTAAAAAGGTGTGATTGGTCCGCACTCAAGAAGATGTAGCATAAAGCTTTCTTATATTTTTTATTTTTTAGATGTTATTATTCTTTTCACTGCATCAGGGATAGTGTACATCTGATTTGACCAATATGTTTAATAAATCCTGATCGCTACGTTCACCATTCTATTTCACTTCACGTATCAGTCTGGCATTCCTCCTTGCAGTTTGAGCCTACCTCTGTATTGAGGGGCCTTCTTCAAAACTAACTTGTCAACAATTGGATCACCTTCAACCAATCAGATGGCACAGTATTTGTCTACATTGCTTTTTGTCATAAGCCGGAAAGGAAGAGGTGAAGCGAGAGGTTTTACTCCGCACAAAATCTGTCCACGAAAATAAGCCCACAAAGTGAGGAATTTTTGTATGGACGTCAAAATGTAATTGCTAATTTACTACCTGAGGCTTATTTGATCTAATTGAAGTTTCGTAATGGTTAAGTTGTTACGAATGCACTGATATTTTTGCAACTTCTATATCGGAGCCTGTTGTCATAGAGATAGATAGATAGAGGACTCATCATGGATATAAGTTTTGGCGTGGACATTGCCATTGATGGCTTCCACCTTTTTAAAGTAGTCAACTGGGTGGGGATTCCTATGAGTTGGGAGCAATCAGCCAATGAAGAAGAAGAGAATTGACAACTTTAAAATAGGGATGCCCATGATGAGTCCTTTATCTATCTCTATGTCCTGTTGTTCAGACGCGTATCTGCCATCTCATTGGCTAGAATGGTCACTTTGAGGACATGCATTTCCATTGTTAGAGCAGTCACTTGAATATCTTGTCAATATAATAGACAATATTTGCCTAAACTCACTCTCTGTTTCTCAGAGGGCACTGATTGGACCAGACATTTTTTTGTCTATTCCACCCACCCATTTATTGAGAAAGTCACACACGCATATGCATTTCTACTGTGAATATGCTGTAGCTTTGACATACAGTATGCCACCCTTAGCTGCCATTATGTTTGAAGTGTGTCTGCAACTGTAGCATCTCCTAGTGTACTCGCTCTTTCACACCATTTCATTCCTCCCATCACATTCTCCCTCTTAATGGACCCTGACCAGCCGGCCACACTCACCTCAGGGTCAGGGTCAACCGACCCACATTCACATGATTGATGCCACTTCCAGACCTCAATCTTTATGGTATTATGTTACAATTGCGGTGGGAAATTTCCACTTCTTATGGTAAATGACTGAGCAGGGCCGGCCGTGTTACAAAGCACATGGTTGTCCCCTGGACCCTTACACCCACAGCTCCGAAGCTTGAGAAGAATGGTTCTTCTATCAACCAATCCTGACCACTGTCAATAGTGCTCTTCACCACAACAAAAGGAGGCCTTCTCCTCACACCGGACCAAGAACAAAGAGAAAGGGAAAAAAGTAACTATAGTGACAGAAATTAGTATCTGATGAGATAGGAAAGATGGTAAGAGTGATGGGAAAGTATGGTTCTTTGGCCTGTGTGGGAGGGAGACTTCTATGTCACAACTTTCCTGGTACAAGACTTTGCCAGTGAGTAGTATCACTGGTTCAAGCCATCGGAATGGGTTTAATCTGAATCAATTAGTTATACATTTTCTCATACGACCTACCATGCATTAATGTAGAATTACAAGTTAATTTGTGACCCACGATCATTTAGATCAGTATATCTTTACAATATCATAATTTGAAGGGGCATACAGTACGATTCTAAACTAGCCTCATAATTACATAGGGATTATAAAACAGTGGAATAATTATAGCTTAAACATTTATTAGTATTCATAAACCATTTGTCCATATGACATAAACTGCCCGTGGGGGTTTTCAGTGAGCTAGAGTGCCTTCAGAAAGTATTCATACCCATTGACTTATTCCACATTTTGTTGTGTTACAACCTGATTAAATTGGATTAAATTGTTTTTGTCTCACCCATCACGCAATACCCCATAATGACAAAGTGAAAACATGTTTTTAGAAATGTTTGCAAATGTATTGAACATTAAATACATAAATATCTAATTTACATAATTATTCACACCGCTGTGTCAATGTTAAAATCACCTTCGGCAGCGATTACAACTGTGAGTCTTTCTGGGTAAGTCTCTAAGAGCTTTGCAAACCTGGATTGTACAATATTTACAGATTTTTTTTTTTTTAATTCTTCAAGCTCTGTCAAGTTGATTGTTGATCCTTTCTAGACAGCCATTTTCAAGTCTTGCCATAGATTTTCAAGACGATTTAAGTCAAAACTGTTACTAGGCTACTTGGGAACATTCAATGTCATATTGGTAAGCAACTCCAGTGTGCATTTGGACTTGTGTGTTAGGTTATTGTTCTGCTGAAAGATGAATTTGTGTTGCAATGTCTTTTGGAAAGCAGACTGAACCAGCTTTTCCTCTGGGATTTGCTTATGTTTAATTCTATTCCGTTTCTTTTTTATCAACAAAAAAACTTCTTAGTCCTTGAGATGACAAGTGTACCCATAACATGATGCAGCCACAACCATGCGTGAAAATATAAATTGGGACTCAGTGATGTGTTGTGTTGGATTTGCCCCAAACATAACGATTTGTATTCAGGACATAAAGTTAATTTCTTTGACACATTTTGGGGTTTTACTTTAGTCCCTTATTGCAAACAGGATGCATATGTTGGAATATTTGTATTATGTACAGGCTTCCTTCTTTTCACTCTGTCATTTAGGTTAGTATTGTGGATTAACTACAATGTTGTTGATCCATCCTCTGTTTTCAATCACAGCCATTAAACGATGTAACTGTTTTAATATCACCATTGGCCTCATGGTGAAATCCCTGAGTGGTTTCCTTCCTCTCTTTGGAGTGACTGGGTGTATTGATGCACCATCCAAAGTGTAATGAATAACTTCATCATGCTCAAAGGGATATTCTGCATTATTCATTTTTTTTAGCCATCTACCAATAGGTGCCCTTCTTTGCGAAGCATTGGAACACCTCTGTGGTCTTTGTGGTTGAATCTGTGTTTGAAATTCACTGCACACTAAGTGAGTCCATGCAACTTATTATATGACTTGTTAAGCACATTTTTACTCCTGAACTTATTTAGGCTTGCCATAACAAAAAGGTTGAATACTTACTGACTCAAGACATTTCAGCTTTTCATTTTTTGTTATTCATTTGTGAAAAATGTCTAAAAACATAATTTCACTTTGACATTATGAGATATTGTGTGTAGGCCAGTGACAAAAAAAATCTAAATGTAATCAATTTTAAATTCAGGCTGTAACAAAACTAAATGTGGAAAAAGTCAAGGGGTGAAAACACTATATATACAAAAGTGGACACCAATTCAAGTTAGTGGATTTGTCTATTTCAGCCACACCCATTGCTGACAGGTGTATAAAATCGAGCACACAGCAGTTCGCAGTAGAATGGCCTTACTGAAGATCTCAGTGACTTTCAAAGTGGCATCTTCATAGAATGACACATTTCCAACAAGTCAGTTCGTCAATTTTCTTCCCTGCTAGAGCTGTCCCGGTCAAATGTAAGTGCTGTTATTGTGAAGTGGAAACGTCTAGTAGCAACAACGGCTCAGCCGTGAAGTGGTAGGCCACACAAGCCCACAGAACAGGACCGCTGAGTGCTGAATCACATGTCGCGAAAATATCATCTGTCCTCAGTTGCAACACTCACTACCGAGTTCCAAACTGCCTCTGGAAGCAACGTAAGCACAATAATTATTCGTTGGGGGCTTCATGAAATGGGTTTCCATGGCCGAGGAGCTGCACACAAGCCTAAGATCACTATGCACAATGCCAAGCGTCGGCTGGAATGGTGTAAAGCTTGCCACCATTGGACTCTAGAGCAGTGGAAACACATTCTCTGGAGTAATGAATCACGCTTCACCATCTGGCAGTCCGACAGAGGAATCTAGGTTTGGTGGATGCCAGGAGAACGCTACCTGCCGCAATGCGTATTGGGGCTGTTTTTCATGGTTGGGGCAAGGCCCCTTAGTTCCAGTGAAGGCAAATCTTAACGCTACAGCATACAATGACATTCTAGACGATTCTGTGCATCTAACTTTGTGGCAACAGTTTGGGGAACTGTTTTAGCATGACCATGCCCCCGTGCAAAAAGCGATGTCCATACAGAAATGGTTTGTCGAGATCGGTGTGGAGGAAGTTGACTGGCCTGCACAGAGCCCTGACCTCAACCCCATCGAACACCTTTGGGATGAATTGGAGTGCCGACTGCGAGTCAGGCCTAATCGCCCAACATCAGTGCTCTTGTGGCTAAATGGAAGCAAAACACCGCAGTAATGTTTCAACATCTAGTGGAAAGCCTTCCCAAAAGAGTGGAAGCTGTTATAGCAGCAAATGCGGGACCATCTCCATATGAATGCACATGATTTTTGAATGAGATGTTTGATGAGCAGGTGTCCACCTGCTTTTGGTCATGTAGTGTACTTTCTGAAGGCACTGTACAGCAACCCCAATGTGACATGTTTATTAATAGACGTGAACTAATGCCTGTGGAAAGTGACTTGAAATGTTTACATCTTTTCAGTTTTTACATCCTATTAAGTAGCTTCAGAAATTACTTGCAGACTGTACATTTGTGGATATGAACAATCATCTGACGACGATGCTTAAAACCTGTTATCCCCTTTCTTTTTCACAGACTAAATATAATTTCAGCACTTTTTTAGATTAGACATGTTCTATGCAAGGCCAGCTTCAGAGGGGTTGGGTTAAATGCGGAAGACACGTTTCAGTTGAATGCATTCAGTTGTACAACTGACTAGGTATCCCCCTTTCCCTTTATACAACGTTTGTTTCAATAGGACTTCTTTGAGAAGCCAGCTCATCTAGTTCACCAAGCTCCTCCTTAGACCAGTCTTATATAATAGTATTTTGTTAGACTATCTTAGCCTTGATAATTACCTGAAAAATGTTTTCAAGTACTTCAGTTTATAGTTTTCTCGAAGTGCAGTTAAAGGTCATCTCCATAACCAAGGTTCCTTCAGGTCAATAATATATATTGAAGCCTCCTCAAGGTTAGGTCAATTAACCTAACGTAGCAGGCATAAAAGAAACGCCTGAAACTAGATCCCCTACATACTGGTCTTGACGTGAAGACAAAAACTGTCAGGGGAGGTTCTCTTCTGCACTGTTCAACCAATCCAGTAAATGTGGAGGAGGAGTTAAGATGGAGTGTCACATTATTAACATCCAAAAGCGGAAGTTACGTCACCGGCTCGCTATCCATTTCGGCAGAGGCTAGTGTCAATAGACTAGTTTTTAGAACTTCTTAATAAGCACATCTCCAATGTAAAATGCAGTTTTACTCTCGCTATCAAAAATGTTATTCCCTACATTTAGGGGAACTAATGTTCAATATCTTTCTTTTACTGTTCCCCTTTTTGCTGGAGGGCTTTAATTTCAAGGTTGTGCATTGCATTTGTTTGACATTAATAAAACATTTTCTGTTTGTCTGAAAGGGCATTATCCTCCTTTAGCCCATGCCATTTCCATCTATTCTCTTTTACAGTATATGATTGGAAATATTGTGCATGATGGGAGCCCTGGTTATATAACATTGGTGTTATTCTTTGAAACACATTCCATTCAACCTCAGCTGATACATATTATTCTCAGAAATCCAGAATTAAAATCTTGCAAAATCACTTCAGATACTCGATCAATGTTGCGTGCGTCTGTCCTCTAGAGATTAGGGTATGTTGTTTTGCCTTCTGTAAGAGGACTGGATGAATATAAAAGCCACATATCAACCAAACACTTTAACTTAATTGTAAGAGCTGATTCTCGCTACCAAACCAGCATGAACATCTTCAGTGCATCCTTTCAAAATCACTCAGACAGTCCCATTTCATTGTGTTTGTCACAGCTGCTGCTGCATTCTGTCAAAGTCTGTATAACATGTTCTAACATATTGTCTCAGATTCATTATTTCTGTCCATTAAGAAAATGCCTACAAGAAACATACTTACATGAAGTACCAGCTGGTATACTGTTGAAACAACCACACCAGTGACATTTTGAGTTGATTTCAGAAAAAACTATGTAACAACATGTGATGTAATAATTGTGAGGCGTTCCCTAATCTGTGGGATTTGAAAGGTCAACCCCGTTGGCTGTCTTTCTACCCCATTTCAGCTAAACAACCCCCTCCTAGTATGATGTCCAGAGAAAGGCCATACAGCCATTACATACTATTTCCTGCTTCATTGTGGAAAAGTGCATGCATGAAATTGACCCTCCCTTCTCAGTATTGTCCATTTTTCTGTATTTGTGCATTGAAGTTTATCTGTTTTTGGATTCATGTTTTGTTCCTAGAGTATTTCAAGTGGGATTGACTTGAATTTGTCCAGAGGTGTTCTGAGAATGTTCCCTAATCTAGGCCCAGTCAAACATTTTCAAACATTTTCAGAACTTTCTTGTTTCTTATATCTCCCTCTCTAACTTTAAGCATCAGCTGTCAGAGCAGCTTACTTATCACTGTACCTGTACACAGCCAATCTGTAAATAGCACACCCAACTACCTCATCCCCATATTGTTATTTATCCTCTTGCTCTTTTTCTTAATTATTTTGCCTTTACAGCCTATTTATTGCTGTCACGTCCTGACCAGTGAACGAGGTCATTTGCCATAGTAGAGTGGTCAGGGCGTGGCAGGGGGGTTTGTTTTGTAGGTATTTTGGGTTTTCTTTTTCTATGTGGGTTTTTTCTAGTTATCATTTTCTATGTGTTGGTTTTCATGTTCGGCCGGGTATGGTTTCCAATCAGAGGCAGGTGTCTTTCGTTGTCTCTGATTGGAAGCCATACTTAGGCAGCCTGCTTTTCCTTTGGGGTTGTGGGTAGTTGTTTTCCATCTAGTCTAGTGTACCTGACGGGACTGTGTTGGTCGTTTGTTAATTTGTCAAGTGTGTTCATTAAAGAGTTTTAAAATGAGCACTATCCACGCTGCGTCTTGGTCTCCATTTTACGACTGCTGTGACAATTGCCTTACCTCCCTACTCTTCTACATTTGCACACACTGTACATAGATTTTTCATTTGTGTTATTGACTGTACGTGTGTTTATGTGTAACTCTGTGTTGTTGTTTTTTGTCGCACTGCTTTGCTTTATCTTGGCCAGGTCGCAGTTGTAAATGAGTACTTGTTCTCAACTGGCCTACCTGGTTAAGTAAAGGTGAAAAAAATTAAAAATAAAAATAAATATTTGATTCGTGACACGAATGGTCAGACATTTTCCTCAATGTCCTGGTAACATGTGAGCTGTTTATCTGACATGGTAAAGCCAAGGCTGATGTCCTCATCTGGAACCGCTCTTCATCTCAGCATGTCATAGATAAACTATTATGTGGTCAGTCTTTTCAGCACAGCTCCAGATTTCACAGCTCACACAGTTCATTCTCAGGTACCAGACAATGGCTACACATGTCTATTTATGCAGACAGGTTCACCTTACTTGAATCAGGACTCTCTATGGCTGCGTTGACCAATCACATCAGATCTTTTTCAGAGCTGATGTGATTGGTCAAAAGACCAATTAGTGGAAAGAAATACCTGAATTGGAATGCCTGTGTATGTTTCTCTCTCTTACTGTCTCTGTGTTTGCCTCTCTCTCTCTCTCTCTCTCTCTCTCTCTCAGCCAGCCAGCAAAACAGGGTTATAACAGGCCACAGAACAACCCCCTAAGGAATAAAAAAAAAACAACCTCACTGTTGGATGAGTCAACATTTTAATTATCATTTTATACAATAGATTGTACATTTTCACAAGCTATGAAGTAACGTGGATAGCTGAGGGATTGTTTGTTTCCAATCAGTATAAACATTGCAGTTCGTTTTCTTTTAGTTAAACAACCAATGTGATGCAGATGAATACAAATACTCTTGGGGTATTTTATGTCTTCACCTGCCACTTAGTGGGCTCGTTATCCTCCCTCCCCCACAGATTCCAACACATTCATCCTCTGTCTCTGTGAAATATCAGCAATCCAACTGCAGATACCAATGTGTTAAACCACCCAGCTGCCTCCATAGATCAAATGATAGTCTATATCCTTTATTGCATTTCCTATCAACCATGCGATATTATGAACTTTAACCTCTGTGTACGGTCCTATATGCTCCTTACTTGTGCCGGATGTAGCAGTTTAATAAATTAAGGCCAAAATAGTAAAAGATAGAAAAATAACAGGGTATTTACCAAAAAACAATATCATATTTAGGCAACAGCATAAATGTAACTGTGGTAGAATATTTGTTTGCTTAGGAAATACAATAGGAGAGCTACATTGATATCTTAATTTACATTAGTTCCTTCATATGTTTGTGGGCAAGTACGTAGCTTGTTGTAAATCAAAAATGCTATTGTTTAATTTGATGTATTTTATAGGAAATCTGAATCTGATAAAATTGGTAGAATATTTGTTTGCTCAGGAAAAACAATAGGAGAGCTACATTGATATCTTCATTTACATTAGTTCCTTTATACGTATCGGGGCAAATATGTATCTTGCTGTAAAACAAAAATGATATTGTTTAATTTGATGTATTTTATAGGGAATCTGAATCTGATCAAATTGCTCACAATGCTCCTGAACAGAAGATTATAATCAGACATTTCTAGTCCAATTACTGTTTCAATCAAGTACATACATATATCATTTTAATGCCCAGTAAATAACATGTAATATATATTATGTTTTGAAAAGCCACACGAACCCAAGCAGCATGTCATAAATGCTTTAAAATGTCCAAAGGCTAAAGTAATTGGCTGCACATGCCACATGTAAGTGTGAGGTGACTGTGTTGGGTGGTCCACATGAGCAAATTATTACTTCAAATGTATCTTTTTATTTGCACATTTCATTTGAGAGTTAAATATGATTATGTTACAAGGTTGATACTTTCTCAGCGATTCTCAGGAGACATACAAAATGCTACAATATACATACAAGAGTCACATGTTCTGCGTCAGCTGGACTCAGATGCCAATCGTTATTTATAAGCCTTCGCTCCAATAAGATTGACAGTTTTATTGTGAAGGCAATATGACAACACATTGAGCAGATGTATGCTAGTCTATTGAATAATTGTGTGTAATTACAGTGTCATACAATAAAGCTTTGATCATGAGAATCAATCTCTCGTGAGCTGATACAATTCTTAAAGTCATCATCTGTACGGCTGTTGCCAAGAGCTCCACAGCTCTTTACGATGCTTACAGAGCAGAGTCCAGCGCTCACAAACTCATTCAGGTAGGAATGTGTCTACCAGAAACCCTACATCCATTCCTCCCTTTCATCCAGTATAGAGAAAATATGTCAAACTACTTTGAAAGACCAAAACAATGTCCAGTTCCACCATGTACAACCACCATATCACCCAACCCAACACTCAAATAGCTCCATGTACATATTAGGGAGCCTTTACATGTGGGCGTGAGTGTGTACTGTATGTGTGTGCTGGTCTTTGCGCGTGTGCTTTTTGCATGCGTGTATGAGCCTGAGCTACAATGTCAACGTGAGCTCTTAATATGTGTGTTTTGCTGCAGCAGGCTGAGTTGGTGGCACCCAACAGAACACGGGGTTCTGTAGCCATTTTCCTGTAAATCAAAGGTTCTAAAGCCAAGGTTCTGTGGTCTAACCGTCTATACTGTCTGAGCTCTGTGCCAACATAGCCCCATCCACATCTTCAAATTCTTTCTTCTCAAATGTGAAAGGATGGCAGACACCATATCAAAACACACACGCACGCCACACAAGAGATATATTGAAAAAGCTGCCTCATGTAAACCATTGCGATCAAAGTGATGGGGAATTTTTGCCTCAGCCTCAACACACAAACTCACTTAGATAAAAGCGCCTGCTTAATGACAATACCATTATTAATACATTAGGTCCCATGTGAAGGACTCGTACCAGGAACTGCCCAAAAGCCACCAGCCATTGTGTATTTGAATGTAGCAATGCATTCTCATGATCGCCCAGTGACCGACATAGAAGCTTTTCCCTTCATAAAACAAAAACGAGAGAAAACACTGAGATCACTTTAGCACACTTCAACGTAATGCTTCTTCAAACTAGAATTAAAAAAGGAATCAGAGAGAAGGGAAAGAAAAATACAACAGGTGTACTGGGAACAGAGAATATCATTTCTTATTTATACAAATTGAGTCTGTCCATGTTTTTGAAATGCAGCATGGCTACAAGACTGCTGTGGGGTAGAGTGCTGCCAGGGTGCAGTGTAGCAGCGCGGCCAACAGGAGCAGCAGTGAGTATAGGTGTGCCTGAGATGACGGCAGCCCGGCTGAATTCCTGGAGATGGAGTTGGATATACCGGGGTCGTCGATCTGTGGGTCCTGTGGAGGGAGGGACAGAGAATTGAAACAATTTGACAAATCATAACGATCACTTTTTCCCTGGTTGCATCAAAAACCTGCATTTAAAGTGTCCACATTTATGATCTCTTGGGGCTACACGCAAAACACTATATCAAATACACATTTTCAATTAGAGAAAGGTGACATAATCCAAACCAAATTAGAAAGTCTTAATAACACCACAAATATGTGATTAAATTGGCAGACTAGACTGGAAAGTAAAAAAAAAGAAGTTTGTTTTGAGAACTAAAATGCCAGGGTGGCTCTGTCATATCCATGTGTTGCTTTGGAGGTGAGATGAAAAGCTCTTTGATGCACTAATGAATTGCTGAGCTGAAAAGGGGCCATGTCTTCTCAGGCTGTTTGAACCTGCCACTGCCTCCTTAAATGTCACTCCATGGAATAATGCAGCTTTATTATGTACAATGACATTTACTGAACTTTGAAGAGCACTAGATAAGCAATGCTCACATTTCAGCCCCGAGGACTACAAAGACCATGGGCATGTGTGCAGAAGGGGTCGCCTTGACTTCCTTATGTGGGTCTGTGTCATGAGGTTAGGGTCCAAGTAGTAATTACCTTAATCTTTCCTCTTAATTGAAAATCTACTGTTCATACATAGTTTTACATAGATCAAGACTGATTAGGTAGGACCTACTCACATTTTCTGGATAGGCCGTACAGTCAGGAAAACCTCCTGGTCTTAGTCATGATGAATTGTGAGTTGATAGTTATGGCTTAAAGTTAGATTAATATTTTTTTCTCAAACAAGGTTCATTAGGATAATCAAACTATGCTCTCCACTTACCACGCAAAGCACCCCATCGATTGAGATGTTAGACTTCAGTTTCTGTGCCTGTAAAACCAAGAGAAACATGGTCAAAACCACCATACTGTGTGTAGTAGGAATTTATGCGCTCGTCTAAGTGATTGTAAACAGTGATGAACCATGGGTAGTGCTCAACATCAGTGATTTGTTGCTTTGGAATAATATAAAATACATATGCCATTCAACAGGAGCTTTTATCCAAAGTGACTTAGTCATGTGTGCATACATTTTTCGTATGGGTGGCCCCGGGAATCAAACCCACAATCCTGGCATTGCAAGTGCCATCCTTTACCAACTGAGCCATACAGGACCATTTTCTACTGACATACATGTCGCCATTGATGCTCTTACAGTTTTTCGATTCAGTTGTTACAGATGACTTCCCGGACCAGGTTGTATGAGGAAACGTCTCTGATCCCAGTTAAATCTCAGCGCTTTTCCACTTCTAAATCCTTTTATTTATAATGTGCCTCGAACAACAGCTTGGCTGCTCTAGGTAATGTCGTATGATGAGGCCAGTCATCTGGTATTCGCAGGGCCTCAAGTGGACAAAGACCTTGAAGGGAAACTGCTTTTGTCAACAGTGAAACAAAAGTGATGATTTACATGACAGGGTTGCGTTCAGTGCCCTATGTGAGCCAGTCGCTCTAATGCTTTACAATACTTACCGTTTTCCATTTTGTGGGAGCTAGAAAAAACTGTGTGTGTGTGTGTGTGTGTGTGTGTGTGTGTGTGTGTGTGTGTGTGTGTGTGTGTGTGTGTGTGTGTGTGTGTGTGTGTGTGTGTGTGTGTGTGTGTGTGTGTGTGTGTGTGTGTGTGTGTGTGTGTGTGGGTCTGACAGTATAATATACTGAACAAAATTATGAACGCAACATGCAACAATTTCAACGATTTTACTATAAGGAAATCAGTCAATTTAAATAAATAAATTAGACCCTAATCTATGGATTTCGCATGACTGGGCAGTGGTGCAGTTATGGTAGGCCCACCCACTGGGGAGCCAGGCCCAGCCAATCAGAAGTAATTTTTCCCCACAAAAGGGCTTTATTACAGACAGAAATTAAGAAGCTGGATGTGGAGGTCCTGGCCTATTGTGATTACACGTGGTCTGCGTTTGTGAGGCCAGTTGGACGTACTGCCAAATTCTCTAAAAGTAAGCTGGAGGTAGTTTATGGTAGAGAAATGAACATTCAGTTCTCTGGCAACAGCTCTGGTGGACATTCCTGTAGTCAGCATGCCAATTCCCCCAAAACTTGAGACATCTGTTGCATTGTGTTGTGTGACAAAACTGCACATTTTAGAGTGGCCTTTTATTGTCCCCAGCACAAGGTGCACCTGTGTAATGATCATGCTGTTTAATCAGCTTCTTGATGTGCCACACCTGTCAGGATTATCTTGGCAAAGGATAAATGCTCAATTACACTAACTTTTTGTGCATATGGAACATTTCTGGGATCTTTTATGCCAGCTCATGAAACATGGGACCAACACTTTCCATGATGCGTTTATATTTTTGTTCAGTATAAATGTTACTGCAAGTATTACCCCTAGAGCCATGGGGAATATGGCACAGGGCAGGCATGATAATGCAGTAATTCAGCGAGTCTGGACTATTACGAAGTGTTTATGTGGAGTAATATGTACTTTGTGAAGAAAACACATTAAGACCAACCAACTTGGCAATTCAAGTTAGACTGATAACTAGTCCTGATCAGTGTAATGTGGGAGTGTATAAGACAGTGTGAGGGTGTGTGGATTTGGCTGTAGTGGGAGTTGGATGGGACACAGTAGACGGAAATTAGAGATGTTTGTCATTGCCCACTGAATGGAATCCAGAGCTGTCGCACAATTAATTTCTCTCCCGCTGGCCTAAACCATCAATCAGCTTGACTGGGCATGCTGTTATTGTTTCATACATCAGCATGCATTATCTACGAGATTTCATGGGGAATGGAGGAGAATCAGGCCTGTATCCTTTACGAGTACATGCGTATGTATGTGTAGGGTGTTGAATACCAATAACCTGTAACCAGATTATAACCAAGTAAAAAATGTTCTATAACAATTTATATAGTTCTATCCTTGAGCTGTTCTTGTCTATTCATGTTCTGTATTATGTCATGTTTCATGTTTTGTGTGGACCCCAGGAAGAGTAGCTGCTGCTTTGGGGATCCTAATAAAATACCAAATACCAAAATACAACCTGACCATGATGTTACAAAATATGTCTTTATAACCAGTTTCACCCACTGGCGATGTTGATGCAGAAATGCTGTTTGAATATGTTTGATACAGACTTGTCTAAAGGCAGCTAAGCAATTTTCATTTGAGTTAACTATTCATAAGTAAAACTGAATCACCTCTGGGGTTCACAGTGAATAATCTGTTTTGCTGCTCTTAACTGTCAGGCCCAGGTTGGGGAGCGCTACAGGCCCTGCTGGGCTCAGCAGCAACACAACAGACTCTCCTTGCTATTGTTCCTGGTGCTGAGATATGCTGGGAGCCACCTGACTTTGTTGAATCTCTGACGTGGGACAAAAGGCATTTCTGCCTGTGCCACTTTCAATCCACACAAAGAGAGGCAAATCGCTCTCACCGGATACAAGACAAAGAGAACCCTTCCTAATTCAGTTTGAAGCTTAAGGTCACAAAGAGAAAGAAAAAAATTACTTCCTGGCAGTTTGAGGAATACACAGTAGAGCTAAATTTGATTTGCGAAAATATATAAAATGAAAGACAAAAAAAACATATTTCTAGCTGCTTACGTGGGAAGTTCCAAAGTTGTCTTTTGACTAGAAGTCTAGTGGGGTCCTGAGTCATTGGTTTTTCACAAGTGCTACAGCTGTCTGCCAGTGCCAGTATAGAGGGTTTGTAATCGATGAGGAGAGGAGAGAGGAGTGAGTGTTCTGACAGGCCCGTCCCCTGAGTGTGTGATTAGAAAGAGCTTGTCTGCCTCCGACAGCCGTTCCTGCTCAACACACGCTCCAGAGCAAACAGGGCTAATACAGGAACACACACTCTCATTAACTTCAGCTTGACACGCCACACGCACAGCGCCAACAGCACTAACTCGCCAATACACCAGCCTCATTATCAGCTTAGTGTGTATGTGTTGTGTGTGTGTGTTTGTGGTGTGAGTGTGTGATGTGAGACAAATACACGTTTGCTAAAACCATACAATAGTTTTGCATGCGCATCTGTGTGGGAAGGATGATTGCCTCCTGCACTTGTGTGTTGTGTGATGTGTGTTTCCTTGCAAAGTGAGCACTTTCATTTGATTAGAGAATGTGTGTATCTATGACAGAACCCTGGACAGACCTAATACTGTGAGCTTCCCAAGTCTGAACATTAGTGTCAGTTATATCACATTGCTGATATACAACTGGGTTTGCTTTGTTGAAGCCATTCACACTGATCAAGGTACAATCTTAGATGTTAATCTTAATGACCATCAACCATCATAACAGTGTGCTCTGATACAGCACCAGTCTCTGTCCCCTGATGTAAATGTAAGATCCATCTCCAGCAGGTCATCTAAGCCAGGACATCATCACAGAGATAACCCCCGCTCCACCCCTGGGCCTGCACACTATCTCCCATCCAGATCAATCTGGGTAATATATCCTAATCTGTTCCATTAGCATATGAATGCCCTATCAAATGGTGCAGGCCGAGCAGCCAGGGACGCAAGACCTCATCAGGCGAGGGGTCGGCTGGCTGGCGGTCAGGCTAGCGGTCATCCATGTTAATGGGAGCTGGGTGGCAGTAGGTGACATTTAGATCAGACCACACGTCACCTTGTCGGTGACACCACCGTGCCTTTTTTACCGAGGTGGATGAAGCCTGCACACTGGTCATGTGTGATTCTCCAGGGCGCTAGAGTGTGTGTATGCTGTGCATGTGATGAAGTACATCTAGTGTGTCTGCTGTTGGAGTGAGTGTTTGAGCTGCAGTGTGTAGCAGGATGTGCTGACTGACTGAAGGACAGTGTCTAGCTATGAGAATGACTCCACTCAGTGTCTAGCTATACCACTAATAGGCCAGGATAACAATTCAATATATGTGCCTCAGACTCCTATACAACTATTAGTCCATTACAAGTTAATGCAGGCTCTGCTGAAAAAAAGCAGTATTGGTTCTCAAAAGGGCTGCCCAGCTAGCATATAATGTTCTTAGAACCATATGTTTCTCAGAGTTGGGTGAGAGCGTGGTTGTCCTGTGGTTATTTTGCGTACAACCTTCCCACAACTTTCTGAGAATGGTGTAGGATAGTTGCTTGGTTTTGGAAAATTCTCTGCACATTTAAGGAACTTAACAAAAAACTTTATTTTCTTGGCATTTAATTATTTCATTAATGTTATTGGAATGTTCTCCAACTGTTTTGACATTGGGAATGTTTTCAAATAGTTCAGAGAACGTTAAGAAACCACGTTCTTCTGTGGAAATGTCAGTACTTCAGCATAAACACCCATTCGGCACGCACTGTTTCAGTTTCAATTACTCAATATTTTTAACAAAAACGGACGACTGTAACTAAGGCCGGGAATGCAATCAAAGGGCAATGATCTCAAGTCAGTCATAATGTGGCTAATAGGCTAGTGCACATGTGTCAAACAAGCTCTGTGGACCAACTAGGACACACATAAATGAGTATAAATGAGTCAACAGTTGAGTCATCTACTTTATGAAATTACCACGCTCCCATCGGTGACTCAACTTCGATTGTAATGCTGTCCTGTGTCCCATGTCCTGCGCAGCAGAGGGAAAGTGTACAGACACATGCCACAGTCCTAGCTAGGCTACTAAAATGTTGTAGTCTGGCTTTGGTTTTTAAAGTTTGACAATGAATACCCCCCCCCCAAAAAAAAAACTGCAACAAAAGACAATGCAAAGGAGAAACATGTTACAACTACAATACACAATATGTAAAAATACTATATAGAGCATCCTATGTACATAAGTGAACATTATAAAGGGCCATATTTATTCTAATAAAACAATGGCCAGTTTTTTTTGTTTTGTAAAAATGAATAAGCTATGTCTGGCCTGGGAATTCAATGTGTTTTTTCAATTTGGCCTGTGTGTTGATTGAGTTTGACACCCCTGGGCGAGCGTATCTATTTATGTAGCTAGCTATTTATTTAGCAAGCTAAAAACATTGAGCCTTACGTTAGCTGGCTAACTAGTTGCTGGGAGGATGTCAAGTAATTGGAGGAGTGGGTGAGTGACCAACTTATTTTGGTGGCTACAGCTGTGAATCGCTTTGCTAGCTAACTAGCTTGAAGGACTGTTATCCACAGTTAGCATATATCTTATTTGTCAATCAAATATAATTGGCATCAATAAAATAAATGGGCAGGCAGGCAATTTCCCATTCAGTTATCAAAACATAGCTTGGGAAAGCATGCATTGGCAGGCAAACTGCAGAAGGACGAGCAGGCTGCTATTCCCCATTGTTGATCAGTGCAATTTTGACGTCAAACTAGCTGAAAACTTTTGAGAGGATTTATTTAATGTTCCCTAGTTAGATTTTATCTCATCTCGCTCTGGCAAGCATTAGTTGTCGATCTTGTTGTTGTTGATGTGCATAGGCAACTGAGGGAGAAATAGCCTACCTTGTCATGGTTATTTGATCAATAGGACTGTGAAGTTGCCAAATGTAAGAGGATTCCTGTGGTATTTACATATTTGCAGAAATCCATTCAGGTTTATTTTGTGGCTTTTGGTGAATGCGTTCTAATGATCTAAAGCCATGCTGTTGCTACTGCCTGTAAACACACAGTCCAGTTCAAAGGGAATGATGGTAGGTCGGGTGGCAAATGGCTTATTTGCATATAGGCCTACTGATTGGCTATGGCGCACCGGTCTGCGCAGACTCCGGTCCTGGACAAGACATATGTTTTTATTAGGTTTTATGTACTGCAGTGTCTATTAATTATCAAAACGCATGGCCGCTTTCCCACTCTATGTTGCTAATTCAAGTTCTCAAATTGTTCCAAGAACGTGAAGAAACAACGTTCTTTTGTGTGAATTTCAGTACTTCAGCATAACGTTTCCTACATGTTTCCTCATGGTTCTATTTAAAGTCATGTTCTCCAATTGTTCTGAGAACTTTCCATAACAAAACTTTCCATAAAAACGACAAGAAAACTTTAGTAACTTTCATAGAACGTTCTAAGAATGTTATTTAAAAACATATACATTCCATTCTCAGCATCAACAAACCTCTATCTCGTTAAATGTGTTCAGGTGTGTTGGCCTCACCCACTAATTGGCCACACCTGATCTTAATAAATGCTTGTTTCCTTCTAAATCAGTTCTGTTTGAATAGACTAAAATGAACAGCTTTGTATGCATAAATAAACATGGCATGTTAGCTCCATTCTGGTGGCGAAGTGGAATAATTCCATGAGAACAGAAGATTATAGTTTTGAATCTCACTGATGCCGTGTCACAATAAAAAATAAATGTGTTTGCATGATTAATGCCTAAGGAAATTAATTTCCGTGTATCCTATCTGTGCTTGGAGTTCAAAAAGGTTAACCCTAAATAAGCTAGCAGTGTTATTAAAAGTTGTATTAAAACATTCAGTGAAAGTTTTAAGGAAGTTATTCAAAAACCTCAAAATAATCTATAATTTCCGTTCTCAGAGCATTAATAAAACCTCCCAGGAAAACCTTCAAGGAACCAGAGTAAAACTTTCTCAGAACCTCCCTGCACCTAAGAATAAACGTTCCCACAATATGCAAAAATGTCACTTTTTTTTTTATATTACGTTTTACCAGTCAGGAAACTTATGGCTTTGTTCTCAGAACCAACTTTCAAGGAACCAAATGTGCTAGCTGAATACTCGACAGATTTGTTCTACCTCATTAAATCAATATTGCTTAAATTAAGCCAGTGCCATCTTAAAATAGTTCCCTAAGATTAGATGCTGGGCCGTAGGCCCCCAGGACAGGAGATCCATGGGGCATGAAATCACTTCTTGCTGTGTGTCATAGCTGCTAGAGCCCTCACCTGCAAGCTGCCACAGAAGTGGTAGAGGGACTCGTCTCCGGTGTTGAGATGGTTGGTGTTTGTGGCGGCATCCAGTGAGTTGGGGGAGCGGTCCTTAGCCTTCTGGGAAGGAGTGGTGGTGGAGGTGGTGGTCTGCACTGGAGGCATGGGCTGCCACACTCCCACGTCTGTCCCATTCCCAAATGCGTGGATGGCTTTGCCTACAGATAGACCAGACTCTGTGTTAGACTACTACACCAATGTTGCATTGGGAGAAGAGATTGAGAGAGAAAGTATACATTTTTCCACATTTTGTTGTGTTACAGCCTGAATTGAAAATGTATTAAATATAGATTTTGTGCGACTGGCTTACACACATTTTTTTTTTTTACAAATTAAATATAAATCAAAAGCTGAAATGTCTTGAGTCAATAAGCATTCAACCCCTTTGTTATGGCAAGCCATTAATAAGTTCAGGAATAAAAATGTGCGTAACAAGTCACATAATGTGCGTAACAAGTTTTAATAATGGAGTTTAACATGATTTTTTGACTACCTCAGCTCTGTACCAAACGGAGTCGAGCAGTGAATGTCAAACACAGATTCAACCACAAAGACCAGGGAGGTTTCCAATGCCTCGCAAAGAAGAGCACCCATTGATAGGTGGGTAAAAAAGCAGACATTGAATAACCCTTTGAGGAATTGAGCTACTGTAAGCACAGGCAAAATCCTAGAAGAACACCTGGTTCAGTCTGCTTTCTACCAGACACTGGGAGATGAATTCAGCTTTCAGCAGGATAATAACTTGAAACACAAGGCCACATCTACGCTGAAGTTGCTTACCAAGAAGACAGTGAATGTTCCTGAGTGGCCGAGTAACAGTTTTGACTTAAATCTACTTGAAAATCTATGGCAAAACATGAAAATGGTTGTCTAGCAATGATCAATAACCAATTTGACAGAGCTCAAATAATTTTGGAAATGTTGCACAATCCAGGTGTGGAAAGCTCTTACAGACTTACCCAGAAAGACTCACAGCTGTAATGGCTGACAAAGGTGTTTCTACAAAGTATTGACTAAGGTGTGTGAATACTTATGTAAATGACATATTTCTATGTTTAATTTTCAATACATTTGGAAAAATGTCTAAAAATAGGTTTTCAATTTGACATTATGGGGTATTGTGTGTAAATATATTTCATCAATTTTGAATTCAGGCTGTAACACAACAAAATGTGGAAAAAGTAAAGGGGTGCGAATACTTTCTTAAGGTACTGCATAAGGATAGAGGTGGGCCTTGAGGGTGAAGGAGAAGAAGCAAGATTGTGAATGCAGATATGCCAAATTTATGTGCAGCATATGTGTGGCGTTCTATGCCGTTTAAGAGATTTTTTTAATGAGCATGGCATACTTATATTACAGCATTTTGGATGACTGTCATTCATATTCCATTCACCCAGCTCAATGGAACATCGATAGGTATAGGCTACTACATGATACTCAAGTGTTCCCTATGCACAGCATGAGGTTGCTACAACCTAGCCTATGAATGAAAGTTTACAACGTACTATAGGTGCACAGGTCGAGAGAAATTTGAGTAATCAAGGTGACAGGCAATGACACTTTCAATACCGCCTTTCACACTCTTGCCTGCATCTAGACGATCTAGGGTGTAATCATTTGTCCAACAGTTGCAAACAATATTTTCAGGTATGTTTATCCCCATTTTGTTCTGTTTGCTTCCGTTTAAAAAACTTTCAATAAAATCACCGGAATGAATACACCCCTGATCACATGCAGATACAGTTCACTTTCATAGCAGCCACATACAAACAGCATGACCCCATTGATTGTATAATTCCTTCTCGCATCTATGCACTCTCCTCCTCTCATGTTTTATCTTTGCTTGTGGACTTCAGTGCACAACACATCAGCTGTTTGTGACCAGGCAAAACAAAAATTCCAAGACAAAACTTTATATCATAACCACTAACCACAGCTTACATTGTTGTCACCATATTAGCTAATGTCAAAGTCAACATAGCTACTAGAACTAACGTATTAGTAAACCTGCTACAATCATGCAGTAGAGTGTAGTTACTGTAGTAAGCAGTTTATCAGTGACACCGGCGGGCCCCAGTGACAATACATTTATACATCTAAAAGATTACCTTGACTTGGAAGAGTTTTAGTGTTTGATAGCCATAGCCAGCTAGCTAACATAAACTCATCAAAAAAAGAAACATCCCTTTTTTAGGACCCTGTCTTTCAAAGATAATTCGTAAAAATCCAAATAACTCCACAGATCTTCATTGTAAAGGGTTTAAACACTGTTCCCCATGCTTGTTCAATGAACCATAAACAGTTAATGATCATACACCTGTGGAACGGTTGTTAAAACACTAACAGCTTACAGACGGTAGGCAATTAAGGTCACAGTTATGAAAACGTAGGACACTAAAGAGACCTTTCTACTGACTCTGAAAAACACCAAAAGAAAGATGCCCAGGGTCCCTGCTCATCTGCATGATCGTGCCTTAGGCATGCTGCAAGGAGGCATGAGGACTGCAGATCTGGCCAGGGCAATAAATTGCAATGTCCGTACTGTGAGTCGCCTAAGACAGCGCTACAGGGAGACAGGAAGGACAGCTGATCATCCTCGCACTGTAACAACACCTGCACAGGATCGGTACATCCGAACATCACACCTGCGGGACAGGTACAGGATGGCAAAAACAACTGCCCGAGTTACACCAGGAACGCACAATCCCTCCATCAGTGCTCAGACTGTCCGCAATAGGCTGAGAGAGGCTGGACCGAGGGCTTGTAGGCATGTTTTAAGGCAGGTCCTCACCAGACATCACTGGCAACAACGTCGCCTATGGGCACAAACCCACCATTGCTGGACCAGACAGGACTGGCAAAAAGTGCTCTTCACTGATGAGTCGTGGTTTTGTCTCACCAGGGGTGATGGTCAGATTCGCGTTTATCGTCAAAGGAATGAGCGTTACACCGAGGCCTGTACTCTGGAGCGGGATCAATTTTGGAGGTGGAGGGTCCGTCATGGTCTGGGGCGGTGTGTCACAGCATTATCGGACTGAGCTTGTTGTCATTTCAGGCAATCTCAAAGCTGTGCTTTATAGGGAAGACATCCTCCTCCCTCATGTGGTACCCTTCCTGCAGGCTCATCCTGACATGACCCTCCAGCATGACAATACCACCAGCTATACTGCTCGTTCTGTGTGTGATTTCCTGCAAGACAGGAATGTCAGTGTTCTGCCATGGCCAGCGAAGAGCCCGCATCTCAATCCCATTGAGCACGTCTGGGACCTGTTGGATCGGAGGGTGAGGGCTAGGTCCATTCCCCCCAGAAATGTCCGGGAACTTGCAGGTGCCTTGGTGGAAGAGTGGGGTAACACCTCACAGCAAGAACTGACAAATCTGGTGCAGTCCATGAGGAGGAGATGCACTGCCATACTTGATGCAGCTGGTGGCCACACCTGATACTGACTGTTACTTTTGATTTCAACCCCCCCTTTGTTCAGGGACACATTTTTCCATTTCTGTTAGTCACATGTCTGTGTAGCTTGTTCAGTTTATGTCTCAGTTGTTGAATCTTGTTATGTTCATACAAATAGTTACATATGTTAAGTTTGCTGAAAATTAACGCAGTTGACATTGAGAGGACGTTTCTTTTTTTGCTGAGTTTAGTATCCCTCTCTGTTTGAATATGCTAAACTAGCTAGCTGCATTTGCTAGCTAAGCTATGCTAAACTTTATGTCGGTCTTTTTGAAGAACGTTTTGTTAACAATGAAAATTAAATTCCTGAAGTGGTATCGATATATTGACAAAAAAAATTATATGGGGAGGAACGGGAGAAGAGCTGTCAGACTTTATGGCATTACTCAATGACATTGACCTCAATCTCAAATTCACTATTGAATGTGACACTAAACGTCTTCATTACCTCAATATGAAGATTGAGAAATCAAATGGAGCCCTGTTTAGAAAAGAAACGGACAGTAATACTCTATTACAGGGGGACAGCTTCCACCTGAGCCATTAAAAAGAGGACTTCCAAGAAGCCAGTATTTCAAACTGGGCCGTATATGCCACTCCACAGAGGACTATCAAGAAAAAGCAACGGAGATGCGCTGGTCACGTCCTGACCATAGCAAGATGTGATTTTCTATGGTAGGGTAGGTCAGGGCGTGACAGGGGGTGTTTTGTGTTTTTCTATGTTTTCTATTTCTATGTTTAAGTTCTAGTTTTTCTATTTCTATGATGATGTTTTTTGATGTTGATCTCCAATTGGAGGCAGCTGGTCCTCATAAATATGATCTCCAATCAGAGGTAAAGTAGGGGTTTTTCTTCCTGGGTTTTGTGGGTGATTATCTTTTGAGTAGTGTTTGTTTCTCTCTGCGTCACGGTTTGTTGTTTTGTAAATTCAGTTATTTATGTTTTGCAAAGTTTCACAGATTTAATAAAATGTGGAACTACAACCACGCTGCACTTTGGTCCGATCCTTTCGACAGCCGTGACAGCGCAATGGGTTTTTAAGAGGCTACTCTCCACAATGTGTGGATAAAAAATACCCACTAGAGCTATAGAACATTGTAATTGTAACGATGTACGCTGAGAGTCGGGAAGCAAGTTCAGGGAGTGAATATATTTAATAAATAAATGAACAAGACACACAAACAGCACACCGACATGAAACAGGAACAATGACGAATGGGGAAGAAACCAAAGGGAGTGACATATATTGGGCAGGTAATCAAGGAGGTGATGGAGTCTAGGTAAGTGTCATAATGCACTGATGCGCGTAAAGATGGTGACAGGTGTGCGCCATAACGAGCAGCCTGGTGACCTAGAGGCCGGAGAGGGAGCACACCTGACAGTAATGTTCACCACCACATATACTTTGAACTCACGCAAAGTGGGAGATGCTGTCAAGAAACACTGACATGTTTTATCATTGGAACCAGCTTTGCCTGCTGAATTTAAGAATCCACCACTTATAAGAGAGGTTGCAATTTACGAGATAAATTGGTCCATGCCAACTGCCAGTCACAAAAGAAAATCAGCCAGGCTCTTTCACGCCCTCTTCCGAATGGTAGGTATAAATGCAGAGGTTGCACAAGGTGCAACAATATGATGAAGTGTTAATATTTCTGCCACCCACATACAGGAATACAGTTGTTATGTTATTTACATGATTAAATGTCCATGTGGGCTGTGTAATGTAAGTAAAACCTCTCGTTCTCTCAAACAGAGAATTAGCGAACATAAAAGTTCAATCAGGAGAAACGACAGGGATTATCCAGTCAAAGAACATTTGAATGACCAAAAACATGACATTTCTACCTTTAGATTTTGTGGCACAGAGAAAGTTAAGATATCAGACAGGGGAGGTGATATAAATAGTATTCAGAGCAAAAGAGAATGTTTGTGGATTTTCACCCTCCAGACATTTTTCCTAAAGGTCTTAATGATGAAATGCCTATGTATGTTATGTTGTAAATGTGAACATGAAATAATGCCCCCATTTCAGATTACTCTGACGTTTTTCTTGCGCTGTACCCAATGATTTATGAAAACGTGCTTGGTGGGTCGATGTCCTGATTGTGGTTTTACAGACGTGTTTAATATATTTTATGTACACACTTTATTAGAATATTTATGAAATGCACAATGTTATATTTGGTAACATTACTTATTTTCCTCGATTCCAACCCCATTCAATGCATGGAACGGATGTAGGTGGAGCTATGTCTACATAAGGATGCTAATAAAAAAAACCTCCAAGGCCTTGAGGCCGATATCTAAAGCTTTTTAAAGAGCAGTGATACTATCAAGAGCAGTGTGTGGGTTTCTTCTTTTTTTCTCATCTTATTCAACTGTTAGCATGTACCTGAAAAAAGATAAGTCAGATGTGCGAGTGCCGTTTGAATTTTTAAGTAAGTAAAAGTGAAAAACATACAAAATATAGCTAGCTTTCTCTCTCTCTCTCTCTCTCTCTCTTGCTTCTCCTTCATTTTATAATAAATGAATTTGTTCAAAACTGTCCAACTATTGTCTTTCTCTGAGTCAACAACAAACCACATTTTATGCACTGCAGTGCTAGTTAGCTGTAGCATGTTTCAGTACTAGATTAATTCCCTTATCCTTTGATTGGGTGAACAACATGTCAGTTCATTTTGCAAGCGCTCTGATAGGTCGTAGGACGTCCTTTGGAAGTTGTTATAATTAAGTCTATGGAAGAGGGTGAGAAACACAAGCCTCCTAGGTTTGTGGTTCTCACCCCCTTCCAGAGGAGGATGGAAACTAGCTGTCCTCTGGCTACACAATGGTGCTACCCTAGAGAGTGCTGCTGAGGCTACTGTAGACCTCCACTGCAAAACAGTGTGTTTTAATCAATTATTTGGTGACATGTGAATATATTTAGTATAGTTTTATCTTAAAATTATATATTTTTTTAATGTTTCACTATTTGTATTTTTATGAAATTCACTGAGGAGGATGTTCCTGCTCTTCCACCTCTGAGGAGACTCCACTGGTGTGTGTGAGAGAGAGAGAGAGAGAGAGAGAGACAGACTACATCTAAGTCCAAAACAAAAAGCTTTTCATAAAGCCATTACTGGAGTAAAACACTATCCATTATTAAGCAATCTTTTCCAAACACTATGGAATAGGTGGGAGAGAACAATCAAATTATATGGAATTACACTGGGGGAAAAACTCTAGTGAGTGTGCTTTAGTTTGGCTGAGCTGAGGGATATGAATATGTTAGCTAGGGACATAATAATAATAACAAAGTGATGATGAGGCTATTTACCCTATCCATTAGTGTGCATACAATGCACCTGGTCTATCTATGAAATAAAGCAGACAGGGAGATCTGAAGATAGATGGACCAGAGTTATGCACCGCTTTTCCTACTCTTTTCTTTTTGTTTGTTTTAATTGTCAGCTCATTTAGGCTGGAATCTTCTAGGGCTGTAAAGTTCTCTGGCACCGCCACACCTCTCAAAGGCTGGCTGTGAGCGAATAAATTAGAGCTGATTTCATTATCTTGCTGTGAAGAAAGCGGGTGTGCCTCTGAGCCTATCCTAGTGGCCTAATGCTTTGTGCTAGCACAGCAGCGGCCTGATGAGCGTATTGAATTTGTTGATATGGTCTTTTACGGTGCTTTGTTCTCCAACAAAGACTAATTAGAGACACAGCATTAGACTGTGTTGTCTGTCACGACTGATGAGGTGCTTCTCTTGTTTGGGCTCGTATTTAGGCATAAAGCTTGTGCTGTGAAACATGAGTTTAGCTCCCATTTAGCTCTAGCTCAATGTCAGAGGTTTCAATGGAGTTTGAGGAACCCTGCTGAAGCAATCAGCAGCAGTTGAGAAATACTGACATGTATTACCTACCAGTCAAGCCCCTGAGAATACATACCGTATACACCCCTAATAGGATGAGTGTTTTCCTACAGGCGTCTACTACAAACTGGACACATAGAAACTGTGTCCTGTTCTTGCTGACAGATGAGAATACTGGGCCTACTCTGCAAACACCATGTCTAAGCAATGTTAGAATCCAGACACACAGGTAGGCCAGGCAGGCTGTTCCAGCTGCACAGGAATGCAGTGTTTGTCTTACCAAAAGCAGAGAGTAGATAGAGCCCATGTTTAAACACAGGGAATATCACACTATGTGCAAACAGCCCCGAATCTGCAGAATCTGCCACTTAATCGTTTCCCTGACAGGAAAAAGTAATTTACCCGACCTTCAACAAGTGCAAACAGCAAATGGGTAAACATGATATCATATCACTCAGTGACATTTGCATCAGCCAAAACACTGACAGACTGAGGCATTAGTGTACAGTGGCCCTCTGTTGAGTCAAACAAATAGGCCCAGGTGAGGTAATACCACATTCAAATAGTTAACGATTAACATTGACTTTATTGCAAAAGTCCAAGTTCTTGGGTTTACTTTGCCTAGTCATATTGAACCAAGATGTAATCAATCAGTATAGGGATTGGATTTGCTACCGAAGGACACAGTTAAAGGGAGTAGGTCAGTCAATCCTCCCCTCTCTTTAAAGAGAGATGTTTTTTTTTACCAAGTAAGTTGACTGAGGACACATTCTCATTTACAGAAACAACCTGGGGAATAGTTACAGGGGAATGAATGAGCCAATTGTACACTGGGGATGATTAGGTGGCCAGACTGGGAATGTAGCCAGGACACTGGGGTTAACACCCCGACTCTTACAGTAAGTGCCATAGGATCTTTAGTGACCACAGAGAGTCAGGACACCCAATGTCCCATCCAAAAGACAGCACCCTACACAGGGTAATGTCTCCAAACACTGCCCTGGGGCTTTGGGATATTTTTTTAGACCAGAGGAAAGGGTGCCTCCTACTGGCCCTCCAACACCACTTCCAGCAGCATCAGGTCTCCCATCCAGGGACTGACCATGACCAACCCTGCATAGCTTCAGAAGCAAGACAGCAGTGGAATACAGGGTGGTATGCTGCCGGCATGCCTATTGTCATCGCTGAACAAAGATGTATGACAAATACTGAACCAACATCACTGTACTGGATTAAAGAATGGTGTGAGAGAACAATAGTAATTTACTCTGTTGAGGGAAATTCAGTTGAGGATCCTTAACCAGGAATAATATATGCTTAGAATGAGTAGACACAATTCAGCAGCTACGCTTTGTCTACTAATGCCTTCTAAAAGAGACTAGAAGGCCCTCTGGTTAAGGGCATGGAGCAAGGCCCTGTCACAGCTCCGGAGCCACACCAGCACTGACGGGTGTGTGAGAGTGCATCTGTCACTGTGTTAGTGACGTCCCAACTTAATGAAATGGGAGAGTAGAGGAAGATAGAGAGTCTACTACTATTACTTTTATTTATTATTATTCATATTACTATTGTTGTAGTTGCTGTTAATATCATTACCACTACTACTACTTATTTATTACTGTTAGTCCAATCATTGCTGTTATGTATGTACTTTGGCAATGCAAGTCATTTAACTTTACATGTCAATAAAGTCTATTGAATTGAGAGAGAGAGAGAGAGAGAGAGAGAGAGAGAGAGAGAGAGAGAGAGAGAGAGAGAGAGAGAGAGAGAGAGAGAGAGAGAGAGAGAGAGAGAGAGAGAGAGAGAGAGAGAGAGAGAGAGAGAGAGAGAGAGAGAGAGAGAGAGAGAGAGAGAGAGAGCACAACCATGCCTTGGCATCTCTGAGGACATCAGAGGCTAGGCTATCTGCTTGTGCCATCAAACCCCTGAAACTTATCCAGAATGCCACAGCCCGTCTGGTGTTCAACCTTCCCAAGTTCGAAACATGTCACCCTGTTCGTTCGCACTCTCCACTGGCTCCCAGAACTGCCCCTCCCCTCCTTAAGTCTATGCTCAACACTTCTCTTTTCTTACTAGCACTGAAATGTGCTACTTACTAAGACAGTGATTTGTAGTCGTCTTACCGAGCTACCTTAAGATGAATGCATTAACTGTAAGTCCCTCTGAATAAATGTCTACTAAATGACAAAAATGTACATTTTAAATGGGATAGAGGGAGAGATGGACACAGTTTAATTCGGAAAAACTTCACAGGCTCTTCCTGGATGTCTTGAGGAGCCCAGAGACATGTAGTGACAGAGCGAAACACCCCGAATAACCACAGTAGCTTGACCTCTCAATGGTAGTTTCGGAAATCACAGACCTACACTGTAAAAAGTGGGATGACGCTGTTGTTAATCTGAAGTGTTTATACTGATTGGAATAATTGAAAATTACGCTTTGATATGTTCAACCTAATCTATTCACTTTGCCTGAAATCAAATAACAAATTCGACAGATCAATGTGATTTTTTTTAATTAAATGAATGTTTCCAAGGGCTCTCTATACAATCTGTATTGCGGAAGTTCAGCTTTACAGTGTGATTGAAATTCAAAGGCAATTTCCCCACGTTAGCGGAGACTGCATTCACGGTAAATGCTGCATATGTCAGCTCAATTGGAAATTTCCTTTACATTTCTATCGCACAATCTCTAACGCTTCAGCGATACAGATTGAATAGAGCCCTAAATTGCTTTCAACACCTCAAGCATCAGAAGAGTTAGAGGTGTGGCTTATTGGGGGTGTGGCTTTCAGTTTGTTATTTTTGTCCACCCGTGAGAGTGGTCATTCCAGTTCCTGTGGTCTGTTGTAGTTGTTATTTAAACTTAAACCTGTACACTGCCAGCATATGTGCTGATACTTGCATAAGAGCATGTGATACTAAAGAGCATGATAAGGTTTCTATGTTACAGTAGCCAATGCTTGGTTATGATAGTGTAGCTACTAAATGTGAATGTGTAGTGCAAAGAATATTTTTGGAAACATTATTTCAAGTTATTGAACCAACTTAATTTCTTGATTTACAGGGAATTTATTTAATTGCTTGTAACCTAATTGAAGACATTTGGATAGGTAATTCCAAATAAAAATTTGAACTTTGAACAAGATGAAAAAATGGTTTGTATTTACATGAAATTGTCACGGATAACTCCAGAACTGTCATTACGCACACCTGGCCCCTATTCCCACTGATTGTACTTGTATATATGTGCCCTTTGGTTTCCATTGGGTGGTCGATTGTTGTTACAATGTCCATTGGTGCGTGTGAGTACCTGTGCTGTGTGTTTTGACTTTCGTGCCTTTGTGGATTGCGCAGATGATTACGGGTCTCGTCCCATGCTTTAATCATTGTGCGCGTGTGTTATTTATTCGAGGTACTCCTCACTCTTTTTGTTTTGGGTTTCTACCCTGTGTTTTGTTACGTGTTTGTTTGATCTTCGTCCCTGTGTCTTTACACGGCACTCCGTAATTTGGGCTTAATAAAAACCCTTATTACGCATTCCTACGCCTGTCTCCCGAATCATTCATGCCAGCGTAACAGAAATATTAGTTTGTATTTGTTATTAGGTTTTTAACCAAAGTGTAAAAGTAAGTTGCGTGTTGAAAGAAATAGGTTGCAACTTGAAATACAGGTTTGGAAATAATCAAATAAAACATTTGGCATTGAATCATATATTTGGTTTCAATAAATGTAGTATTTTTTAATTGAGAAAACCTAACTCATTTACGTTTTCAAATGGAAAATCAAATCTCATATTCCAGTGTTCGAACTTGTAAACATGGCTGCATGGGATTTCTCTCAGTGATACCTTGTGCAACCAATGGCAATGTCCGCTTTAGGTATAATGCCGGAGCTACTTGTGAATTTGACAGCTCTAACTCAGTTCCACCTCCGACACCGTCAAAACAACCGTTATGCAGATGTTGGCTAAAGAGCCCATCGTCTGGGAATTATGTCGTATTTTCTGGGCAGGAAAACATTTGGGGAGGGTGCCCTTCAGACAAATCTCCTAACAAATCATGAGTTTGTGTAGACGGGGCTTAAAAACAATCCCCTCAGAAACATGACATCGGTGGACACACCCAAATGAAAATATACTATACTGTCACGCCCTGATCTGTTTCACCTGTACTTGTGCTTGTCCCTACCCCCTCCAGGTGTCACCCATCTTCCCCACTTATCCTCTGGGTATTCCTGTGTTTTCTGTCTGTTGCCAGTTCGTCTTGTTAGTTCAAGCCTACCAGCGTTTTGTGTCTCAGCTCCTGCTTTTTACAGTTTCTCTTTTCTTGTTCTCCTGGTTTTTGACCCTTGCCTGACCTGACCCTGTACCCGCACGCCTGACCAATCTGCCTGTCACTGAGCCTGCCTGCCGTCCTGTACCTAGGCCTCTACTCTGGATTATCAACTTCTGCCTGCCTTGACCTGTCGTTTGCCTGCCCCTGTTGTTACAATAAACATTGTTACTTCACACAGTTTGCACTTGGGTCTTACAGTACCTTGATTCCTGATACTATAGTATTCACTGTAGTGCTTTTGCAGACTTTAGTCCAGACATCACTGTAATATTTACAGTTTACTATTGTATAAATACTGTTGTATACTGTAGTATTTACTGTACTGTTTTTGCTGATATTAATTTAGTATTTACCATAATGTTTTTTCTTTCTCCTTCAGGAAACTTACTGGACAAAAGCTAAAATAGCAAATTTTCCATAACCTGTAGGTAGGTAGGTAGGTAGGTCTGAACAGATCTTGGCGTGATGGTTTCTCACTTATGAGTGGCACAAATTAGGATATAGGGGAGGGCAATGGACTGGGTAGATGCAAATTAAATAATGTAGTATTACTATAGTTAAACTGTAGTGCTTTTTAGGACTTTACCATAGTTTTCTACTGTATACTACAAAATTCTATAGTAAGTACTACACATGATTGAGGGATACCACAGCGTGTAGTATTTTATTCTACAGCAGCGGTTCTCAAACATCTCCTCGGGGACCTCCAGCCATTTCATGTATTTGATCTATTCCAGGGCTAGCACACCTGATTCAACTTGTCAACTAATCATCAAGCCCTTGATTAGATGAATCAGGTGAGCTAGTTCAGGGATCAAACAAAATAGTGAAATGTCTGGGGTCCCAGGGGAGAGGTTTAAGAACCAATGTTCTACAGTATACTACAGTTTACTACAGAATTCTATAGTAAGTACTGTAGTATTCTATAGTAAATTGATGTAGGCAATGTGTTCATGTGGGCAATGTGCAGATAGCTAGGCTAGATCTAGCCACAGCCAGTCAGTGGTTGTAAGCATGTAACGCTGACATCATGGCGCAAGCAAACTACTCACTTACGATATACACGCATTGAAAATATCCTCCACCAGCGCTAGCCCCCGAAAATGTTTACGGCAGTACATGAACAGATAATACTTTGGACGGCTTTCCCAACGCCACCCTTTCCTCTCTGACAAACTGACATTGGTCTAATTAAAGTCATGTATGATGGAACATTTGTACATTGTTGGAAGAAACCCGTCTGTCTAGATAGGCCAGGGTTCCCAACTGGTGTCCCGCGGATGATTTTCTTTGGCCCCCCAAGTTTTCTGAGCAAAATAAATAAATAAATATATTTTCTTTGTACATAAAAGACTAAACACACCAGCAAAACAGCTCCAAGTGATTTTCATTTTGGAAATCTGTTCCAAAGTATTCCCACGCATAATATAGATATATGAGATTGTATACAAATGTAAGCAATGTTTGGAATTATTATGTTTTAGTCAAATATATATGTTTTAGGCTTCTAGCTGTCACTATGCAGTCTGCAAATTATTTATAATTATGTTCTGGCCCCCTGACAAGGGAAAGGGGATACTTAATCAGTTGTACAACTGAATGCATTCAACTGAAATGTGTCTTCCGCATGTAACCCAACCCCTGAATCAGAGAGGTGCAGGGGGCTGTCTTAATCCACATCATCAGTGCCCAGGGAGCAGTTGTTGTTGGGGGTTAACTGCCTTGCTCAGGGACAGAACGACAGATTTTTACCTTGTCGGCTCGGGGATTCGATCTAGCGACCTTTTGGTTACTGGCCCAACACTCCTATCCGCCAGGCTACCTTCTCAATATCTTTTTTTTCTTCTTGCAGCTAAATCTAGTTGATGATCCGAGATAGACTACCCAATGGCTTTCTTTCTCAAAACAAAAACCCAAAAGCAGTGGGTCAAAGAGGCTTCAACGACACTGAAATTCCACTAAAGAAATGTCTCTATTGCAATAGTGCTGTGTTGTGATCATTGTCACATGGAGAATACATTTATTTATACAACTCTATAATACAGTGAAAACAAACTTCTGCATAGGGTCAGTGAGAGCATGACTATATTGGGTACTACTGGCTTTGACGGAAATAAAGCGCTGAGAGACAATGCCATACCAATAACACAGCAGAGGAAGTTGAGCTGTGATTGCACAAAGAAAAGCACCACAGCCGTGGATCTCCTATCTCCAGAGGCCTGACACCTGGTGATAGTGAAGCAGCCGTATTTATTAAAGCAGGAGAGGATGGAGAGGGAGGGAGGGGAGGTAGGTTAATTAAAGCTGTCTGATATGTGAAAGGACGGTCATAGAGTTAGAAGACAATGCCCTGGTTGCTGATCTGGGAGAGCTATGCGGATATTGGAACCCTTTACTCACACACACAAACATATATTCACGTATGCATGCATGCACCCACACAGCCTGTTTCTTCCTCTTCTCTCTCTGCTTTTCTGCTCCATCGGCAAAGAGCTCACAGGAGAGATGGAGTATCACTTGGGAGAGAGGGAGGATGAAGGTGAGAGAGGGATGAACAATTGGCAGGAGACCCACAATGAAAGGGTGGAGGAGACAGGAAACTGGTAAGAGAATGAAGCGGAGCGGAGAGGACAGGAGGAAGCTGGTCAGTCACTCACGGAGGCAGGTGTTGTCTGTGAAGAACTCTGTGAACTTGTCACACTCCTCCTTGCCATTGCCACTGCTGCTGCAGTCACAGTAGGGAACAACACTGATCTTAGGAGAACGCAGGTAGTTGGGTGTCATCACTGTACCTATAAGGAGGGGGAAAGAAACACAGTAGATTACTTAAAGATACAAAGTTTATCTACCATATTGTTTTCTAAAAACATGTTATTCTCTGTAGCAGACAAAATAGTTTCCACCTCCCATTGCCCCAAACCATCATCCAATGTTGAATCCCTATCCTACTGCAACTGTTAGCCCCCCAAAAATGTCAAGCTAGATTTTCATCCAATTCTCTGAACAACATGTAACACTAGAATCATCATGGAGTATTTCCAAAGGAAGTAAACTAAATAGCTGCAGTCAGAGATTTCTTGCTTCCTCAACGCATTGTTCCTCTACTGGCGTCCGTCCAAACAAGCCATTTTTGTTTTGCAGCAAAATGATTGCCGTTTGCTGGTTGCTGTGTGTACTATCTGCTACAGCTGTGCTAGTACGGGAAATGTGATGGCTTGAGCTAGGGTGGGTCCCTCAGCACACAGAAGCAGAAGATAAAGGAGACTAATCTTCTCTACACACTTTCCTCCTCTTTCTTTATCTCTTTCACATGCTCATTCTCTCGCTCTATTGCATTTTCTGCAACTATGAGTCTTGGTTTCCTTGGTTTCCTCTGAACAATAAGCTAATTTCATCAGATGATGTGAAGGGGCATGAGGAAGTGGTGTGACGTTGGTTTGTGCTGTGCTAGAGCGAAGATGGGAAGGGGATTAAGGGCACCCTCTCTGACAGATGAGCATAGCAACAGGAATGAGATCCACTCAGGGGACAGTATAAAAATTCAGTGAGAAAATGAGACCATAGGAAGACTCATCAATGTGTGTGAGGAACAGTTTACCAATAGAGACGGGAGAGACTCACCGATAAGGCCAGAGTAGGAGAGCAGGCAGTCAGCGTAGTTCTCCTTAAGACAGCCAGAGAGGGAGCGTGGCTCAGACTGGCAGTTGGCAAAGAAATCAGCCAGACGGGACCTGAAAGACTCAACAAAAACAGTGAGTGTATCTGAACTTTCTTATCTCTCTTATAAAACGAACTGTCACTGTCAAATAGACAACGCAAAGCACTCATACTGATGCGCACACACACACCCACGCACACACACACCCACGCAGACACACGCCCACGGACACACGGGCACGCAAACGCACACACACACACACACACATACACACAGCATGGTTGGGTCTGTGTTGATTCTACTCTGTGATACATGTCCCATATGGTGAAGGAGCAGCCAACAAGTATGCCTGGTTTTATAATTCTTCCCCACAAACAGAGAGGAGCTCTGGATACCACTCATGATGGAGTTGGGATGCTAAGTACCACCTGGTGTTACACATTTGTTGAGAAGGGCAAGAGAGCTGGAACAAGAACATCTTTCTAAGTGAAGAGAAAGAAAATAAGAGAAATAGGGAGACAAAGAGAGAGAGCGAGCGAGAGAGAGCGAGCGAGAGAGAGAGACACTGCACAGCCCTGAGGCTGGAATCGAAATGGAACCAATTTATTTGCACTAATGCCTCCATTTAATCCCAGACAGAGTGCTGTAGCTCTAGAGGCAATGGCAGACGTCACTCATTGAGTCCAGTCTGTTTCACTGCATTTCAATACAGCCTCTATTACTGCCAATGATACACAGGCCACTTAACCCAAACACATCCAATCCCCTGCCCAGTTATTCTAGCCTGAATACTGCTACATGACAGCTAAATGAAACACTTAAGGCAGAAAAGACATGCATTCAGAAAGAGAATTGGAGTGTTTCACAGCTTAACCTGAATACTCTCAGTTATTGTAGGTAGATTTAGTGTTTGCTTATATGCATTACATGTTGAATGGTAATGGTCTATTCCTGATGCAGTCTCCCAACATAGTATCCAGTTATCTTAACAGGTTTGTTTATGGTGTTTTTCACAGCTTTTATCAGGGCTTGGTATATTTCTCAACACCTCGAAGGTATGATAGCAACCTCCATGCTGTGCTAACTTAGACACCCCATCACTTTGGTGGTGGGCTAGGACATGTACTCTGTAGCAGCTCTTCACATTACAGAGGATGCTATCTGAAAGACGGCTTGGGGAAATACAGTGTTGACTTAAATGTAATTTTATCCATACACTGGCATTGGTCAGTCTGTGTTGTAAATGTGGAGTCTGACACGTGAGACTATGTGATTGTTTGCCCTGTTACATGTTTGATGTTGTTGGTCTTGCAAGATGCCTGTGTACTATATTACGTACTCTGACAACTGTTTATCCTAGTGTACCTGCAGATGTAGTTGGTCTTGCAAGAGGCCTGCAAGGAGAGACAGTTGGGCTTTTCCTTGTCCTCATAGGAACAGACTGGTACAATGGTTTGGCGCCGGCGCTCGGAGCAGGCCGACTGATCGCCGGCTGGACAGGAACAGAACAGCATCCCGTAGCTGTGCTTGGGTGGCACCTTGTCAAAGAACTGCCGCAGGGCCTTGTGGCACTTGCGCTTGTTGCAGACCTCCGCAGTGGAGACACGGCTGGTGCAGGGGCTGATGTAGGCTGAGCGGTACTTCTTACAGGTGTCGTTCAGGTTGCAGGCCTTGGCTGCATTCAGACAGTTGTTCTCCCTCGTCACCGCGGGCTCGCCTGTCACAAAAAGGACAACAGGGTTAGTTCATTTTCCATCATCTCTAGATTCATAATCGATTGATTGATATAGATTGATAACACTGTCTATAATATGAACCGGATTGAACCTAACTAAATTGAGAGAGAGCTAGACAGAGTTATGCATCACTTGACCAAACTAATATTTGAGTGGATGGAAAAAAAGAAGCAATATGTAAATACTTTAGGAACCTTGAAAATTTCCCCCATAATGATCTCTTCCTGGCCGTTGCTGATTGCTATCAAGCCGCCCATTTACTGCTAACCCTGTTTCTCGCCCTAAATCAAACAGTGCCCCTCCTCTCAGCAGCCCTGCAGGCCAAACAAATATGCAGCTCTCCTGAACGTCGGAGTCATCAAAGCATCCGGCGCCACGGCCTGCTCATCTGTCAGGTCTCACTAATTGGCAGCTTTCTTACAGATCCCTCATTAATTAACATTTCAAGAGATTTTGGGGAAAATGGTGCAACAACAGCATTTTTCGGCAATAAAAAATGGGAGCAGTTGGTTGGTGGAAGCCGGCTTGAGACGAGTGGTGCGTGTCACGCTCATAAAATAGTGTTAACAAGATTCAACACTTCTCTGGATGAGGACACTGATGGGCCTTACACACTGCTACAGGGGGTGTCACACTCATGTCCACAGTGTCTATTCGTTTTTAAGCTTGCATGTGCTTGCCACCAGCAGCAACACCACCATAAACAAAGAGGGAATAAGACTGACTCTCTCACACTTTGATTTCAATGTAAAACCTTAGCCTCAGGAAAGAGAGACAACTGCTAGACACTAAAGTCTGTGAAAACTAGAGTACCCCTGCCACACACTCCCTCCACAGTGAAGACACTAACACACCGCTTCTGGTGCTGTAGACAGGAAGTGCCTTCTCTAAAGGTCGTAGATGTGCATTCAGGGTACCCGCTGGTCCCTGCAGCCAATCCCAGATGACTGGCCGGGCCTGTCTGGCCAGCTGGGGTTCACGGTGACCATTCACTGAGATCTGGAAGTTCTCCTTCACTCAGTCTGTCTGTGCTGCTCTGCTCTACTCTGCTCAATGACCAGACACATACATTCTGTCTAGAAGTACTCTACAGCTGCCTGGGAGATGCCTCTCCTGTCATCTGCTGGCCCTGAAGTCAGTCTGTCTAACACCAATAATAGGACAGCAGCCAAATGAGGACAGACCTGACCAGACATCCTCCCCCTCCTGTGTCCCCAAAAGGGCCTTTACCCTCAGGGTCCAATGGAAAAAAACTGAGTTCTGTTTGTCTGTGTGAGCATATGAGTGTTTATACTGTATTAGCATGTGTGGACTTGTGCATCTGTGCATGTCAAATCAAATCCAATTTTATTTGTCACATGCGCCGAATACAACAGGTGTAGACGTTACTGTGGAATGCTTACTTACGAGCCCTTTCCCAACAATGCAGAGTTAAAAAGTAAGAAAAATGTGCATTAAAAAAAGGAAATAGTTACACAATAAAGTAACAAATCAAATCAAATTTATAATCAAAAGTGAGTGTTCATAGAGCCGGTACAAGAGAGTCATTTGTGTGTTTGCATTTGTGGTATGGTGTGTATGTGCGTATGTGGGTGTCATGTGCCATGCAGCTGTCCAATCACTCAGCTGTCTGTCTCCTCACTCCCACAGAGGTAGACTGCGGTGTGTCAGGACCCTCTCCACATCCCTCTCTGCTGCACCCCTAGTGTCAGAGAACACATCTGCTGAACCCCGAGTGCGTTGCTGGCAGATGGCACCGTCTCTCAGGCAAACACGCACACACACACACACACACACACACACACACACACACACACACACACACACACACACACACACACACACACACACACACACACACACACACACACACACACACACACAAAATCCTCTATCCAGCTAAAAGTGTTTGCCCCATACATCCCTTCCTGCACATGCCCCCCTCCCTCCCATTGTCTCTCCCCTTCCCCCCTTACAGGCCCACACAGGGCTGGGGCCATCTGGTCTCTTCATAGGGAGCTGGAGCCCCCCAGCAGCTCTTGTTACCGATACAGCCTCAAATTGATTATCATGTCGCCTGTTTCCTTCAACCCCCTCCCTAATTTCAATTACCACGGGGCTCTAGGTCGAGTAATGACCTCTTCCTCATTCTCCAATCCACGGGACAAGAAAACAAGGCATAATATTTTGGGAATGTTCCCTCCTGAGAGATTGCTATGTACAATGGATGTGCCAAAAAATCTTTGTCATCTTTAAATTTGTCTTTATCTGTTGTTGTCTAGTACTGTCTTGTGGCTAGCTCATGACTTGCAGATGATTGTTGACACACCAACCAGGATTAAGGGGCAGGGCAATTTGTGACTGCTGTTGTTTTGGTAATCAGTGGCTTTATTGCGTTGCTCCGCTTTCTTGACCACACAGTCGACCAGACAGGCCCTAATTTTGTCCCACCTGGACTACTGCCTAGTTGTGTGGTCAAGTGCGGCAAAGAGGAACATAGGCAAGTTGCAGTTGGTCCAGAACAGAGCAGCACCTATTGCACTTAGATGTACATAGAGGGTGAATGTCAGTAACATGCATGTCAGTCTCTCCTGGCACAAAGTTGAGGAGAGATTGACTGCATCACTATTGGTCTTTGTGCTAGGTGTTGATGGTTGAAGGTACTGAACTGTCTGTTCAAGCAGTCGGCACACGGTTCAGACACTCATCAGTACAACACAAGACATGCAATCAGAGGTCTCTTCACAGTCCCCAGGTCCAGAACAGAGGCGGGGAGACGCACAGTATTAAAGAGCCATGACTACACGGAACTCTATGCTACCCTAGGTAACTCATGCTGGCAATAAAAACAGATAAAAAACCCCAGATAAAAGAACACCTTACAGCACAACAGAGACTGTGAAGAGACAGCCATTTTTATATATTTTGTATTGTAATTTCCACTGTATTATTTATTTTTTATAGGCAAGACAGTTAAGAACAAATTCTTATTTACAATGACGGCCTAGGAACAGTGGGTTAACAGCCTTGTTCAGGGCAGAACGACAGATTTTTACCTTGTCAGTTCGGGGATTCGATCTACCAACCTTTCAGTTACTGGCCCAATGCTCTAACTGCTAGGCTACCTGCCACCCCGTTATGTAGTTGGGCTTGCATAAATTCTTGGCTTGCGTGATCTGGAACAGCTCATAGGGCAGGAGCCATCATATATTATGTATACTATGTTATTATATTGTGTAAACTATGTTATTATATTATGTATACTATGTATTTTAGGCATTTTATTTGTTGTGCTTTGTTTCCTGTTTGGACCCCGGAAGAGTAGCCGCTACCTTGTTATTTGGAGTCCACTGGTACCATTCACACAGAACTACCGTACGCCTTGACCTCTTTCTCCCCTCTCTCTCCAGATGAAATCCTGGAACTAGTGAGGTCCGGTGGCCTGACAACCTGCCCGCTTGACCCTTACCCTCCTCCCTTCTCCAGACCATCTCTGTAGACCTTCTCCCATTCCTCACTTACCTCAACTCATCCCTGACCATGACTGCATTCGCTCTGACATCAAAATGGCCCGAGTTGCTCCCCTCCTCAAGAAACCAAAACTCAACTCCTCTAATGTCAAAAACTACAGACCGGCATCCGTTTCTTTTCTTTCTAAAACACTTGAGTATGCTTTCTCTAACCAACTCTCTCTCTATCTCTCTCAGAACGATCATCTTGACCCTCCCCAGTCAGGCTTTATGACGTGTCACTCAACCGAGACTGTTATTTTCTGTGTAATGGAGGCTCTCCGCACTGCCAAAGCTGACTCTCTCTCCTCTGTTCTTCCTATCAGCTGCCTTTGTGGACATTGAACCATCAGATTCTCCTTTCCACCCTCTCAGGGCTGGGCGTTTCAGGCTCTGCACATTCTTGGTTGCATCCTACCAGGTGACTACTGTTGTCTCCCAGGTCTCGGTTCTAGACACTCTCCTCTTCTTTCTATACACCAAGTTACTCTGCTCCGTCATATCCTCACATGGTCTCTTCTATCATTGCTATGCGGATGACACTGAACTACTTTTCTCCTTCTGACACCCAGGTGGCGACATGCATTTCTGTGTGCCTGGAAGATATCTCAGCTTGGATGTCGGCCCACTACCTCAAACTCAACCTTGATAAGACGGAGCTGCTCAAAGACCTCTCCATCACGGATGAAAATGGTGTCCCCTCCCAGAGTGCTGTCGTTCTCTGCAAACATCAAAGCAGTGACTTGATCCTGCAAGTTAATTCTCTACAACATCCGTAGCGTACAACCCTAACTCACACAGGAAGCGTATGTGTACACCTGCTCATCAAACATCTCATTCCAGTCATGGGCATTAATATGGAGTTGGTCTCCCCTTTGCTGCTATAACAGCCTTCACTCTTCAGGGAAGGTTTTCGACTAGATGTTGAAAAATTGCTGCTGTATGGACCTCGCTTTACGCACGGGGGCATTGTCATGTTGAAACAGGAAAGGGCCTTCCCCAAAATGTCACCGCGAAGTTGGCAGCAAGAATTTGTCTAGAACGTCATTGTATGCTGTAGGGTTAAGATTTCCCTTCATTGGAACTCAGGGGCCTCCCGAGCCATGAAAAACAGCCCCAGAACATTATTCCTCATCCACCAAACTTTACAGTTGGCAATATGCATTGGGGCAGGTAGCATTCTCCTGGCATCTGCTAAATCCAGATTAGTCCGTCAGACTGCCAGATGGTGAAGTGTGATTCATCACTCCAGAGAATGCATTTCCACTGCTCCAGAGTCCACCACTCCAACCAACGCTTGATATTGCGCATGGCGATTTTAAGTTTGTGCGTGACAGCTCGGCCATGGAAACCCATTTCATGAAGCTCCCAACCAACAGTTCTTGTGCTGACATTGCTTCCAGAGGCAGTTTGGAACTCGGTAGTGAGTGCTGCAACCAAGGACAGACAATGTTTACGCGCTACACGCTTCAGCACTCGGCGGTCCTGTTCTGTGAGCTTGTGTACTACTTCAAGGCTGAGCCGTTGTTGCTCCTAGACGTTTCCACTTCACAATAACAGCACTTACAGTTGCCCGGGTCAGCTCTAGCAGAGCAGAAAGTTGACGAACTGACTTGTTGGAAAGGTGACATCCTATGACGGTGCTATGTTGAAAGTCACAGTTCCATGGAGATTGCATGGCTGTGTGCTCTATTTTATACACCTGTCAGCAATGGGTGTGGCTGAAATAGCCGAATCCACTAATTTCAAGGGGTGTCCACATAGGTGTCCACATAGTGGTCCACACATAGGTGTCCACATAGGGGTGTCCACATATATAGTGCTCTTACTATGACTGTGACGTGGTTGTCCCACCTAGCTATATTAAGATGAATGCACTAACTATACAGTGACTTCGGAAAGTATTTAGACCCCTTGACTTTTTCCACATTTTTTTATGTTACAACCTTATTTTTAAATGGATTAAATATAAATATTTACTTATCAATCAACACAAAATACCCCATAATGACAAAGAGAAAACATGTATTAAAAATAAAAAGATGCCTTATTGACGTAAGTATTCAGACCCTTTGCTATGAGACTCGAAATTGAGCTCAGGTTCATCCTGTTTCCATTGATCATCCTTGAGATGTTTCTACCACTTGATTGGAGTCCACCTGTGGTAAATTCAAATGATTGGAAGTTGTTTGGAAAGGCACACATCTGTATATATAAGGTCCCACAGTTGACAGTACATGCCAGAGCAAAAAACAGGAATTGTCCATCGAGCTCTGAGACAGGATTGTGTCGAGGCACAGATCTGGGCAAAGGTACCAAAATAATTCTGCAGCATCGAAGGTCCCCAACAACACAGTGGCCTCCATCATTCTTAAATTGAAGAAGTTTGGAACCACCAAGACTCCTAGAACTGGCCAAACTGAGCAATAGGGGGAGAAGGGTCTTGGTCTGGGAGGTGACCACGAACCCGATGGTCACTGACAGAGCTCCAGAGTACCTCTGTGGAGATGGGAGGACCTTCCAGAAGAACAACCATCTCTGCAGCACTCCACCAATCAGGCCTTTCAAGTAGAGTGACCAGACGGAAGCCACTCCTCAGTAAAAGGCACATGACATCACGCTTGGAGTTTGCCAAAAGGCACCTAAAGGACTCTTAGACCATGAGAAACAAGATTCTCTGGTGTGCAGCAACACTCCCCATCCAACCTGAAATATCTTGAGAGGATCTGAAGAATGGGAGAAACTCCCCAAATCCAGGTGTGCCAAGTTTGTAGCGTCATACCCAAGAAGATTTGAGGCTGTAATCGCTGCCAAAGGTGCTTCAACAAAGTACTGAGTAAAGGGTCTGAATACTTATGTATCAGTTTTTCTAAAACCTTGTTTTTGATTTGTCATTATGGGTTAATGTGTATAGATTGATGAGGGAAAACAAACAATTTAATACATTTTAGAATAAGGCTATAACCTAACAAAATGTGGAAAAAGTCAAGTGGTCTGAATACTTCGAAGTAAGCAGGATTTCGAAGGCACTAAGTCCCTGGATAAGAGCATCTGTTAAATGACTTTAATGTTAATTGCCTTTTTATGACTGTTAGCCTACTTCCACAGGAATAACAGAGTAAATGTGATGACTTTCATGCTTACGCTACACATCAACAGCCAAGTTGGCTCTACTGGTGTGACTCTGCTACGCCAACCAGTTAAAACCTCTCATTTATTTCTCACACCTCATATCTGCATTGAAAATAGATGCATTGATTAAATGGTAAGCAGTCGGTGGGGTTAACCACAGATCCAAAGGGGGCCTTACTCTAGCTTGCCAGGTTTGGCAGACTGTGAGTCCCATCCCTTTAACACCTTTATGTACCCTGGCTGGGCCATTAGCAATCAGACGATGGTCAGAGAGGGACTTGATTAAACCAAGGCTTCAATTACAACCTCCATATGGATAGTATACATGTCCACCTGTACAGCTTTGACCTCCCTCCATATAACCTGCGCCTCAGTGGGTGTGCCAGCCATGATGCAGGTGACTGGTGATATAACCAGAGGGTAAATAATCAGCTGATTCACAGATAATGATCCGACTCTACAGAAGCGAGTCATTAAAAAACACATTCCCACACAAATCCTGTATGCATCCCTATCTGCTAGCTTTGGGGAGTTGTTTGCTGGCTCAAGAGGAACTAATATTACGTTGGAGGGGGGAGGGGCTCTACAGACACAGAGTGCTGAATCACCCGAGCGTAGAGGGCATGGAACACAGCGATGAGATGGTATTATTGGATGCCAGAAGTAAATTGGGTTTTTTAGGTGCTTGATTAAGTATCAATTGAGTGGTTCTAGTCCATTGTGGGTAGGCAGTGAATGGTGGAGGACAATGGGGAATGATGTTGAGCTAGTGAAGCATATGATGAGCTGTTTTGAGTGTCCATAGCAAGGAGTCAACTGAGATTGTAGGGGTTAGCGTCAGGGTAATGAATTTGTCATTGTGATGATGAGTGTACAATGCCACAGTATGAGTCCATGAACCTATGGAGCAACCTAGTCAATGGTGATCTCAATGAAGTTTCCTAGAGGTCTGCTGAATTATAAGGGGTGTTGCCCTGTACTGAAAGACGGTATGATGCCTGTGGCATCACTGTGACAGATTTTAAATTAGTTTTAATCTGCTGTGATAATTTGCGGGGAGTCATGTACATACTCGCAGTCACTTAAATGAGTGTGAAGATGTGTCATAACTTCTAAATGGGTGTGAGAAGATGTCAGCTATGATGATTTGTGATCAGTTTCATCAGTGTTGCAGTTCATGGCGCAGTATTAAATGCTGTGTCCAGCCTCTCTATAGTGATATTTATAAAGTGTCTCTAGTCAGTCTCTCCTCTCGATTATCATTGCTTTAAGATACTCTGCTCACCACTTTAATGGTCTGCAACTGAAAGTGCCTGACAAGAAGAAATGAATGAGAGGAGAAGAGGAAGCCCCCAGGTTTACTCATCTATTTTTTTCCTTCTTCTCTGGTGCTTAATAAGCTCCCTGTTTCTTCCGACTATGTCCCATTGCAATAAACCCACATACCAGGGCAGCAAACATGATAACTCACAACCCATGTAATTGATCCCTGCAGTGCCTCTCACTCTCTCTCATTCTCATCTCCACCCTTTCACTCACTCTCTTTCCCCTCTCTCTTGCTCCTTCCTTTCACTATCCTTCTTTCCAGATGGACCTTTCCCCTCCCCTGTACCCTCTGTCCTCCCTGGTCCCCTGTGGGAGTGGGGGTCCTCGTTGTGAGGACAGACTCTGTTACTCTCAGATATTGCATTACACAGTGATGAAGTTCTACTGTGGCCTTTTTCATTAACAATCAGGTGGTGTAGTGATCAGGCGGTAAGGAGAACCTCCTCTGGGAGTGGGCCACAAGGAAACAGCAGGGTAGAGGCTCCTTTAATACAAATTCTACCCCCCTTTCTCCCCAAAGCCTTTCGACAACCCAGTCCCACAGGCCCCCAGTTCACTCCTTATGCGAAACCACCAGCCACCACACAGAGATAGATGGGGATATAATGACAAGAAAATCCTGCTTATTTCTTGGCGCGTACAAGCCTCTACTCCACAAACACAATGTATGCTGTGAATGTACTCTATTCAACACCACACCTCCAGACCTGTCATAATGATTTACAATAGTGGTACCAAAGTGCCAATGAATTTGTTACACTGCGGTAACACCAGGGAAAGTTATTGTTGGTAGATTTATTTTATTTATTTTTATTGGCCTATTCACCCCCCCAGGACAAAAGTAACTTTGTTAAACATTTTTGTATTTACAGTTTTTTTGTTACATATACACTACTGTTGAAAAGTTTGGTCACTTAGAAATGTCCTTGTTTTTGAAAGAAAAGCACATTTTTTGTCCATTAAAATAACATCAAATTGATCAGAAATACAGTGTAGACATTGTTAATGTTGTAAATGACTTTTGTAGCTGGAAACAGCTGATTCTTTAAATGGAACATCTACATAGGCGTACAGAGTCCCATTATCAGCAACCATCTGTGTTCCAATGGCACGTTGTGTTAGCTAATCCAAGTTTATCATTTTAAAAGGCTAATTGATCATTAGAAACCCATTTTTCAATTATGTTAACACAGCTGAGAACTGTTGTTCTGATTAAAGAAGCAATAAAACTGGTCTTCTTTAGACTAGTTGAGTATCTGGAACATCAGCATTTGTGGGTTCGATTACAGGCTCAAAATGGCCTGAAACAAAGAACTTTCTTCTGAAACTCATCAGTCTATTCTTGTGCTGAGAAATGAAGGCTATACCATGCGAGAAATTGCCAAGAAACTGAAGATCTCGTACAACACTCTGTACTACTCCCTTCACAGAACAGCACAAACTGGCTCTAACCGGAATAGAAAGAGGAGTGGGAGACCCTGGTGCACAACTGAGCAAGAGGACAAGTGCATTAGAGTGTCTAGTTTGAGAAACAGATGCCTCACAAGTCCTCAACTGGCAGCTTCATTAAATAGTACCCGCAAAACACCAGTCTCAACGTCAACAGTGAAGAGGTGACTCCGGGATGCTGGCCTTCTAGGCAGAGTTCCTCTGTCCAGTGTCTGTGTTATTTTGCCCATCTTAATCTTTAATTTCTATTGGCCAATCTGAGATATGGCTTTTTCTTTGCAAATCTCCAATTTGGACCCATCAGACCAAAGAACAGATTTCCACCAGTCTAATGTCCATTGCTCGTGTTTCTTGGCCCAAGCAAGTCTCTTCTTAATATTGGTGTGCTTTCGTAGGGGTTCCTTTACAGCATTTCGACCATGAAGGCCTGATTCACGCAGTCTCCTTTGAACAGTTGATGTTGAGATATGTTTGTTACTTGAACTCTGTGAAGCATTTAATTGGGCTGCAATCTGAGGTGCAGTTAATTGCCGATTTCTGAGGCCGGTAACTAATAAACTTATCCTCTGCAGCAGAGGTAACTCTGGGTCTTCCTTTCGTGTGTCGGTCCTCATGAGAGCCAGTTTCATCATAGCGCTTGATGGTTTTTGCGACTGCACTTGAGGAAACTAAAAATTCTTGGAATTTTCCTGATTGATTGACCTTCATGTCTTAAGGTAATGAAGGACTGTCGTTTCTCTTTGCTTATTTGAACTGTTCTTGCCATAATATGGACTTGGTCTTTTACCAAATAGGGCTATCTTCTATATACCACCCCTACCTTGTCACAACACAATTGATAGGCGCAAACGCATTAAGAATGAAAGAAATTCCACAAATAAACTTTTAACAAGGCACACCTGTTAATTTAAATACATTCCAGGTGACTACCTCATGAAGTTAGTTGAGAATGTCAAGAGTGTGCAAAGCTGTCATCAAGGAAAAGGGTGGCTACTTTGAAGAATCTCAAATATAAAATATATTTAGATTTGTTTAACACTTTTTTTGGTCACTACATGATTCCATATGTGTTATTTCATAGGTTTGATGTCTTCACTATTATTCTGCAATGTAGAAAATAATACAAAAAATAAAGAAAAACCCTTGAATGAGTATGTGTCCAAGCTTTTGAATTGTACTGTAATATTCACACCGCGGAGTCAATACTTTGCAGAAGCACCTTTGGAATCGATTACAGTTTACAGTCTTTCTGGGTCAGTCTCTAAGCACTTTCCACACCTGGAAAGATTAATTAATCTCCCAGTGTCTGGTGGAAAGCAGACTGAACCAGGTTTTCCTCTAGGATTTTGCCTGTTCTTAGTTCCATTCTGTTCTCTTTTTTTCCAGTCCTTAACGATTAGAAGCATAGACATAACATGATGCAGCCACCACTATGCTTGCAAATAAGGAGAGTGGTACTCAGTAATGTGTTGTATGGGATTTTCCCCAAACATAACACTTCATATTCAGGACAAAATTGAATTACTTTGGCACATTCTTCGCAGTATTACTTTATTGCCTTGTTGCAAACAGGATGGATGTTTTGGAATATTTGTTTTCTGTACAGGACTCCTTCTTTTCACTCTGTCAATTAGGTTAGTAACTACAATGTTGCTGATCCATCCTCGGTTTTCTCCTATCACAGCCATTAAACCCTGTAACTGTTTTAAAGTCACCATTGGCCTCATGGTGAAATCCCTGAGCGGTTTCCTTCCTCTCCGGCAACTGAGTTCGGAAGGACGACTGTATCTTTGTAGCGAATGGGTGTATTGATACACCATCTAAAGCAGTGGTCACCAACCGGTCGATAGCGGTTGACTGGTCAATCTTAAAAGCATTCCTAATTGATCACCAAACATTTCTGTAGAAAAACCAACGATAAAGTCTTGCGTTCCTTTAAATGTTTTATTTATGTTGGGGTGTTGGCAGTAGGTGCATTTGATTCAGAAGCCCTGTGCACCGGGTAGTCAAAGTGTTCCCATTTTGAACCATTTAATTTGTCTGAAAAGACAAACTCCACCTGCCCGGCGGACCAGGAGATATGTGGCTAAATCCAGTGTGCCTACTGCGCTGGCCAATCTGATAGCTCAAATCACAGTGGCTACAGCTTCCACAACCCCGGCCATAGCAAAGTTTGAAACTAGCCTACGTGAGATTTCATTACTTTTAAAACCATGACCAAAGAGAGACTGTCAAAGAATACAGCAAAGAGCTGTTTTTTTATGATTGAGTTCATGTCTAAGTTTTTATTCAGCGCTGTCAACTGTATTTTACTCAACACTAGTACAGAAAAGAACTAATGATTATTTTTTTTGCAGCAAAATCTCCAGAGCTGAGATTGTTGTATGCCCCATATACAGTATATAACATTCTGTTGGTGGCAAGAATTTTGCATCATAATTTAATTTGAACAACTCTTCAAAGTGTTGAATCAAGCGTTGTTTTGTGCTTTAGTTCATACACCATGTGCCATGGAACGGTATATCAAAAATCTCTTCCCAGCTAGTTCGCAAGCTGTATAGAGCAGCTGTCAACATTTTTGTCCTTTCAATTTATGCCACTCTTTTTCAGCAAATTTTTGTCTTTAATATATGGCAGAGAAAGAAATTCCCTACCTTCTCGTCCTTCCTCTGGCCTTCTCCATTTTTGCGGTAATGCTGCAATCAATTGGTTGTAACTTTGGATTGAGTAAACTTGTTGGTCGATCATTTGTTATTCTGGTGCCCTTTCAGGCTATGAATTGTGGGTGGTTGTCTGTGGGAGAGTGTAAGAGGGCTTTGAGAATAGATCTGTCTGAATCTGATATGATTGTCTTGAGGCTACTAGCATAACTATAACTTTATTATCACATAACATACCAAGGTTTTTCATATCAGTAGGACATTTTATAGATCTGACCTAGAACAGGTGGATCATTCCTTGAAATGTTTTCCTATATTTTTTCATCAAGTGAAAATACAGTAACTTGGATGTTGTCTGAGGAAAGTTTGTTGCAATATCTTTTTCGGGGAGTGTAAAATGAAAGCTGTGCACCATTTCTGTTATATGGTCTGATGGTATTGAAACCAATCTCAGTGCCACCTTTCAGAATCGATAAAGAATGGCAGTGTGTAGCTACTGTTATGGAAATAGGAGAGCCTGTCCCCTCATGTTTGGATCATACGCGCATAATGATTATTTTAGCTCAGAGTTGACAGCCATATGCCATGACTGAGTTTAGGCCCCAGTTTGATATAGTCACATAACACCATGTTTGCATCTGCCAAGTGTCAATCATCACATTGAGCACCCATCACTTTAGGAAGGGGACTTGAGGTTACATAAAACCACTGAGTCATCATCGCCCGCTCAAGAACAGTCCAGACAGTCTGGATCATAACACAAAATCATCTAAGATTTAAAGTGCATTCGGAAAGTATTCAGACCCCTTGACTTTTTCCACATTTTGTTAGTTTACAGCCTAATTCTAAAATTGATTAAATATTTTTTCCCTCATCAATCTACACACAATACCCCATAATGACAAAGCAAAAACAGGATTTTATACATTTTTGCTAATTTACAAAAAATTTAAAATGGAAATATGCCATTTACATAAGTATTCAGACTCTTTACTCAGACCCTTTACTCTTTACTCTCATACTCTCCAGAGATGTTCGATCGGGTTCAAGTCCGGGGCTGGGCTGGGCCACTCAAGGACATTTAGAGACTTGTCCCGAAGCCACTCCTGCATTGTCATGATTGTGTGCTTTGGGTCATTTTCCTGTTGGAAGGTGAACCTCTGCGCCAGTCTGAGGTCCTGAGCGCTCTGGAGCAGGTTTTCATCAAGGATCTCTCTGTTCTTTACTCCGTTCATCTTTCCTTCCTCTGACTAGTTTCCCAGTACCTGCCACTGAAAAACATCCCCACAGCATGATGCTGCCACCACCATGCTTCACCTTAGGGATGGTGCCAGGTTTCCTCCAGACGTGACACTTGACATTCAGTCCAAAGTTTCATCAGACCAGAGACCAGAGAATCTTGTTTCTCATGGTCAGAGACCTTTAGGTGCCTTTTGGCAAACTCCAAGTGGGCTGTCATGTACATTTTTACTGAGGAGTGGCTTCCGTCTACCATTAAGGCCTGATTGGTGGAGTGCTGCAGAGTAGGTTGTCCGTCTAGATGGTTCTCCCATCTCCACAGAGGAACTCTGGAGCTCTGTCAGAGTCACTATCGGGCTCTTGGTCACCTCCCTGACCAAGGCCCTTCTCACCCGATTGCTCAGTTTGGCCAGGCGGCCAGATCTAGGAAGAGCCTTGGTGGTTCCAAACATCTGTCATTTAAGAATGATGGAGGCCACTGTGTTCTTGGGGACCTTCAACGCTGCAGAAATGTTTTGGTGCCCTTCCTCAGATCTGTACCTCGACACAATCCTGTCTCGGAGCTCTACAGATAACTCCTTCGACCTCATGGCTTGATTTTTGCTCTGACATGCACTGTCAACTGTGGGACCTTAAATAGACAGGTGTGTGCCTTTCCAAATCATGTCCAATCAATTCAATTTACCACAGGTGGATTCCAATCAAGTTGCAGAAACATCTCAAGGATGATCAATGGAAACAGGATGTACCTGAGCTCAATGTCGAGTCTCATAGCAAAGGGTCTGAAAATGTATGTTAATAGGGTATTATTATTATTATATTCTTTTATACATTTGCAAACATCTTCTAAAAACCTGTTTTCGCTTTGTCATTACGGGGCATTGTGTGTAGATTTATGAGGAAAAACATTTATTAATCAATTTTAGAATAAGGCTGTAACGTAACAAAATGTGGAAAAAGTCAAGGGGTCTGAATACTTTACGAAGGCACTGAATAATATGCATGTTGCGATGTGATACAACAATTATAATGTTATATAGTAGAGATTGGGTTCGCAGTTCCTATATTTTCAGTCAACACAGACTGTATGTCAAAGTTTAACTAATGCAAAACAGCTTATTCAAATGAAGGATCAAATTAAAGATTTCGTTTTCACAGAAAACAAATATTTGTCACATGCATCAAACATGATATTCAAATGCTAGGATATGAATTAATAATGAGATAAATTCAATGTAAATACATCTTCAAAGGAATCACGTTGGGGACGGAATCTACACATAGGGATAATAAATAAATAAAATGTAATATTTTGATAGCCTAAAGGAACCTTGTTGTCTTTGGCTGAGGTTATTGATCTAAATTGTTGTATTGTTGAGTTGGTATACAGTAACTTATCATTGTAAAATGGTGGGTTTGGAAAATAACAGCCGATAGCACAACTTTCACCATGCATTCACTTGCTGCTTTGCAGTGAGCACATCCATCACATTTGCTTCAGTGTCCAAAGATCGGATGACAGACAGCCCAAAAGTTTCCCTTCTGGGACAGCATCCTAAAAGTAGTGACATTTGGAGACTTTTAGCTGCAAAACAAACTTTCCCAACTGTCACCAACTATAATTGGCTATGGTGATGCAGCATTAGGCTGAATCACCATTCACAAAGCATTGTGGACTGGAGACTGTGATTGATGATGTTTATTTTCTAAACTGTGTCTTCAACACTTTAAGTGCATATGACCCAGTTCTTTGGGCGATACATTTTTAATTAAACATCCAGTGTGCCAAAGTCTGCAGTGAAGATGGATAGTCCCTACTCTCAGATTCCTGGCAGGTGGAGCTGAAAAACGCATATGGGAAAAAAAACTGTTCAGTTTGGCAGGGATATGGAGAGAAGAGATAGAAAGTGTATAGAAGTATCCATATAAGGAGAACTGAGTGCTACACTGACTCCATCAAGACTGCTGACTAAGGAGGATAAAAGAGAGGGATGAGGATGAACAAAGACAGGGAGAGAGAAAGGGAGAGGGAGAGAGAAAGAGAGAGGGAGAAAGAAAGGGAGAGGGAGAGAGTGTGAGTGAGAAGCAGGAAGCTGAGCAGACATGATAGCAGCACAGGGCATCAGGATAGGGCTGTTTTAGACTACCCATGTAAGGCTACTGACAGAGTGGCTCACCCCGACAGAGCAGATATGGTAGATAGGAGAGCTAATTGCAGGAGATATGTGATCCCGCGAATCTGTGCCGCTGTACTCTCGGCAGCGTGATGGTCTCAGAGCGCGGATCAGATCAAAATCCGAAGGCACACCATTTCCTCTACTCTCACATGGCAATTCCACTGAAACCTCACCGCTATTGTATTTCACAGCACAGACTTTTGGAATCCATTTCTCTGCCACAAAGATATTTTCCTTTTAAAAACAAACAAATAAATGAAGCCGGGAGTCAGGGACACTTCCTGTTATTCCCATAGTACTCCTCTCTGTGAATGTGAGAGGTACAGGAACGACCCATGAGGTCATTACTAAATGAGATTACCTAATGACTTCACAGGCAACCAGCCTGGTACAGGGCCATTTAGAGACATAATTACTTCCCCTGTCATTATTTAGAAACACTAGAAAAGTTGTCGTATGTTGAGGCATAGCTTAATCACATTGTCTGACTGCTTTAAAAGGCAAGGGGGGGGGGGGGGGTGATCAGAAAACCAACTCTGTAGCATTTTCATGCACTAGAAGAAACCAACTTCTGTTATCATGTGCAGGACTTATTATAGAGAATCCTTTTACAAGGCTGTGTTTCAAGTATGGGTTCTATTCAATCTGTATCGCTGAACTATTACAGATTGTTCAATAGGAATGTTAAGGTAATTTCCGATTGAGCCGACATATGCAGCGTTTACACTTTATGCAGTTTCCACCATCGCGGGAACATTGGCTTTCAATTTCAATTGGGCAAGAGCACTGAACATCCACGATGCGGATTGAATAGAGCCCTAAATCAGGATGTGTGTTCCTTTCTATCCATTAGAGGAAGGAAGGTGGGAAAGTAATGACACATCAGTAGAAAGAGACAAGCAGGTCTGAAGGACCACTCTCTACAGAGGAAATGAATGTAGTTGTCAACTTCTGATTCTTCATGACTAGGATGACACTATTTTCATATCTGGACCGCTAACTCATTCCAAAGTAGTGTTCACCATAAAGTTTTAAGTTCCCTCCAACTTATTAACAATGAGGTAACATCTATTCAACTGTCTCAAAATTATAATGGAAGGAAAACTGAACAGAAATTTCATCAAGCTACTGTCATGTTATATTAAAGTTTTAAAAATATTTTTTTACTATGTAATCTGTGACTCCATCTCTAAAGCAACTCCAACTAAAACTTTAGTCAATGTCATAAATGAAGACAGCAACAATACACGAGTTGAGAAGCAGTCTCTTCAGGAATTGGTGGTGATTGAGGTTGAGCCATGGCCAAGTAAGTGGTGGTTTATGGGGATTCATTACAGGCCATTACAGCAGAGGTTACACAGGACAGGGTGATGTTTTATCTTCAAACACATAAAGAACAGACATCCAATATTTCTGACATCCCAGGAATGAAAGCATCTATCCCTCGTGGCTGTGAATCAAAGACTACATGAACTGCCAAAATAATGGAAACGAGCGCTGCAAAGTTTATTGAAAGCATGTGCTTTCTTGTCACAGGATTGGTTCCTGAGTTAATTAAGCAATTAACATCCCATCATGCTCAAAAAATAATGGGCACGCCATTATTTTGGTTACCATGGCTATGCCCCCATAGGATGACAATGCTTATACCCACAGGGCGCAAGTGGTTACTAAATGGTTTGATAAAAACTATGTAAACCATATGCCATGGCCATCTCAGTCACCAGATCTCAACCTGATTGAACACTTATGGGAGATTCTGGAGTGGCGCCTGAGACAGTGTTTCCTACCACCATCAACAAAATACCAAATGATGGAATTTCTCATCGGAGAATGGTGTCACATCCCTCCAATAGAGTTCCAGACACTTGTAGAATCTATACCAAGATGCATTGAAGCTGTTCCGGCTCGTGGTGGCCCAACGCCCTATTTATGTTGGTGTTTCCTTTATTTTGGCAGTTACCTGAATGTGTACTACTATTGAGTAAGGGCTGAAAGATGATGATACATCACCTCAACTATTTACAGTTGAAGTCGGAAGTTTACATACACTTAGGCTGGAGTCATTAAAACTTGTTTTTCAACCACTCCACAAATTTGTTGTTAACAAACTATAGTTTTGGCAAGTTGGTTAGGACATCTCCTTTTGCATGACACATGTCATTTTTCCAACAATTGTTTAGAGCTTATTTCACTTATAATTCACTGTATCACAATTCCAGTGGGTCAGAAGTTTACATACACTAAGTTCTGTGCCTTTAAACAGCTTGGAAAATTCCAGAAAACAATGTCATGGCTTTAGAAGCTTCTGATAGCAAAATTGACATAATTTGAGTCAATTGGAGGTGTACCTGTGGATGTATTTCAAGGCCTACCTTCAAACTCAATGCATCTTTGCTTGACATCATGGGAAAATCAAAAGAAATCAGCCAAGACCACAGAAAAACAATTGTAGACCTCCACAAGTCTGGTTCATCCTTGGGAGCAATTTTCAAACGCCTGAAGGTATCTGTACAAACAATAATACGCAAGTATAAACACCATGGGACCACGCAGCCGTCATACCGCTCAGGAAGGAGACGCATTCTGTCTCCTAGAGATGAACGTACTTTGGTGTGAAAAGTGCAAATCAATCCCAGAACAACAGCAAAGGACCTTGTGAAGATGCTGGAGGAAACAGGTACAAAAGTATCTATATCCACAGTAAAACGAGTCCTATATCGACACTACCTGAACGGCCACTCAGCAAGGAAGAAGCCACTGCTCCAAAACCGCCATTAAAAAGCCAGCTACGGTTTGCAACTGCACATGGGGACAAAGATCGGACTTTTTGGAGAAATGTCCACTGGTCTGATGAAACAAAAATAGAACTGTTCTAAAAATAAACTGGACAATGACCCCAAGCATACTTCCAATGTTGTGGCAAAATGGCTTAAGGACAAAAAAGTCAAGGTATTGGAGTGGCCATCACAAAGCCTCGACCTCAATCCCATAGAAAATTTGTGGGCACAACTGAAAAAGCATGTGCGAGCAAGGAGGCCTACAAACCTGACTCAGTTACACCAGCTCTGTCAGGAGGAATGGGCCAACATTCACCCAACCTATTGTGGGAAGCTTGTGGAAGGCTACCTGAAATGTTTGACCCAAGTTCAACAATTTAAAGGCAATGCTACCAAATACTAATTGAGTGTATGTAAACTTCTGACCCACTGGGAATGTGATGAAAGAAATAAAAGCTGAAATAAATAATTCTCTCTACTATTATTCTGACATTTCACATTCTTAAAATAAAGTGGTGATCCTAACTGACTGAAGACAGAGAATTTTTACTTGGATTAAATGTCCGGAATTGTGAAAAACTGAGTTTAAATGTTTAAATTTGGCTAAGGTGTATGTAAACTTCCGACTTCAACTGTATATCTACTTGTCTCAAGATATTTGAACCATAAAGAGTTGGCAAATCACAATTTCAGTGGCGGGGGAATTGATTATGAAGCTATGTTTGGGAGTAATTCAGTCAAATGTAATGATTGACAGAGGAGTGAATCGACAGAACGGTGTAAAAAATTCCCATAATATAACTTATGGTGATTTTGAGAGATCAGACCACACAGAGTTTTGTACGTAGGTGATCCCATCACAATGTCCCACTGGAAGGTGAATTGATTAAATATTCTTCAGTAAATCAATAACATTGAGCAACATTACATAATGATTACATATCACTAGCTGGTTACAATGCAGCTAGTAAAATCTACCATTGACCCAAGTCCACCTATTCTGTCTGTGTGAAATGTGATTCAAACATCTATACTACTCCACAGTACCCCTACAATAATGAGTACAGCAAAAGTGTCCAGCAAAATAATAATGTCTCTCATTTTCAGAGTAAATTTGAACTGTAAGTCATGTCTGTTCATCAGTGTGGAACTTCGGCCCTAGCTGTGTGGGCCTTTGGGACGAGCCGTCCCACAGTGCAATAATGTAAGGTACCATGATATAACTGCAGCAGTGGCCACCTCATCATGGCTGGAGCTCTCCAAGGACACTATCCTTCAGAGGAGGAGAGGAGGAGGAAGGGAGGAGAAGAGGGGGAGGAAGGGAGGAGGGGTGAACTACTAAGGCTCAGTAGAGATGAGTAGCCTGCTATCCTCCGTGGGAAAGTGTCATGTCAGGACAGAGAGAATGAAAAAGAGAGATGGAGGAAGGGGGAGGTTATGTGCTAACTTGACGAGGGAACAGCAAATAGTGATACGGAATAACAGCCTTAGACTACGGGGGTTGAGCTCACAACTGTGACAATTGCACAGCTGTAAGATTTAGGGCAAAAGTGAAGCCCCTGATTTGACCAGCAGGAAGTATCATATCTTGTTGGCGAGTTTGCTGAAGAGAACCTTTTATTGTTATTGTACAAAGGAATTCAACAAAACAAACTCAGTGAGAATTCACCCATACTTGAACCTCAATTTCTGGCTTTCACACGGTCATTCTGAAAGTTAACATGTATCTTGAAAGTGTGGCAACGTGAGACGTGGTTTTGCTTGGTGCAATCATTTGCTCCTATTGACAGCTCATCTTGGCCATGTGTGTTCAAAAGAGAAGAGAACAAGAGAGACAGGACAAGATTAAAGGCAAAAAGAACGGTCTCTTTGTTGAGTTCATCGATGCAGTTCTGCATTGCTTGTTCTTTGGGGTTTTAGGCTGGGTTTCTGTATAAGCACTTTGTGACATCTGCTGATGTAAAAAGGGCTTTATAAATACATTTGATTTGAGAGAGAGAGAGAGAGAGAGAGAGAGAGAGAGAGAGAGAGAGAGAGAGAGAGAGAGAGAGAGAGAGAGAGAGAGAGAGAGAGAGAGAGAGAGAGAGAGACCACAGAGCAACTCCACACAACTAAGGGGCTTTGATTTATACTAAGAGCTAAGTGACTGGGTCTAGTGATGTATATTTAAACACCCATATGCTATTTCATAAAACTATCTCAAAGTTGAAATAATCTATCCTCCTTTAATCTGCATGTTTGTGTGTGTGCGTCTATTCTATTTAGCTTTGTAGAAAGTAGGTGTTCTATAATAGAGAGGGGTGGATGAATTGAATGGACCAGAGAGTGTTATCATGCAGGATGTGAATGCAACAACACAACCTGAAACAAACCTGAAACAATTACCTGGTCAATATGTTCACTCACTCAAGCCACTACTAGAGTTGCAACACTGAACATTATACACACTTTAAAGAGTCGATTCCCACACTGATTTTTAAGCAGTGCTGGAGATTATTAAACATTTCAGCCACTCCATTTTCTACGTTTTTTAAAATTACCAGCGCAATATAAGGGTTAAACTCTCTAAATTCTCCCTTCCTGAGCAGCCTAGCTGTGAGATCTGGGGATATCAATGTGTTTTAGGTGCTGAGGGGCTGTAGTCCCATTACAAGGACGATTAATAATTGATTCCCTCACTCTTGGGTTGATTGTGTTGGAAAGCACGCTCCGTCCCGGCTCTGTCTCACATTATTGATTTGGAATGAGCTGTCACTGAGCCAGGTGTGAGATAGAGTGGCCGTAAAGGCCGGTTTGTGTGTGTGTGTGTGTTTGTGTGAGCATGCAGGTGTTTTTCTGCGCATGTGTGTGTGCGTGAGTGCATGCATGTGTGAATGTGCATCTGTGTGTGCACATGCAGGTGTGTGTGTGTGTGTGTGTGTCTGCACACTTCTCATGTCTGCAGGCCTTTTCAACAATAATAGCAACATGGCAGCATTTGTCTTCGTTGTGTGTCTTGATTGAGAGTTGCTGAGCCTTTACCTACAGCCTCTATGATGAAGAACCTCATATTGGACTCAAAGGAAATGACCCTGGCTAGTCAAGAGCTGTACCGATGACAAAGTTGTTGTGCTGTTTTATGGTGCCTCGGTGGTTTTACATTCATCCAATGCTGTTGAAGTATGACTCCACTTCCACCACAGGGGTGAAAGGTCAAGATGTGGCTCTAGTTTGAGATCATTCAGACAGAGGACAGAGGAATCATTAAAGGCCAAACACTAAACTTACAAACTATGAACACCCTCTTCAATGTGTTTACTTCACGCAGAGTTTATTTGAGGTTTGCTCAGCTACAGTATGGCGTCTTCACTGATTGTTGAAGTACGATGATGGAGAGCTTCTTTTGATCGGTGTTCCTGCAGTGTTTCTGCTGGGACCATTAGGTGAGCTGACATGATTCCCTGTGGGTTGGAGGGGAAATCCCGCTGCTGTGACTGAAGGCAGGAACCATCCCAGATCTCCTACTCTTAGTTCTGTTCAAACCACTCCTGTCTTTCATCACCTCTGCCTTTTGAACACAACATCAAACAGACAGGGGCCTCGCTTGACTTGGTCCACTTTGCAGTGTGTGTTGTTCAGGCATGGTTAGGTACATGAGTGGAGAGACTCAGTAGGCAGCGCAAAGTCTCACTTGATCTTTAAAACAGGCTATGAACGGTTGTATATACACTGTAACCAACCGACTGGGAAAACCAAACCACCGAATAATGCTTTGACGATTACGGAATTTTGGGTAAAGATGAATTGTCATGCAAAACATTTTTTTTTTAAATTAAGCTTGTAATGCATCTTTGAAAATTTGTTAAGAAATACCTAACGAATACAACACAGCTTTGGTGACACCCCTGCCTCAAAAATGTCACTTCTATTCCCAACTATGCCGTTTTGCTCTTAAAATGATTTCCAACTTTACCCAATTAATGGCAAAACTATTGGGTAAAGTATATCTACTTGAACATAACGTTAAATTCCCCTTTCACCAAAAATGTACGAGTTAAAGTAAGTGTCCAGTGTTTGCAGGTTTCTATGAAATATGACCTATAATTAATTACAATATGAGTAAAATTGTTTTTGGTAATGGTAATTGAGTATGTTAAAAAGCAGCTTTTCTGTGTTGGAATGGTGTGTATGTACACCAACAACAGAATGGTGTGGGCATATACTGGTCATTATAAATATTCATGCGAGTAAACTGCTGATTGGCCAGCCATCATCCTCTATGAGGAAATAGCAAGCATCTGTTTGAGATACAAGTTTGAGGTGCTTTTTTAAAGTGTTGTTTAATTTTGTTATTTATGCTTTGGCCATAAATACGAGTATAGGATGAGTCAACAACATTATTTGGGTATGAGTTAACAGGATATTAACTTTTAAAAAGTGAGATTTTCACTGGACAGTTACTTCAAGACGATTACGAATATTATTTTTTTGGTTCACGGTTATTGTCCATAATTGTCAGATACACGATTATACGATAATTGTGCCAGCACTACCACTGAGGACATAAGAAACACTATTAACACAAAGGACATCAACTTCAGCCAGAATCCCCAGTTCTTGAATAATCCATCCACCACTTGAGCTCAGGTAAGTAGGCTACTGTTGCTGCAGTCATGTGTTATTTGTAACTTATTTTGTACATAATGTTTCTGCCACCGTGTCTTATGATCGAAAAGAGCTTCTTGATATCAGGGCACCGATTACTCACACCATACTGGAGGAATTCTTCTTCTTCAACTAGTCGGACAGGAAGGATTTACTTCGGAAGCCCGGCAGGGCCCTCATCCCCGTCAGTCGCAGGAGGAAAAGACGGAGATATTGTGGACAACGGTCCGGTTGCCTTGTAAGGATCCGTCACCGAGAGGGTAATCCACCTTTACCATGGGTCCAATTAGCCAAAGTACAATCAATCGATAATAAAATAGACGAAATACGAGTATGTATATTCTACCAATGGGACATTAAAAACTGTAATATTTTATGTTTCACCGAGTCGTGGCTGAACGACGACATGATTAACGTACAGCTGGCGGATTTTAAGCTTTTTCGGCAGGATGGAACAGTGACCTCTGGTAAGACAAGGGGCGACGGCCTATTTATATTTGTAAACAACAGCTGGTGCATGAAATCTAAGGAAGTCTTGAGGTTTTGCTCGCCTGAGGTAGAGTATCTCATGACAAACTGTAGACCACACTATTTACCGAGCGAGTTTACATCAATATTGTTCATAGCTGTCAATATACAGTTGAAGTTGGAAGTTTACATACACTTAGGTTGGAGTCATTAAAACTCGTTTTTCAACCACTCCACAAATTTCTTGTTAACAAACTATAGTTTTGGCAAGTCGGTTAGGACATCTACTTTGTGCATGACACAAGTAATTTTTCCAACAATTGTTTACAGACAGATTATTTCACTTATAACTGTCACAAAATCTACCAAAGGTGGCTCCTCTCCCTGTTCGGGCGGCGCTCGGCGGTTGTCGTCACCGGCCTACTAGCTGCCACCGATCCTCTTTTCCTTTTCGTTTGGTTTTGTCTAGTTTTGTGTTACACCTGTTTTGAGTTAGGTAATTAGTGGGGTATTTAGTCTTGCTGTCTGGGTTTAGGTTTTTGTGCGGGATTGTTCGTTGTTGCCTGTCGTGGGGTTTCGGGGCTGTTTTTGGTTTTCATGATTCATTTTGTGGAAGACGTTATTTTTGTTTCTGGACTGTGTTCCGACCCTGTTGAGGTGGACATTGATATTTTTGTCATGTTTCGTTTTCCTTGTTCATTTCCTGTTTGGATTTGTTGGAATCAGGAAATAAAACACCCTACTACGCATCTTTGGTCTCCTGCGCCTGACTTCACCCCATCACTCTAGTGAGCCTTGACAATAATTCACTGTATCACAATTCCAGTGGGTCAGAAGATTACATACACTAAGTTGACTGTACCTTTAAACAGCTTGGCACATTCCAGAAAATAATGTCATGGCTTTAGAAGATTTTGATAGGCTAATTGACATCATTTGAGTCAATTCAAATCAAATCAAATATCTGTCACGTGCGCCGAATACAACAGTGAAATTATTACTTACAGGCTCTAACCAATAGTGCAAAAAAGGTGTTAGGTGAACAATAGGTAAGTAAAGAAATAAAACAACAGTAAAAAGGCTACATACAGACACCGGTTAGTCAAGCTGATTGAGGAAGTATGTACATGTAGATATGGTTAAAGTGCCTATGCACATATGATGAACAGAGAGTAGCAGTAGCGTAAAAGAGGGGTTGGCGGGTGGTGGGTGGCGGGACACAACGCAGATAGCCCGGTTAGCCAATGTGTGGGAGCACTGGTTGGTCGGCCCAATTGAGGTAGTATGTACATGAATGTATAGTTAAAGTGACGATGCATATATGATAAACAGAGAGTAGCAGCAGCGTAAAAAGAGGGGTTGGGGTGGGGGGGGGGGGGCACACAATGCAAATAGTCCGGGTAGCCATTTGATTACCTGTTCAGGAGTCTTATGGGAGTCTCTGACCTCCTCCCTATAGGCTGTCTCGTCGTTGTCGGTGATCAGGCCTACCACTGTTGTGTCGTCTGCAAACTTAATGATGGTGTTGGAGTCGTCCCTGGCCATGCAGTCGTGGGTGAACAGGGAGTACAGGAGGGGACTGAGCAGGCACCCCTGTGGAGCTCCAGTGTTGAGGATCAGCGTAGCAGATGTGTTGCTACCTACCCTCACCACCTGGGGGCGGCCCGTCAGGAAGTCCAGGATCCAGTTGCAGAAGGAGGTGTTTAGTCCCAGGATCCTTAGCTTAGTGATGAGCTTTGAGGGTATTATGGTGTTGAACGCTGAGCTGTAGTCAGTGAATAGCATTCTCACGTAAGTGTTCCTTTTGTCCAGGTGGGAAAGGGCAGTGTGGAGTGCAATAGAGATTGCATCATCTGTGGATCTGTTTGGGCGATATGCAAATTGGAGTGGGTCTAGGGTTTCTGGGATAATGGTGTTGATGTGAGCCATTACCAACCTTTCAAAGCACTTCATGGCTACGGACGTGAGTGCTACGGATCTGTAGTCATTTAGGCAGGTTGCCTTTGTGTTCTTGGGCACAGGGACTATGGTGGTCTGCTTGAAACATTTTGGTATTACAGACTCAACCAGGGACATGTTGAAAATGTCAGTGAAGACACCTGCCAGTTGGTCAACACATGCCCAGAGCACACGTCCTGGTAATCCGTCTGGCCCCACAGCCTTGTGTATGTTGACCTGTTTAAAGGTCTTACTCACGTCGGCTACGGAGAGTTCATTCATCCGGAACAGCTGATGCTCTCATGCATGCCTCAGTGTTGCTTGCCTCGAAGCGAGCATAGAAGTGATTTATCTCATCTGGTAGGCTCGTGTCACTGGGCAGCTTACGGCTGTGCTTCCCTTTGTAGTCTGTAAGGACTAAGATTGAATTGTACTACACTGGCTCTGACACTTGTTGGATGTGGCAGGGCTTGTAAACTATTACAGACTACAAAGGGAAGCACAGCCGAGAGCTGCCCAGTGACATGAACCTACCAGACAAGCGAAATTACTTCTATGCTTGCTTCGAGGCAAGTAACACTGAAACATGCATGAGAGCACCAGCTGTTCCGGACGAATGTGTGATCACGCTCTCCGTAGCCAGTGTGAGTAAGACCTTTAAACAGGTCAACATTCACAAGGCCGCAAGGTCAGATGGATTACCAGGACGTGTACTCCGAGCATGCGCTTACCAACTGGCAGGTGTCTTCACTGACATTTTCAACCAGTCCCTGACTGAGTCTGTAACACCAACATGTTTCAAGCAGACCACCACGACTCCAACACCATCATCAAGTTTGCCGATGACACAACAGTGGTAGGCTTGATAACCGACAATGATGAGATAGCCTATATGGAGGAGGTCAGAGACCTGGCTGGGTGGTGCCAGGACAACATTCTCTCCCTCAATGTGATCAAGACAAACGAGATGATTGTGGACTACAGGAAAAGGAGGACTGAGCATGCCACCATTCTCATCAACGGGGCTGTAGTGGAACAGGTAGAGAGCTTCAAGTTCCTTGGTGTCCACATCACCAACAAACTATCATGGTCCAAACACACTAAGACAGTCGTGAAGAGAGCACAACAAAGCCTATTCAGGAGACTGAAAAGATTTGGCATGGTCCTCAGATCCTCAAAAGGTTCTACAGCCGCACCATCGAGAGCATCCTGACTGGTTGCATCACTGCCTGGAATGGCAACTGCTCGGCCTCCGACCACAGGGCACTACAGACGGTAGTGTGTATAGGCCCAGTACATCACTGGGGCCAAGCTTCCTGCCATCCAGGATCTCTATACCAGGCGGTGTCAGAGAAAGACCCTAAAAATTGTCAAAGACTCCAGCCACCCTAGTCATAGACTGTTCTCTCTGCTACCGCACGGAAAGTGGTACTAGAGCGCCAAGTCTAGGTCCAAAAGGCTTCTTAACAGCTTCTACCCCCAAGCCATAAGACTCCTAAACAGCTAATCAAAGGGCTACCCAGACCCCTCTTTTATGCTGTTTATAATCTATGCATAGTCGCTTTAACTCTACCTACATGTACACATTACCTCAATTACCTCGACTAACCGGTGCCCCCATACATTGACTCTGTAACGGTACCCCCTGTATATAGCCTCGCTTGTTATTTTACTGCTGCTGTTTAATTTTATTTGTTACTTTTATTTTCTACAGTATTTTCTATTTTTTACTTCTGTACTTTTTACTTAACACTTGTTTTTTATAATATATTTCTTACTTCTTATAGCATTGCTGGTTAAGGGCTTGTAAGTAAGCATTTCACTGTAAGGTCTACACCTGTTGTATTTGGTGCATGTGACAAATACAATTTGATTTGATTTGAGTAATAGCTTTTATGCATTAGCAGACTTATTGTTATGAACACTGATGTCCTGAAGTAGTGGCTGACATTACACAGACTTCAACGTGAAGGTAAAACCATTTTGTTTTACAATATAGATCCTTATCTGTTTAAAATGGGAACATACACACAGAACATCTTAGTCAGTAAAAAGCCCAGGTCCATCCATCACACCCCATAACAGAGCTCCATCTCTGACAATAAAATAACACTGTCCTGTCTCCCGACGGAACCTGTGGATTGGCTATGATGGAGGAGCTCGGGAAATGACTCCATTGTGTTACCCTGGCGTGATCCCTGTGACCCCAGAGAGAGGTGAGAGAAGACCGGTGTGGACTGTCACTGAGACACAGTCCAGATGTTCCACATCCCTCACCCTGAGGGAAGGTGTTCTCACCCCCAACATGCTACTGTTAAGATGAAGGATAAGAGCTCCATGCATGGGTGTGCATGTGAACCACAGCATTGGTCCACAGTAGGGCCCAGAGATTTTACAGGTCATGTCACGTTGTCAAAGAAAAGTCAGAACAACATACTGCTGTGCTTGTTATGCCATTTAATAGGCTACATTCTCATCGCTGTTATTAAGGATACAATATTGGTGGAGATTGCTGGCCATCACATCTCAAATGAATGTTGATTGATAAGAAATATGCTTCCATTTGTGACTCTGAGAAGCACTTAAATAATAATTGGCCTTTGGACATCTATTAAACTGTCCCTTCCCATGTTTTCCAGAGGGCCTCCCGAGTGGCGCAGTGGTCTAAGGCACTGCGTTGCAGTGCTAGCTGTGCCATTAGAGATCCTGGTTCGAGTTCAAGCTCTGTTGCAGCCGGCCGCGACCGGGAGACCCAAGGGGGGTGCACAATTGGCCCAGTGTCGTCTGGGTTAGGGGAGGGTTTGGCTGGCAGGGATGTTCTTGTCCCATTGTGCACTATAGTGGCAGGGTGGGCACAGTGCATGCTAACATGGTTGCCAGTTGTACGGTGTTTCCTCTGACACATTGGTGAGGTTGGCTTCCTGGCTTAGTGGGCATTGTGTCAAGAAGCAGTGCAGGTTGGCTGGGCTGTGTTTCGGAGGACGCACGGCTCTCAACCTTCGCCTCTCCTGAGTCTGTATGGGAGTTGCAGCAATGGGACAAGACTGTAACTACCAATTGGATACCACAAAAAAAGGGTAGAAAATGTAATATTTTCTAGATACTAACTTTCTCATATAACCTCTGGCTGTGAAACATAATATATAGTCTCCTTGCTCTGCAGATTTTACATATAGATAGACATATAGAAAGCTGTGATGGATTCTGGAAGTCCAGCTCTGTAGGGTTCCCATGCAGGGCAAGCGCCTGCTGAGCTATTGATGTATGTGAGAATCTGTGTGAAGGGGAAGAATGGGTCCCTCTCTTTCAAGAAACACTTACAGGTGAGCTGGGGTGAAATGGACTAGGCCATTCATCAGCACTGGCAGGTGGGAGATGGGCAAGTTTGGGTAGGGGTGGACATTGAACACAACCAGGAGGGGAGAGTAAATACATCCATTTGTGTGCACACGCACACACAAACACCCACGCATGCACGCGAAGCGTGCACACACACATTTACTTTTGACAAAATACATTTACACTCATACGCACATTAGAGTTGTATCGGTTTGCTATATGTGTGGATAAGTGGAGATTCCTGAAAAGTAGAATATGATGTAAATGTATAGTAAAGCAGAGCATACTGATATGTGTGGAATGTTATTAAGACATACATGTATATTAAGTGAAATAACATGTCTTTCTCCATCATGGTTCATTGTGCATCATACCTTTCATCTTTTAGATTGACTCTACATTATTATTAGAATATTACAGCACAGCTTTATTAGTTCAATTGAAAATGACAATAATGGAGCAGTGAGTGAATTATTCACTTTTAAGCATTGCCAACGCATTGTTAGTCCATAGACATAAATATTTAAAGCCCTTGTGCATTAATTAAATGCAAAGCAACCACACACAACTGCAATATTAGCACACAATAGAAATCATTCATTGGCCTAAAAAAAATTATTAAACAGCTGAATCCCCTCCCTAACTTGAAGTAAAAACAAAAATCCTCTGACACTGATATTTTTCGACAACCATCAGCTGTCTATTAACCTGGGGCATATCTAAGAGAATGACATGTATTATTCACTGGTGTTAATATTGTAGTGGCAGATCAGGGAACATATTTACTAGGGAAATGCTATAAAATAACCAGAGTATAAATTGGTATCTCAGCTGTGTTGTGCTGAGCTGTGTACTGTGTGTATGTGTGTGTGCACATGCATGTGTGTACCTCTTCTCACTCAAACACACACATACCACACATGCACAAACTTTTTCGGTTACTGTATCACCAACTGAATTTTTTCTATGCCCGGAGTACACCTGAAGTACACCCTCATGTGCATTTTACCAGTAGACCTATGGTCTCATGAGTCTTCTCAAGTACCCCCTGTGGATAGGCCAAAAACCCAGAGGGGTGCTTGTACCCCTGATTGGAAACAACTACTCTAGATCATGGAGAAGTCCAGGAAGTGATGTTACTTTTTAATCAGCCTTTTCATCTCAAAATCCTTTCAATGGTGCAGATGGTATTAGAGCACACCTATCCTATTATTTCTTTGTAATTTGCAATAGTTGCTACATTACATATTAGACCCTTTCCTCTTTCACTGGAATCCGTTTTGCTCTAAGCCAATAACACTCTTAAAAGGGCAATCAACAGTTGCTACATCCATTTCTGGATTTCTAAATGAATGATATGTACCCATTAATCTTTGAAGAATATAACTTATAAATTCCTAATGAATTTAGTTTAACTGTCGTACCCATCAGAACCCTATAAGCTTGTTTTACTCCAATGTTTGTAAACAACGTAAATGTAGACAAACACTATATAGCTTCAAAACTATAATTTTGATAACATGCATGATCAGTCCTTGCATCCATAGCTCTGTCTATGAATTTGACACTAGTTACATTTCTTCCGCCCCATCCCTCAGGTTTTTATGGAAACAGGGGCGAGAAGGACACTTTGTTATTGTTTCTACTGCTGATTGCCACTTTAAGATGCGAATCCGTGTTGTTAGGTAACAACACTTTTACACAACACAGATTTTCACATCCAGCAACATCAACGGGCACAGAACTGAAGCAACGGTAGTCATCAGAAAAATGGTGTTAATTTCACATTGATCTATCCTTTGTGTTTCACATACATGATTTCACGTACAGATGTAGGATCTTAATGTGATCACTCTTTTGTTGCTGAGAATTTTCCTGCACTGCAAGAAATGCAAATGAGCTTTGTGATTTACATAAATTCACTGAAAACCCACACTAACATATTAACAGTATTGCACTTTTCATGTGGTCTAATTTTGGACTGCTTATAGCCTAACCACCGATCAAGCAACATTATGGACTAAACGTTCAAATCCTGTTGCTGCAGGATTATTTTGCCGGGACAATACGGGTCAAATTAAGATCCTACTACTGTAGTGTCTCTCACATGCAATTGGATGTGTTTACCATGGATGTGTTTATCCGCGGGTGAAAGTGACTAGGGCATTTCACATGCTATTGGATGACTAACGTGTTAGGCATGTTCTGACCTTGAGAGTCCAGTCCTCTTTGCTAAAGTACTGCGATAGCTCCAGGTGCAAACAGTGTGTTCCTAATGGAAATATTTCTGTTTAATTTCCAACTCATTTCTCTCTGCCTTCCTAAGTGGATATGTTAAATATCTTGGACCTAAGGATATTTGATTCCGCTCAGTTCCGTTTTATCTGACTGCGTGGAAAAATGAAGGGTGGCTAATTGGGGAACTTGCTCATGTACTGATTATTTGTGTGTGTGTGTCTGTCTGTGTCTGTGTGTGTGCGCGTGCGTCTGTGTGTAAAAAAAGGGAGAGAAAATGTATGTGTAAGAGAATGCGTCCTCATTTGTGTGGGCTCCCGAGTGGCGCAGCGGTCTAAAGCAATATTAGAAGTGTCGCTACAGTCCCTGGTTCGAATCCAGGCTGTATCACATCTGGCTGTGATTGGGAATCCCATAGGGCGGCGCACAATTGGCCCAGCGTCATCTGGGCTTGGATGGGGTAGGTTGTCGTTGTAAATAAGAATTTGTTCTTAACGACTTACCTAATTAAATAAAAAGTACCTGTTTGTTGTAAAAATGCCAGTGTCAAAAAGCATACTGTGATTCTGGGATGTAGGGTGGACACAACACAAGGATGTACGTACAGTACGTGTGTGCACATAAATAATGCTGCCATTAGGCCTGTCCACTAAGCTGATAACAGCATTACAGGACACATTTAACATTCATGCCGCTTAGTTTTGGAATGCGTCTTAATTCAAGGGAAATCAACGCTTAATAACCTATGAAAATGTACATTTTCTGTTTTACCATCGCCAGCAGCTTAGTAATGCACCCTTGGGGGCTCGGCTTTCAATTCGCCTCATTAGCAGTAAAAAAAATAATCTCAACCAATATAAAAGACACATGATTAGTGGGAAAGAATCAAATGAGGCGAATCGTCTGTTCAACTGGGTCACAGGAGGCATGATCTAAGAGTGAAGCAAAATCCTCACATAGTCTAGACAGATGTATTGCCAACCTCATAGGTATTCTGACAGTGGTTACATGTGATTTCACAGTATATGTCTTCATGTATCAAAGTGCATATGTGTGTTAAGTCATGCCTGCCTGTTCAAGTGTGCATCAATCTACAATGTGTCTACCAACTGTATACAGCCCATGCATCCTCTCCTGTTCAAGTGCACATGTGCCTGCTAGCACCTGTAGCCATGTCACTTCATCATTGGCGTGGGAGCCCTACTCAGCCCTGTACTAGATGGATGGGGCTTCCTGGGCTAAGCCCCTATAGTGAATAGTGAAGGCTTGGCCTGCTGTGGTTTAAACACTGCTGGATGAATGCTGGGGCTTAGAGGCACAGGGATGAATGCTTCCAGGGCTTAGGAGTCTTCATCTTCCTGCATCATACACACCAGCGCCAGGAGCAAAAGCACTTCGTCTTCAGAGAGACAACGCTCAATTATTATCAGCCAGCTCTTATAAATGCATATACGTTCTTATTGCCAGTGGGCTGATCTCTACCAGGCGTGATATTAAATCCATCAGGTTTCCATGCTGGAAAAAGTATTATCCCTCCTCCAATTCTCAGAACCCTCCTTTACAGGGCATTCTTTTTAATTACATATATAACTTCTCCCTGCCAAAAGCACTTCTCTATCGCCTTGACAACTCAGGGAGCACTCTGAAAAATCTATGTCTGCATCTGGCCCGGTGTGTAAGAGAGTGGAGGAGACATTTTTTGCGTGTGTGTCTGGGAGAGATGGGAGAGAGGGAGAGGGGGGGGGGGGGGGCTGGCTATGTACACATTCCTCTGAATATGTATGTGCATGCCCATTTTTATTTAAATAGTGCTCTGTGTATATGAATGAGAGAGATGGAGTGATGTAAGAATCTATGAGAAAACATGACAAATACCTCTGAGGCAGACAAATCTGAAAGATAGTCTCTGCCAAGCTTATTAACCAAATCCAACTGCTCCACGTGGCATATACAGTTCTATTGGAAAGTATTCTGACCCCTTGACTTTTTCCACATTTTATTACGTTACAGCCTTATTCTACAATGGATTAAATGAATACAAATTCTCAGCAATCTACACACAACACCCCATAACGACAAAGCGAAACATTTAAACAATTTTTTTGTGCAAATGACCAAGAACCCGATGGACACTAACAGAGCTCTAGAGTTCCTCTGTGGATATGGGAGAAACTTCCTTGGTCTGATGAAACCAAGATTGAACTCCCTGGCCTGAATGCCAAGTGTCACGTCTGGAGGAAACCTGGCACCATCCCTACGGTGAAGCATGGTGGTGGCAGCATCATGCTGTGGGGATGTTTTTCAGCGGCAGGGCCTGGGAGACTAGTCAGGATCGAGGCAAATATGAACGGAGCAAAATACAGAGATCCTTGATCAAAACCTACTCCAAAGCGCTCAGGACCTCAGACTGGGGCGAAGGTTCAACTTCCAACAGGACAACGACCCTAAGCACACAGCCAAGACAACGCAGGAGTGGCTTCGGGAGAAGTCTCTGAATGTCCTTGAATGGCCCAGCCAGAGCCCAGGTTTGAACCTGATCGAACATCTCTGGAGAAACCTGAAAATAGCATCCAACCTGACTGAGTTTGAGAGGATCTGCAGAGAAGAATGGGGCAAACTCCCCAAATACAGGTGTGCCAAGCTTGTAGCGTCATACCTAAGAAGACTAAATGCTGTAATCGCTGCCAAAGGTGCTTCAACAAAGTACTGAGTAAAGGGTCTGAATACTTACAGTACCAGTCAAAAGTTGGGACACACCTATTCCTTCAAGGGTTTTTCTTTATCTTTAATATTTTATGTGTTGTAGAATAATAGTGAAGACATCAAAACTATGAAATAACACATATGGAATCATGTATTAACCAAAAAAGTGTTCAACAAATCCAAATATATTTTAGATTTTAGATTCCACCCTTTGCCTTGATGACAGCTTTGCACACAGGTGGTATTCTCTCAACCAGCTTCACCTGTAATGGTTTTCCAACAGTCTTGAAGGAGTTCCCACATATGCTGAGCTTGTTGGCGGCTTTTCCTTCACTCTGCTGTCCAACTTATCCCAAACCATCTCAATTGGGTTGAGGTCGGGTGATTGTAGAGGCCAGGTCATCTGATGCAGTACTCCATCACTTTCCTTCTTGGTCAAATAGCCCTAACACAGCCTGGAGGTGTGTTGGGTCATTGTCCTGTTGAAAAACAAATAATAGTCCCACTAAGTGCAAACCAGATGGGATGGCGTATCGCTGGAGAATGCTGTGATAGCCATGCCGGTTAAGTGTGCCTTGAGTTCTAAATAAATCACAGACAGTGTCACCAGAAAAGCACCCCCACACCATCACGCCTCCTCCTCCATGCGTCACTTTGGGAACCACACATGCAGAGATCATCCGTTCACCTACTCTGCTTCTCACAATGACACGGCGGTTGGAACCAAAAATTGGTACTCGTCGGACCAAAGAACAGATTTCCACCGGTCTTATGTCCATTGCTCGTGTTTCTTGGCCCAAGCAAGTCTCTTCTTCTTATTGGTGTCCTTTAGTAGTGGTTTCTTTGCAGAAATTCGACCATGAAGGCCTGATTCACGCAGTCTCCTCTGAACAGTTGATGTTGAGATGTGCCTGTTAGTTGAACTCTGTGAAGCATTTATTTGGGCTGCAATCTGAGGTGCAGTTAACTCTAATGAACTTATCCTCTGCAGAAGAGGTAACTCTGGGTCTTCCTTTACTGTGGCGTTCCTCATGAGAGGCAGTTTCATCATTGATGATTTTTGCGACTGCAGTTGAAGAAACTTTCAAAGTTCTTGGCATTTTCCAGATTGACTGACCTTTATGTCTTAAAGTAATGATGGACTGTCATTTCTCTTTGCCTATTTGTCACATTCATCGTAAAGATGGGACCAAGGCTCAGCGGGAATGTGAATACTCATCTTCTTTATTGTGAAGAAAAACAAAATAAACACTTAATCAAAAACAACAACGAGAAACAGTCCTGTGAGGCATACAGCTACACATACGGAACAACTACCCACAAAAACCCATGAAAAAACACCCCTACTAAATAGGACCTTCAATTAGAGGCAACGAGGAACAGCTGCCTCCAATTGAAGGTCAACCCAATAAACTAAGCATAGAAATAGAATAACTAGACACAGACATAGAAATAGACTAACATAGAACATTAACCAAAAAAAAAACGAAACACATAAAACAAACACCCCCTGCCATGTCCTGACCAAACTACAATAACAAATAACCCCTTTACTGGTCAGGACGTGACACTATTTGAGCTGTTATTGCAATAATATGGACTTGGTCTTTTACCAAATAGGGCTATCTTCTGTATACCACCCCAGCGTTGTCCGTGTTAGGGGAGGGTTTAGCCGGGGGGGGCTTTACATGGCTCATCGCGCTCTAGCGACTCCTTGTGGCGGGCCGGACGCCTGCAGGCTGACCTCAGTCATCAAGTGAACAGTGTTTCCTCCGACACATTGGTGCAGGTGGGTGTTAAGAAGCATGGTTTAGCGGGTCATGTTTCGGGGGACACATGACTTGACTTTCGCCTCCCAAGCCTGTTGGAGAGTTGCAGCGATGAGACAATATTGAAATTGGGGAGAAAATGTGGGTAAAAAAATAATTTACAAAAATTATTATTACAAATATTGTACTTCTAAACATATACCTCCTAAGATAAGAAATAAATACAGACCCACCCCTAAGCTAAACTTTCACTGACTTGCTTCTCGTCCACTACTGTGGCCAAAAGCCAAGAGGTCCTAAAAGTAAGACTCGGTGTGGCTGTCAGCCTCAAACATTTCCCCACTATGCACTCATCATTTCTCCTCTCCACCACAGGAAAAACAGCTATAACTACTGAGACCTTAATGACCATGACATTTGTCTTTCAGACCATAAAGGGAAGAAAAACGTACTATAAGATCAAATGGAAATTCTGGCATGGTCTTACAGTAGACTTTATGAATGATTGATGACCCAGACCACTATCTGGGAGTAATGTAGGGAAAAGTTTTAATAAATAGGAACTATCTGTCTTTAGGTAATGATATGCTATTAATCATTCTCCCAACTATCAGTTATCACAAGGTTATAGGCATGCCGACCACTTCCCCGAAACGACATGTTCCAAATTATAACGTATGCGTACGTGACATCCTTCATAACCCATAAATATACTTTATGGAATCGGCTTGACAAAGAGGAAGACATTTAAGAGGTCTATGGTACTATATCTCGGAGGGTAATGCAAACCTACAGTATAGTTACAACAAATATACAGAATTCCCTGAACTACCAAACAATGTCGGAATAACCTGCATGTTAGAAACTGCATGTGAACAAATGCATGTTCCTCATAAATAAATACAGTATTTTCTGTTCTACCTGGGGCTGGAGAGAGTAGTGTAAGAGGGAGAAAACTTGACTCATCTGATGTTAAAGTAAAGACCAGTTATAGGACGGCATGTTTCCTAAAGTCATTTCCCCTAGAGGAGGGGAGGAGAGACAGAGAGAGAGAGAGAGAGATTGTGTATGTGTGGGGGATTGTTTTGGTCATACTACAGTGGAAGGATGCATCTCTATTCCTCTAACTCCTATCTGAGAACCTGTTAAAAGCCAATGGCTTTCAGTGGACAAATTGTCAGCATTTAATCCGACTGATTCACAATGTGATACTTTTGAAATAATCTCTTTACATAACTACCATTATATTTTAATGTATTCCTAAAATGCCTGCATCTAATATCAACTTATTCTTTACCCCAAAATACTACTAACACTTCTGACATCACATCAAAGCTCCCCAAAGTAAATCTAATTCGATGTTTTCGCGTAAAGACCAATCGTAACAGTCATAATGGAGAGAAGGCTCTCTGGGGCAAGAGGAGTACCTATGCATTTACTCCCTTCATTTGGTGTCTGCAGCTGAGTGATGCCTGTTGACCTGTCGGCTGCCTGCCTGCCTGGACGCCGCGCTGCCCTCGCTCTACACTGTGCTGCTGGAGGATTATGTACTCAGTCTGTCAGTTCCGCTAGGCTAGCGCTGCTGTGCTTCGATCCCAAGCTTTGTTTGATTGTTTGCTGCTCGCTGTAGTGAAACGCAAGTGCAGACATATCAGGGTTGTTCACAGAGCCTTGCCTCCTTCCTCACTCTTGTACACACTGTATTTAAACAGTGCATACCCCGTCTCTCCTCTTTTTCTTACAAAATAGAGGTTGGCCACAATATAATCTTATTTTGGGTTTAAAAACCACTCCAGGCCACACTTGAACACCTAAACCTTGATATAAAGTGTGAAGAAATTATAATGGACCTACAGCATCTATGTTCAAATAACTGCCATTTTCTGAGCAGATTTTTTGGGGGATTAACAAATCAAGCCACAAAGTTTGCCCATCCCTGCTCAAAGCCATATTGTGTATCACTTTTATATAGCAAAATGTTATGTATAATAGATACTGTATTTACCTTACAGAGTAAGCATCTAAGGCAACTCTGCGAAAGGACTGCAGTAAGTGACACTTTGAAGTAAAAGGCAATTGGTGTGTGTGCACAAGTGTAGAATGTCTAGATTTTATGGTGTATACTTTTGAAGTCCTTGATACCACATTTCACCTTCCAGTATAACACACAGGGTTTCTAAACCAGGAGATTTCACAGGGCAAATTTAAGCAGTCATGTTGGTATGTGTAGGTAATATATATAATATATGCCATTTAGCAGACACTTTTATCCAAAGCGACTTACAGTCATATATTTTACATATGGGTGGTCCCGGGAATCAAACCCACTATCCTGGTGTTGCAAGTACCATGTGCTACCAACTGAGATAAGTTACCAACAAGTTAATCTACCACCAGATGGTTCCTCAGACAGATGACCAACCTCATCCAGCAGGATTGTCTGAGAGCTGAGAGCAGGAACAGGTGCATGCTCTGATTTCCCTCCAGTAAAACTCGCCATGTCTCTCTCTCATTCCCGCTGACACATTCAGACAACAGACCCTGCTGTTGCTCTTCACACCGGACTTCTCCAATTAACTCAACCAACCTATATGCCCCTAAGCACTGTCACACGAGAAGCTATTGGAGCTTTGTGAATACAACTCAATTTGTCACAGGGCAAACTGCTAAATCAAATGTGGCTTTTGAGTGATTTATTGCTTAGATTGAAAGTTGAGTGCATGGCAGAGAAGCAAAGAGAAAATGCCTCGTAAGTCAATTAAATGGAATTGTATTTGCGAACAAATCCCATGTGTTACCCTCCCCCGTTTACCTTTATTGAAATTAAGTCCTAATGCTGGGTGAAAAAATATCCCTCCCTATTTCTTTCACCTTATCGTCGGTTGGATGTGTATGGGGTAATCTGGGATATTGTGCTTCTGCAGGGGTGAAAATGCTCGTCTCCTCACCAGTAAACACATTCAAATCCAATGTAGTGTTGTGGACTGTGTCGTGCGCTTCATCATTGGAGATACCATTGCATCAGTTGGTCAACTCCCACTGGTATTGAGCCTGCATATCATGGCTGCCAGGGACACATTTAGCTCATAATCATATGAATTTCAAATATGCATATATAGGGAGACCAGTTCAGTTATGGAATAACTATATTTAGGTCATAAAATAACATTATGGATGTTATTACACAACAGGATATTTTAATAAATTAATTAATCTGATTATGCATCAGCTGTTGATGTGAATTAATTCCATACAAAAAGACTAACAATCTCAAAGTGAGTGTGAATGACTATACTGTAGAAAGATATTACCCAAATTTCCACATGTAACGAAATTGGATTCCTTGGTACCAAAGTCCTAAGCGCATTTGCGACAAGTACATTTCAAACTTGACTTCCCCAGTTAAGACGTAGCACCAGTACTTTGCATGTAAATCTAAAAGTTAAGCATGCAGCCCACACATATTTCCCAAAGCGCCAGAGCAAATCCAACTCCAACTTGCCAGCCTGTATTTCCCTGCTATACAGGTTACTTCAAAATGAGTCACTCCCATGTAAGAATGAATAACAAACCCACAAGTAGGCAGATGGCCACTTCTCTCCATTCTCATTCACTGCCTTCTCAACAGGTCACTTCTCTGACGAGGTGCTTGAAAGTTAATAGATCTGCATGAGAGTTGTAGCAGCACAAATATCACTGTGGTGCCTTGCCAAACTGCAGCTGTCAGGGCCGCAGCTGAAAGCCAACGCACCAGACACGCCGCAATCACTGCCCATTGGGAGCCATTTGGGGGATATTGCTTTGCCTATCATTCAGTCAGCAGAAAGGCACAGCGATGCAGCGATGGGAAGCCAGGGCTGGCAGTCTATTGAGGTGGTGTGCGCGCCCTTCGTCATCAATGATTTAAATAGAAGAGCTCCACAGGCAAGCAGGCAGGAGCAGTCCACAGCTCAGGAATAAGGCACCACGCTCACCGTGAGCGTCACACAGCTACTATTCCATAACGTCTGGGACAGGGCCAAAGCCTCATACTGCACACACACACACACACACACACACACACACACACACACACACACACACACACACACACACACACACACACACACACACACACACACACACACACACACAAACAATGCCCCTTCTTCTCTCCCTCACCCCTCTTACTCGGTGAATCAGTGTGTGAATAATGTATGAAGTACAAGCTTTAAAGGCCTGCCCAGCCACAACCCCGCCAGATGAAGATTTAAACTTTACTTTGATGCATTCAAATAGACTGAAAACACAGTCTGCATACAGAACTGCTGTCTGTTGGTAGACCTACCTTTGTTACATTGCTCCTTTAGACCACTGACTGTAGACATAGATGTTCCATGATCAAACTATTTTTGGATTCAGTATTCTAGACTGATGCTATCCTGTTATTTAAGTACAGCCCTTAATGATTTATGGTGTTATGCTGATTCATGTTGGACACAGAGTACATATCCTCAATGAATATCAACTTGTTCTCGGTGAAAACCTGCAGTTTTCCCATCAAACTTGACCATGTCCTTACAATGGTAGTTATGTGAAAAACCACCATATAAAAACATAACTTCACCACCCTTTCAACCTGGACTCAGGGATAGATGTAACATAGTAAAAGTAAATCCGAGACACTCCAATTAGTATGATGTGTTAAGTTTCATAGGGTATGTACTGTATTAATTTGTGAATGTCCATCATTCATTTCGTATTTTTTTAACCTTTATTTAACTAGGCAAATCAGTTAAGTACAAATTCTTATTTTCAATGACAGCCTAGGAACAGTGGGTTAACTGCCTTGTTCAGGGGAAGAACAACAGATTTTTACCTTGTCAGCTTTCGGTTACTAGCCTAACGCTCTAACCACTAGGCTACCCTTCGGCCCCATCCATTTCGTATGATATGTTACGAATTGCAATCGTACCATATGTTACGAACTCCAATTTGTTGCGGCTAACGTTAGTTAGGTGGCTAGGTGGCTAACATTAGCTAGGGGTTAGGGTTAGTGGTTAGGGTTAGAAGTTAGGTTAAAGGTTTAAGGTTAGGGTTAGGGGAAGGGTTAGCTAACATGCTAAGTTGTTGCAAAGTAGTTAAAAAGTAAGTAGTTCCTATGTTGCTAATTAGCTAAAATGCTAAAGTTGTCCGTGATGAGATTCAAACACGCAACCTTCAGGTTGCTAAACGTTCATGTATACACATACACATACCCATCCACCCTAACCTACCACCCTACTTTCCTTTTTGCCTTATGTAACCTTCTGTCTTATACCATACGAAACGTGACATATTATCCTAATTTGAGTGTCCTGGATTTACATTTACTATGTTGCGTCTAGTCTATGCAACCAGGCTGTCCCTTACCCCTGAGGAATGTTGGTCGCCATTCCCAGCCTGAATTCTCTTAATGCTCTAAATCTGGAACATTATTTCAAGGTCTACTGAAATCTTATTTTTTCTTGTCTTTTTTTCAGTCACCTGTCGGGAGGCAAAAATCATGCATGCGTGGCTGATTTTGTGCCACCAAGTCCTCCAGGCTTGTTTGGAAGGTTCTGTGACCTGTTTAACTCTTTCATTCTGTCTTCATGTACCAATCGCAAATGGCCGGCAATGAAATAAACAGTACATGAAAGAGTGGGGAGTGGAGTGGAAGGCCTAACAGCAAACAAACCCACCGGTATAAACCACATGTAATATTCATACAGGACCTGAGTCTTTCTCTGGAGCTAGGGCCCTGGCTTAATTGTATGCCAATATTAGGGGTGCAACAGTACATCTATTTGTACCAAACTGTTTGGTACAGGGACCTCGATTCGGTCCTTTTGTTTATAGTCGCGGATATGCACTCATTCTCGGTGGTTGAGAATAAGTGGTTTCAGCACCTCTTGAAAGTGATTGAGCAACGTTACGAACTTCCCTCTAGTAGGCCTACCCAATCTATATAAGCAAACCAAAGCCAAAGTTTTCAATGGGCTTACTTAACAGTAACAGCCCCATCACATTACCCGGAGTGGGAAATGTAGTATGCTACAGACACGCCCCTTTTATGAGAGTCACAAGTGAGCATCTGGCACTGAAGGAGGCAGTGTTATGGTGCATAGGAATTGGGAATTGGCCACATGACTGGGAAAAATCCACTTCAACGGCCCTCAAACTGATAATTACTAGTGGGAAATTCGTCTAGCATTCTGAGCACCCACCTCTCCCACATGGTGACCTCTGATGACACCTACTAAGGAAATGGCATCTATAACAGAATTTTCACCAGATAATTGCAACAACAAAACATTATTTATAAAAAACAATCTATTTATGTATTTTTTAACTCTATAATTTGTTTACAAGCATGATAGCTTACCTTTTAGTTATGGTTGACAGAGCTTCTTGGCAATTAATGCCATTATGAATGGTATTATATTTTCCAGCTGTACCAAAACCGAACCGAACCGTGACCCCAAAATCGTCATACATACCAAACCGTGGGTTTGTTGAACCGTTACACCCCTAGCTAATAGGGTGAATTTCATTTCCCTGACAAAGTACAATATGAACACTACAAAAGTAGAAATATTAACACTATCAAATAACTATATTTACACTCAGTCTGGAATCTGGGTGAGCAATATTTTCTTTATTAAGGATAGTCTAGAACACAAATGAATGGAATGGCATTTAAAATAGTGTTGAAAGAAACACAGGTTTGATTTCCCAGGCATTTCCCTAGATGATCTGTATATGAGGATTACAAAATCATATTAAAGTTAACTATGATTTACCATCCATTCTGATATAATATCCCTTTATCATGGTTAAAAAAGCAGCAACCTCATCAGGATATGCTACAAAACCTCCACACAAAAAGTACATATACCCTGTTGCGAACCCAACAGGATGTGATGCTTTAAATGACTAATTACCCAAAACAATAAATATGTTTTAATAATGTGATTAATATTTCCAAAACTCTCTTTACGGGAAGCCCACAGCCTCATTCATATTAACTTCAACAATGACTAACAACATTCTGGGGATTTGAGTTTTTAATTAATCTGAATGTGCCTCCCTGAGGGCCCTGGCTCTTGCTCGCTCACACACTTGGCAGAGTTATTAAGACAGCGCCACTGTAAGCTACTGAGAAGTGGAGATAACTTCACACACTCCCTGCTGAATCCAACACCTATCAAAACAAAATGATAAGGCTGTAGCTCATTTAGCAGGGCTACTGCACCTTCAATACCCTGTCAGACGGTTATAATCCCTGGTTATATTATCACTGTCTCTGTTTACATTTAACTAGTAAAGTGTGACATGTTTTGCCTCTTAATCCCATTAAATCAAACGGAACAACACTGTTTTCACACCCACAATGTTCCAGTACAAGACAACAAACACTGGCGTGAAACTATTTTTATTGGATAGCTCTTGTCACTTTTGTAGATCATTATGGAAATGCTCCCTCCCTCTCATGACTGTGGTTCATTTATTGTCTGCTGAGTGAGATTAGTAAAATCCCATATGAAAAAAGACTATAGTATTCATTGTAGCGTTTTTGAGTATACTGTATACTATAGTTAATAATGTAGTGTTTGCGGATTGTAGTATACTGTAGTATCTACTAAAGTGTTTTTGCGGAATGTAGTATAATGTAGTATTCACTGTAGTGTTTTTGCAGACATTACTGTAGTATTTACTATAATGTTTTTGTTTTTATTATCTTTGACATAGAAGTGGAGGATTTGTCCTTCAGGAAACCTACTGGAGAAATACTAAAATAGCAAATGTTCCATAACCTGTAGGTAGGTAGGACTGGGGTCTGAACAGATAGTTCAGAGATTCTGCTCTTTTATATAACCTGTAGTGAACATAATATATGCGTTATTGGGGGGAAGGAATGGGCAGTGTATATGCAAATTAAATGCTGTAGTATTTACTTTAGTTAAAAAAGTGTCATGTTTTTGCAGAATGTAGTGTTTTTGTGGACATTACTGTAGTATTTACTACAGTGTTATTTTTGCTGATAATACTGTTGTATTTACTGTAGTATTCTACAGTATACTACAACAGTCTATAGTAAGTACTACACATGATCGAGGGATACTACAGTATATCGTATATTATTCTATAGGATACTACAGTTTACTATAGAATTCTATAATAAGTACTGTAGTATTCTATAGTCAACTGTAATATTTTTCCATGTGGGTATTCATTTATAGCGAGTGGCAGAGCCATGATACAACCAAACACTTCATTGCATTACCCTGATTAAGGTGTTTAGTTTTAGACTGAGGTTTGTTTGTGGGAGAGTGAATAAGTTAGGTGGAATGCTTTGATCTAAAGAGCACAACATTCTTAGCCACATACAATGCCCCCTCCCGTAGCCCGTACATTGTGATGCATTTGTTTGTGAGCATGTGATGCATTTGTTGCAGATTTGCCTTCATGAGGGTTTATAAATTGTATGTATTCCAATTGCTCAGTGTGAGAATAAACCAGTGTTTTGGCACTTCATACAGTGAGTGGAAGCGAGTTATGACCCCCAGGTCCCCCTGAACGCTCAGTCTGATTCAGCCTCTCAGCTTCACTGATGTGATCACCCCTTCAGCAATACAGAGAGCAAACACGACACCGGGTGTGGGTAGTGGTGTTTGGTGTGTGCGCGTGTCTGTGTGTGCATGCGTGTATGTGTGTGTGTGGTAAAAAAATAGGTGGGTAATTGCTGATTGACGTTTAAGGTGAATCTAACACTCCCTATATTTTGCATGCACACACCACTGGCCTTATCCACACACAGCCATTGAGAAAACCACATCAAATATTTACACTGGTAATCTTTCTAATACTATGGGTATGTAAAATGGTCCAGGGTAGTAAAGCATGACATCTCCCCATCCTCTCTCTCTGCTCTCCAGGGCTTGAGCATAGACCGCATCTGCTCTAAAACTCCCAAGGATGCTACAATCCTGCTACACCCAGAAAACGATTTATCTTCGGGCTGGATAATATGGAATAAAGTCGACATACTGTAACTTTGTGTTATAATCATGTTGATATTTGTTACAAAACCCTATTATAAAAAAGGATAGAACGGTTTCATCCCACAGCAGTCTACAAATCAACCACAAACAAATGCAAAAACACAATATCACAACATATCTCATTAACTCCTGATAAGCCTTCTTAACCACCCCACCCACCCACCCACACACCCATCTCTCTCTCTTTCTTTCTACATCTCTCTTTCTCTCTCTCTCTCTCACACTCACACACACACACACATGCATTCACACACGCACACAAATACACACACACCTTTACACACAAACTTCTTCACGTGCATCCTGTATGTCTTGAGGTTAATTACCCAGAATTGCCCAATTGGGATGAGCTCTCCTGTTTCTACTGGGGTCCTTCACTGCTCGGCCCCTGCCCTGGGGCCCCCTCCCTGTGGGCACGGTGACGGGGCCGCTCCAGGGGTTGCTGCTGACCCCTTCCTCTGCAAGAGACGCGCTACATTCAGGACCAAAGGGTGAATAGAGCTCACAGTTCAGTGGACCAGGGGAGAGGGGACAAGCCACACTCAGAGGGTAAAAAGGACATGTCAGAGAGAGGAAAGTCACTGGGTGGGCAAAGGGAAAGGAGTTAACGAGGAATACAGCTTGCTTAGGTTAGTGGAAGGTTTGGGACAGTACAAAGGAGAAGAGGGGAGGTTTTGCAATGGTCAGAATTCTGCTCAGGGAGTATAGTTCTTAAAGATGGTTGACAACAGACTGTTTCTGGTTAAGCTGGTAGCACCAAACACAAGGAAAGATGCTATGCACAGGGTACTGCCCTATTAATTGTTACATAACATGAGATATAGGTCTATGGCGACTACACAGGTATATGTAGCATCTTTGCAGTTTCTATTTATATTTTGAACTCTCACAACAATACCCACTCACAATACTCCCACTCATATCCCACTCATAAGTTGTTGATATACGGTACCTGGTGGCAAATAAAAGAGTGGTAATACTACAATGCTTGCTAGATCTACTCAGGGTTTTCTAAAGCTAGGCAGCTTCAGTTATCTTCACATTCCAGCTCAGGCTTCATCCGTATTATGACTGTGGATATTGCTCATCCTCCGGCCGCTAACTCTTGCAGGATTGTAACTGCGAGTGGCTAGTTGAATGCCGAACTCTTCATTGAGACAATGCTGAGACATCAATCGATGGCGAGTCAGTGCCACATTTAAATTTTTTCCCAAAATCAACATGAAAGAAAAGTTATCTTGTAAGTTAAGCAGGCTATGGTGTGAAATAGGAAGTGATGTTTTTATTTTATTATGTATCATTAATGCCATCTTTGGTGTGCTTTGGTACACAAGCACCTTTTTTTCCCACTCCTATCGATAAAATAATTGTATAAAGTCATACAAAGGTTTTACTGTGGGTGAAGTTTCAACATCCTGTCACTTAATGTGTAATGTGATACAGTTCCTTGAGAAAGTATTCACACCCCTTGACTTTTTCCATATTTTGCTGTGTTACAGCCTGAATTTAAAATTGATTAAATTTAGATTTTTTTTGTCACTGGCCTACACACAATACACCACAATGTCAAATTATTTTCTAATTAATTCTAAATAAAATGCTGAACGTCTTGAGTCAATAAGCATTCAATCCCTTTGTTATGACAAGCCTACAGTAAATGAGTTACATAATAAATTGCATGGATTCTGTGTGCAATACTAGTGTTTAACATACAAATTATGACAACCTCATCTCTGTACCCCACAAATAAAATGATCTATAAGATACCTCAGTCGAGCAGTGAATTTCAAAAATAGATTCAACCACTTCCGGCAATGGCGAAGCTCTAACAAGACGCGTCTGCGTAGCGTCCTCGAATTTTCAATTTGTGACACAGTTTACCTGTTCGTTAATAGTGAATTGGAAGTTAAAACATCTCTTTTATCGCCAAAACAAAAGATGCCCAATATGTCAAAGCCTCAGACGAGGCATGGAAAAATTACCCCCTGTGACAGCCCTTCTTCGGTCTCGGTGGATGCTAACTCGGAAGAAGCACCAGCATGGTTCAGAATGGAGATGGACAAGGGTTTAACAAAGATCCAAGAGATACTTTCTGAATTCCTCAGCATAATTGATGTGCTGGTGGATAAACTCCACAAAGACCAGAAAGTCACAATGGAACGAGTGACAAAGTTAGAAAAAGACCATGCTTACCACCAGGCTGCCATCCTGGACGTCCGCAAGGACATGGTCCCAAAAATACAAGAAGTTGGAAGACGCCATCTCTAAACTCAACGATGAATTTGATTATTATGAACATTTCCAATGGCGCTCAAATTTGAGACTTCAAGGTTTCCCGAAGGCAGTGGAGGGAAGAGACGTCATCTCCTTTCTACAGGAATGGATTCCCAAAATTCTGGATCTACCCCCTTCTGCGCACCCACCGGAAATCGAGAGGGCCCAGGCGGCTGCCCAGGGTATTTGTCATGAAATGTATACGGTACCAGGACACTGTTCACACCCTCTCTGCTGCCTGAGCAAAGGGATAGCTCAAGTACGGAGATGCCAGAATAATGATATTTCCGGATCTCTCTCCCATACTGCACAAGAGGAGGATGGCTTTCTCCCCACTGAAGAGACTTCTGTGTCAGGCTGGCTTGGCATACGGCATGCACTACCCTGCGACTTTGTGGATCGAAAGCAAGAATGGTGAGCACACATTTGACTCTGTGAAGACGGCTGAAACATACATGAGGAAAGAACTACCTGACTTGTTCACGTCTACTACATCATGAGGAACTGTCTTTTGAACTTGGATACAGTGGATAGTGAACTGCTAGAATTACTCATATGATTGACTGGCTAACGCGATAATGACTGGCGCGGTAAAGTTGGATCATACCTAACGTTGGCTGTGCTATTTAGCTAGATTGCTAGGTTTACAAGGGTGTAACTATAGCTACAGCCACACTATGCCAGGTAGTTACATTGTTGCTGTATAGTTTTATTTGAGCATAGAGGTCCAGTCAGGTTTGGTTAAATAGTTATGTGGCTTTTGACTGGGTTTCAAGTATGTTGTTTATATTACTTTAGGGAATTTTAGCTACTATTATGTTTGCTGGCTTGTTTATTGTTAGAGATGTATGCTAGCATTAGTGATACCGTAGCAGGGATAAGCTACTCACGGGCTGGCCGCCTATTTGCCAGATAGCTGATCGCTTTACAGTTGTGTATGTGCGTATATGTGTATATATAATGTTTTTGAGGGGAGGATGAACTCAGGAAGATGGTGATTGTTTAACTACTTGTCCCTATTTGCTATTTGAGGGATGATAGTTATCGTCTGGTAAAGGTTTTCATTTATTCATCATAGTTTGACGTCTTTTTTCCTGTGCTGCTTGGGTTCGTTTGTGGTCACTGCTTTTGTCGCCGCTTGGCACAGGTTTCAGGGCGCATTGGGAATGCCGATTGGCTAACATATGGGTGTACGGGTAGGCTCTGTTGGTGACTATGAATGCGTCCTCTGTTTTTGTTGTTGTTGTTGTTGAGACATGCTGAAGTGGGGCTAAATATTGTTTGTTGCCAATGTTTGTCGCTTTGATTCAAATTGTATTTTGTTACTCAACTAACAATATTTTCATGTTACAAGGAACAGTCAATGCACTTCTAATGCCATATACGTATAATGTAGAATGAACCTAATTCGAGCGATGCTAGCATAGCAGGTACATTGCTCCCAGACACAATTGAACAGGCACTGATCACAGTTTTGTTAAAACCTGGGAAAGATCCTCTGCTTTGTGGGTCGTATAGACCAATATCTTTATTAAACACTTCATATAAGATTCTTGCAAAACTCATAGCTCTTAGACTAGATAAGGTTCTTCCTGACTTGGTTGATATGGACCAAACAGGCTTTGTAAGAACCGCTCATCTGCTGATAATATCAGAAGATTATTTAATATTTACAGTGAGGGGAAAAAAGTATTTGATCCCCTGCTGATTTTGTACGTTTGCCCACTGACAAAGAAATGATCAGTCTATAATTTGAATGGTAGGTATATTTGAACAGTGAGAGACAGAATAACAACAAAAATCCAGAAAAACCCATGGCAAAAATGTTATAAATTGATTTGCACTTTAATGAGGGAAATAAGTATTTGACCCCCTCTCAATCAGAAATATTTCTGGCTCCCAAGTGTCTTTTATACAGGTAATGAGCTGAGATTAGGAGCACACTCTTAAAGGGAGTGCTCCTAACCACAGCTTGTTACCTGTAAAAAATACACCTGTCCACAGAAGCAATCAATCAATCAGATTCCAAACTCTCCACCATTGCCAAGACCAAAGAGCTCTCCAAGGATGTCAGGGACAAGATTGTAGACCTACATAAGGCTGGAATGGGCTACACGACCATCGCCAAGCAGCTTGGTGAGAAGGTGACAACTGTTGGTGCGATTATTCGCAAATGGAAGGAAAAAAAAAGAACTGTCAATCTCCCTCGGCCTGGGGCTCCATGCAAGATCTCACCTCGTGGAGTTGCAATGATCATGAGAATGGTGAGGAATCAGCCCAGAACTACACAGGAGGATCTTGTCAATGATCTCAAGGCAGCTGGGACCATAGTCACCAAGAAAACAATTGGTAACACACTACGCCGTGAAGGACTGAAATCCTGCAGCGCCCGCAAGGTCCCCCTGCTCAAGAAAGCACATATACATGCCCTTCTGAAGTTTGCCAATGAACAGCTGAATGATTCAGAGGACAACTGGGTGAAAGTGTTGTGGTCAGATGGGACCAAAATGGAGCTCTTTGGCATCAACTTAACTCGCCGTGTTTGGAGGAGGAGGAATGCTGCCTATGACCCCAAGAATACCATCCCCACCGTCAAACATGGAGGTGGAAACATGCTTTGGGGGTGTTTTTCTGCTAAGGGGACAGGACAACTTCACCGCATCAAAGGGACGATGGACGGGGCCATGTACCGTCAAATCTTGGGTGAGAACCTCCTTCCCTCAGCCAAGGCATTGAAAATGGGTCGTGGATGGGTATTCCAGCATGACAATGACCCAAATCACATGGCCAAGGCAACAAAGGAGTGGCTCAAGAAGAAGCACATTAAGGTCATGGAGTGGCCTAGCCAGAAACCTCGAAACCTTAATGACTTGGAGAAGATCTGCAAAGAGGAGTGGGACAAAATCTCTCCTGAGATGTGTGCAAACCTGCTGGCCAACTACACGAAACGTCTGACCTCTGTGATTGCCAACAAGGGTTTTGCCACCAAGTACTAAGTCATGTTTTGCTGAGGGGTCAAATACTTATTTCCCTCATTAAAATGCAAATCATTTTATAAAATTTTTGACATGCGTTTTTTTCTGGATTTTTTGTTGTTATTCTGTTTCTCACTGTTCAAATAAACCTACCATTAAAATTATAGACTGATCATTTCTTTGTCAGTGGGCAAATGTACAAAATCAATAGGGGATCAAATACTTTTTTCCCTCACTGTATGTAGAAATTGACCAAGAACCTGTAGTGGCGGCTTCATTAGATGTGGAAAAAGCTTTTGACCGCATTGAATAGAGCTACCTGTTTGAAGTTTTACAGGGGATGAATATTGGACCCTAAATATGTATTTCTGATTAGATTACTGTACAAATGTCCAGTAGCTCAGATCCTGACTAATGGAAATGTTCCTCAAAGTTCTCTCTATCATGTGGCACAAGACAGGGTTGTCCCGCTAGTCCTCTCCTTTTTTCTTTGGCTATAGAGCCACTGGCAGAAGCTTTTAGATCTCATCCATCCATCCATGGTGTTCGTATAGGTGGGGGTGAACATCTGGTCTCGCTATATGCTGATGACATTTTGCTTTACCTCATTAAATCAGAAATTTCACTCCGATCATTAGTTGACATACTGAATGAATATGGGACCTTTTCAGGATATAAAGTAAACCTATCGAAGAGTATAATTATGCCTTTTAACAGGGCAACTATGCAGAACCCAATCTTAGACAAGCTGTTTTCTTGGAGACCTCAGAAAATGACATATCTTGGATTGCAAATTTCTTCTGAAATTATTAAGACATATCAACTGAACTATACTCCACTTCTCAAAAAGGTTGTGGAAGAATTGTATAGATGGCAATTTCTCTTACTGGTTGGGTCAATTGTGCAAAGATGAATATATCAAACCTTGCAGTTTCCTATTCCCAAAGTTTTTTTCAATCAACTTCATAGGAACGTTTCTTAATTTCTGTGGAAAGGGAAACCCCCCAGAGTGAAACTCACAACTTTATCCATACCATACTCTGAGGACTTACTCTGCCTGACTTCCAGTTTACTGGGCATCTCAGTTAAAGGCTGAGTGGATATGGCAAAATACAACAAGTTCACCCTCTTAGAGACAGATAGAGGAAGAGTGTCTGACTCTTGCTATATTGGCATCTATACCTTATATTAGCCCACCTAAAGCTATGCTAGGTCTCATAAACAACCCTTTCATAAAAAACACTTTAAATATATGGATTGAAGTATGTAACCAAACAGAAGGGCATAGATCTAAACTCAGCAAAATAAGAAACGTCCTCTCACTGTCAACTGTGTTTATTTTCAGCAAACTTAACATGTGTAAATATTTGCATGAACATAACAACATTCAACAACTGAGACATAAACTGAAAAAGTTCCACAGACATGTGACTTACAGAAATGTCCCTGAACAAAGGGGGGGGGGGTCAAAATCAAAAGTAAAAGTCAGTATCTGTTGTGGGCACCAGCTGCATTAAGTACTGCAGTGCATCTCCTCCTCATTGACTGCACCAGATTTGCCAGTTCTTGCTGTGAGATGTTACACCACTCTTCCACCAAGGCACCTGCAAGTTCCCAAACATTTCTGGGGAGAATGGCCCTAGCCCTCACCCTCCGATCCAACAGGTCCCAGACGTGCTCAATGGGATTGTGATGCGGGCTCTTCACTGGCCCTGACATTCCTGTCTTGCAGGAAATCACACACAGAATGAGCACTATGGCTGGTGGCATTGTCATGCTGGACTGTCATGTCAGGATGAGCCTGCAGGAAGGGTACCACATGAGGGAGGAGGATATCTTCCCTGTAACGCACAGCTTAGAGATTGACTGCAATGACAACAAGCTCAGTCCGATGATGCTGTGACACACCGCCCCAGACCATGACGGACCCTCCACCTCCAAATCGATCCCGCTCCAGAGTACAGGCCTTGGTGTAACGCTCATTCCTTCGACGATAAACGCGAATCCAAAAATCACCCCTGGTGAGACAAAATCGTGACTCGTTAGTGTAGAGCACTTTTTGCCAGTCCTGTCTGGTCCAGCGACGGTGGGTTCGTGCCCATAGGCGACGTTGTTGCCGGTGATGTCTGGTGAGGACCTGCCTTACAACAGGCCTACAAGCCCTCAGTCCAGCCTCTCTCAGCCTATTGCGGACAGTCTGAGCACTGATAGAGGGATTGTGCGTTCCTGGTGTAACTCGGGCAGTTGTTGTTGCCATCCTGTACCTGTCCCGCAGATTTGATGTTCGGATGTACCAATCCTGTGCAGGTGTTGTTACATGTGGTCTGCCACTGTGAGGATGATCAGCTGTCCGTCCTGTCTCTCTGTAGCAATGTCTTAGGCGTCTCACAGTACGGACATTGCAATTTATTGCCCTGGCCACATCTGCAGTCCTCATGCCTCCTTGCAGCATGCCTAAGGCACGTTCATGCAGATGAGCAGGGACCCTGGGAATATTTCTTTTAGTGTTTTTCAGAGTCAGTAGAAAGGCCTATTTAGTGTCCTAAGTTTTCATAACTGTGACCTTAATTGCCTACCGTCTGTAAGCTGTTAGTGTCTTAACGACCGTTCCACAGGTGCATGTTCATTAAATGTTTATGGTTCATTGAACAAGCATGGGAAACAGTGTTCAAACCCTTTACAATGAAGATATGTGAAGCTATTTGGATTTTTACGAATTATCTTTGAAAGACAGGATCCTGAAAAAGGGCAGTTTCTTTTTTTTCTGAGTTTATACATCAACAAACATCATTCTATCATAACCCAATCTTACCCAAAGCCCTAGAGATGGTATTGTATTTTCTTGGTTCAACAAAGGAATTAAAACATTTGGTAATCTGTATAGAGAAAGTGAACTACTATCCGTTCAACAACTGGCATCTCATTTTCAGTTACCTCAAACTCATTTCTTCAAGTACCTACAGGCTAGGCACTATATTGCCACCCAGCAGGGATGTAGGATTCAGCCCATGAGTAAACCTATAACTGATAAACTGTGGCTGGAGAAGAAAGGGGTAAAAGGTTTCATTTCTTACATGTACTCTAGTCTTCAAGCTCTGTTGGGGAACGATGAAGCTCTGAAGACTTGCTTGAAATGGCATAATGACCTTGGTCTCATTTTTGAGGGTGAGAAATGGGGAAATCTCTTTTTAGATGCTCAGCTTCTTTCATTTAATAACAGAAGGCAGAAGTTGATGCAATTCAATATTTTACAAAAGGTCTACTTTACACTAGAGAGACTGTATAAGATCAATTCTAAATATTCAAAATGTTGCCCAAGGTGTAAAATGGGGGTGGGCACACTTATGCATATGCTTTTGTCCTGCCCAGAACTAAGAAATTATTGGAAAAACATTATTCAGATCTTATCACAGGTCACTAATATGATGGCACCACTAGTACATTCCCTTATTCTTCTTGGAGATGACTCTGTTCTCCCAGTTAATATTGGTAGCAAAACCAGATTAATTAAATTGGCAGTCATTGCAGCCAATAAATGCATAGCTATTATATGGAAGAGTGACATTCTGCCAAGCAAGCAGATGTGGCTAAAAGAACTAAGTTCCTATATTCCATCTGATAAAATAACATACAATTTACGTATTAACCCTTTGAATTTACTGATGTCTGGAGTGACTTTCAGCAGTTTCCAGAGTCATCACCTTAGCTGCCTCTTTATTACTTTCTTCATTAATGTTTTACTATTATTATTATTTGTTTTTGCGTTGAATAATAAATTTTCTAGCATTGAATGTGAAGGTCATGTGGTGCGGTTAATCATTTAGGCTAATAACGGTAGAGGGGAGGGATGGGTTTTGCACGATGTGCTCCCATGTAGCATGGTGTTTTGTGTAGGTGGAAGGAAAAACGGGGCATTATCTGTGTCATATTTTGCTGATTGTAAAAGAAATGTGAATAAATATATTGTACAAAAAAAAGAAAAGATTCAACCAAAAAGACCAGGGAGGTTTTGCAATGCCTCGCAAAGAAGGGCACCTATTGGTAAAAAAAAGTGGTCTAAGGCACTGCATCGCAGTGCTAGCTGTGCCACTGGAGATCCTGGTTCGAGTCCAGGCTCTGTCGCAGCCGGCCATGACCGGGAGACCCATAGGGCGGCGCTCAATTGGCCCAGCGTCGTCCGGGTTAGGGGAGGGTTTGGCCCGCAGGGATGTTCTTCTCCCATCGCGCACTAGTGACTCCTGTGGCGGGCCGGGTGCAATGCGCGCTGACACGGTTGCCAGGTGTATGGTGTTTCCTGTGTGGTGGGCATTGTGTCAAGAAGCAGTGCGGCTAGGCTGGGTTGTGTTTCGGAGGACGCACTGCTCTCGACCTTTGCCTCTCCCGAGTCCATACGGGAATTGCAGCGATGGGACAAGACTCTAACTACCAATTGGATACCACGAAATTGGGAGAAAAAGGGCAATAACAAAAAAAGGCAGACATTGAATATCCCTTTGAGCATTAATTACACTTTGGATGGTGTATCAGTACACCCAATCACTACAAAGATACAGGCGTCCTTCCTAACCCAGAGAGGAAGGAAACCGCTCAGGGATTTCACCATGAGGCCAATGGTGACTTTGAAACAGTTACAGAGTTTAATGGCTGTGATAGGAGAAAATTGAGGATAGGTCAACAACATTGTAGTTACTCCACAATACTAACCTAAATGACAGAGGGAAAAGAAGGAGTCCTGTACAGAATAAAAATATTCCAAAACATCTTGTTTGCAATAAGGCACTAAAGTAATACTGCAAAGAATGTGGCAAAAAAATGCAATTTATGTCCTGAATAGAAGGTGTTATGTTTGGGGCAAATCCAACACAACACATTACTGAGTACCACTCTCCATACCTTCAAGCATAGTGGTGGCTGCATCATGTTACGGGTATGCTTGTCATCTGCAAGGACTAGGAAGTTTTTGGGGGATAAAAAGAAATGTAGAGCTAAGCAAAGGCAAAATCCTAGAGGAAAACCTGGTTCAGTTTGCTTTCCATCAGACACTGGGAGACCAATTCACCTTTCAGCATGACAATAACCTAAAACACAAGGCCAATATACAATGGATTTGCATACCAAGACGACATAGAATGTTCCTGAGTAGCAGTTACAGCTTTGACTTAAATCGGCTTGAAAATCTATGGCAAGACTTGAAAATGGCTGTCTAGAAATGATCAACCACCAACTTGACAGAGCTTGAATAATTATTTTAAGAATAATGTGCAAATATTGTACAATCCAGGTGTGCAAACCTCTTAGAGACTTACCCTCTAAAGACTCACAGCTGTAATCACTGCCAAACGTAATCTATTGACTCAGGAATACTTATGTAAAATATTTCTGTATTTAATTTTTAATAAGTTAGCAAAAATGTATAAAAACATGTTTTCATTTTTTCGTTATAGGGTTTTGTGTATAGATGGGTGAGCACAATATTTAATCCAATTTAGATTCAGGCAGTAACACACCCAAACATGGAATAAGTCAAGGGGTATGAATACTTTCTGAAGGCACTGTAGTTATTTTAAGGTGACTATTTTTAACACAAAAAAGCAAGTAATAGAATATTTAATCAGTGATGTAAGGGATCTTTGCAAGAGGGAGGGAATATGATTTCATTGGTGCTCAACTCACGACTCAGACACTTCATTCAGGACAAGTGGAGTTACCCTTGAGTTAGCCTGACCCAGAGCAGGTTAGTACTGAGGGATTCATTGCCATAGAAATGTACCTGGCTAAAAGGTGAGCCACATTTGTGTGACTGGTTATCCCAAGTTGAACCCAGAGTTGACCAAAGTTACCTCGCTAACTCCTCGAACCTGATTTGTAGTATGGGACTCAGGAGGTCAAGGGGATGTTTACTGTAATTTATACTTTCAACAAAAGTAAGACATGTATGGATAACATCCACAGTAATTAGCCTACAAATGCCAGCTCACGATTGTCTGGTAATTTGGTAAGTAAACATTGAATTGATGGATTTACACTAACTAAACCCAAATGGAAGATCTGAAGATGTCACACCCTGATCTGTTTCACCTGTCTTTGTGCTTGTCTCCACGCCCCTCCAGGTGTCGCCCATCTTTCCCATTATCCCCTATGTATTTATACCTGTGTTCTCTGTTTGTTTTGTTCGTGAAACCTACCAGCGTTTGTTCCCCTGCTCTTGCCTGTTTCTTGCTCCTTTCCTAGTCCTTCCCGGTTTTGACCATTCTGCCTGCCCTGACCCTGAGCCTGACTGCCGTCCTGTACCTTACCCTACCTTACTGGATTATTGACCCCTGCCTGCCCTGACCCTGAGACTGCCTGCCGTTCTGAACCCTTTGCACCCTCTCTGGGTTATTGACCCCTGCCTGCCTTTGACCTGTCGTTTGCCTGCCCCTGTTTAAGGAATAAACTTTTGTTTCTTTGACACTGTCTGCATCTGGGTCATACCTTAAACGTGATAGAAAATGAGACAGCCTATAAGGAGGAGGTCAGAGACCTGGCAGTATGGTGCCAGGAAAACAACCTCTCGCTCAATGTGAGCAAGACAAAGGAGCTGATCGTGGACTATAGTAAAAGGAGGGCTGAACAGGCCCCCATTACCATCGACGGGACTTAAGTGGAGCGGGTCGAGAGTTTCAAGTTCCTCGGTGTCCACACAACAAACTAGCATGGTCCAAACACACCAAGACAGTTGTGAAGAGGGCACAACAACACCACGGCCTCGTTATTGTCATGTAAATGTATTATGTTACTTTTTGATTGATTCGATTTTTTTACTTTATTTATTTAGTAAATATTTTATTAATTATATTTCTTGAACTGCATTGCTCATTAAGGGCTTGTAAGTAAGCATTCCATGGTAATGTCTACACCTGTTGTAACAAATAACATTTGATTTGGAAATTAGAACGTGAAAACTTCTAATCTATGTATCAATGCCCTCATTTAACATCCTTGAGATCAAGAATGGCACAAAGCCAAAAACAGCTGGATACTGGAGAGATGTATATTTTCATGGACGTTTTCCAGGAAAATTTCTTGACTAAAATTGTTATTAAAAGTGGGGGGGTTCTCTCGAGACAGGTGCTGCAGCACAAACGCCCTGTACAGTCAAAAGACTACTAATATTACCAGCAATAACTGTATTGTTAGGGGATCGGAAAAAACACAATCAGTCAATGGGAAATATCATTATACTCATGGGTAATGTAATTCTTTTTAGGGCAATATCGGTCGAAATATTACAAATAGGGAGGTTCAAGATCCTCGTAAGACATCACATTAAAATGGAGGGATGTATTGCAAAAGGAAATTGCAAAATGGCATTATACTGGGAAAGTTGGGTTAATGTGGATAAAAATCCAGCACTTGCAGAAAGAGTAAATTAGGACTACATGTATAATTACTTAACTACCTGTACCGTACATGCGAGCGAAAATAGTTCTAAGTAGCAGTCAAAGTATTGTTGTCCGTTACTTTACTCCAATCAGGAGAGGGGTGGTAGGGTTGACTTTTTTTATAAATAAAAAATAAGGGGTTTAGAATTTATGTAAACAATGAAATTGATAGAACTCACAATCTTTCTCCAAAATTAAAGTTGATCTACCACTAAAAACAAAACATTAAATCATGATTAGAAGAGTCACAGACACACAGAAAAACCAGTACCTCCCTCTCGGAAAAAAACAAACAAACAGCTGCAGCCTTAAAAAGGGTTAAACATCTACATGTTCACTATATATACAATAGTATTGGGACACCCCTTCAAATTAGTGGATTTAGCTATTTCAGCCACACAGGTGTATAAAATCGAGCACACAGCCATGACATCTTCATAGAAAAACATTGGCAGTAGAATGGCCTTACTGAATAGTTCAGTGACTTTCAATGTGGCACTGTCATAGGATGCCACCTTTCCAATAAGTCAGTTCGTCAAATTTCTGCCCTGCTAGAGCTTTCCCGGTAAACTGTAATTGCTGTTATTGTGAAGTGGAAACGTCTAGAAGCAACAACGGCTCAGCTGCCAAGTGGTAAGCCGCCGAGTGTTGAAGAGTGTAGCGCGATGATATCGTCTGTCCTCGGTTGCAACACTCACTACCGAGTTCCAAACTGTCTCTGGAAGAAATGTCAGCACAAGATCTGTTCGGCGAAAGCTTCACGAAGTGGTTTCCAGCCGCACACAAGCTTAAGATCATGTGCAATGCCAAGTGCTGGCTGGAGTGGTGTAAAGCTTGCCACCATTGGACTGGAGCAGTGGAAACGCGTTCTCTGGAGTGATGAATCACGCTTCCCAATCTGGCAGTCCGACGGATGGATCTGGGTTTAGTGGATGACAGGAGAATGCTACCTGCAGAATGCATAGTGCCAACTGTAAAGTTTGGTGGAGGAGGAATAATGGTCTGGGGATGTTTTTCATAGTTCGGGCTAGGCCCCTTAGTTCCAGTGAAGGGAAATCTTAACGCTATAGCATGTAATGACATTGTAGACTATTCTGTGCTTCCAACCTTGTGGCAACAGTTTGGGTAAGGCCCTTTCCTGTTTCAGCATGACAATGCCCCCGTGCACAAAGCAAGGTCCATACAGAAATGGTTTGTTGAGATCCGTGTGGAAGAACTTGACTGACCTCAACCCCATCGAACGAAATTGGGATGAATTGGAACGCTGGCTGCGAGCCAGGCCTAATCGCCCAACATCGGTGCCTGACCACACTAATGTTCTTGTGGCTGAATGGAAGCAAGTCCCTGCAGAAATGTTCCAACATCTAGTGGAAAGCCTTCCCAGAAGAGTGGAGGCTGTTATAGCAGCAAAGGGGGACCAACTCCATATTAATGCACGTGATTTTGGAATGAGATATTCGACGAGCAGGTGTCCACATACTTTTAGTCATGTACTTAAAGGTCTTGCCCATCCAAGAAAGGTATCCTATGATACAGTATGTATGCCTTTGCATAATAATCAATTGAATCCTAACCAATGAAAAAAAAAATATTGTACCAAACAACTACAATAGACCTTTTTTTGTATGAAGCCAGTGAATATTTCATCAAACATGGTTACTCACGACATCTATCTGACTTTATACTGACACCTCACTGTTTGCGGTATGGATAATTGGCATGCATCTGGGCAGAAAAGCAATAGATGTAGCTGGCACATGTGGCGCCCCTGCTGATTCGAGCTGTCAGGAGCGTTGATTAACTGTGATGAATCACTCTCCCACTTTATATCCAATCAGAAACCTCCCAGGAGGACTCCATTCTGGTCACCTTTAACTAAATTATTTTTTGGCTGCATAGAGCTAGCGGCAGGGACAAGGCTGCAACCTGATGCTGCTGTTAGCATTATTCTGCCATTAAGCTGCAGCTGTGAGAGTAATGTCTGGAACGGTGTCTGTGTGTTAAGCAGCTAAAGCCCCTCAACCTGTGGCTAAATCCTCCGTGTGAATTGGAGGGACAGCTATGGACTTTTGGATGAAAGTCAAACAGACAGACAACAACAGACATCCAGGATGTTATGTAGTATTTGAAGGACTATTAAAAACCTTCACTGAGATCTAATATTATAATCAATCCCTACAGCAGCAATCCCCAAAATAGGATTTGCCTGATTTGGAAATGGGGTCGCAAGAGAAACTTGTGCTTGGTTCATAGAACCGAATCGTTAAGTCCATAACTTCCGGTAGCCACTAGATGCGGTTGTAAAAAACTGAGTGGTTTCTGTTGTCTTCCTACAAATGTGGCTTTTTAACAGTTTCATCTACTGAAAGATAAGATTCTGAGGATCACATCCATGTCTTGTGTTTCCCTCTACAATGCCCACAAGGACTCATTAGAACAGAGTGGGCAAGACCAGGCACTTAATCAGACTGGGGGGAAAGGAACATTATCAATGACCTTCTACACAGAAGGTCATACAAAATTATTGCCTGAGTATCTTTTGAACTTCCCAATACCTTCCTGATACATTTCAGTCACTTCAACACACACTTCTTTAAGATTTAAATATCGTCCAAAAATGCTGACAGACTGATTTGTAATAAACTGTCATAGCCCCAATTAAACAAGTCAACATTGGCTTTTGATTACATCACATTCTTACATTGGTGGGGTCACGGTGCAAACATTTTTGGGAACCCCTGCCCTACATCTTCTAAGACGGCCAATGAGAGTGGAGGAGTCAAGACAACCCTGTGGAGCTTCTCGACTCCTCCAGACCGATGTGCATTGGTGGAACCGTATACCTGAGCTCCAGCAACATAGGGATTATCCTTTGATCCAGTCCAACAGAAGAGCTCGGGCGAAAAAACAAATCAATAGTTTTTTGTACTCACAGCCTCAGGTTTCTATTTTAACATGTCTGGCTATTGATTAGCTTTCAGATGAGAAGTCTCCCTACGACATCACACTCTAGGTGGATTTGGGAGTCTTTAGCGGAACAAAAAACCCTTGTAAAGTAGGAAGGAGGGAGCAAGGGAACGTTAACATAGAACTCCTATCTCAGTCAGTGCTCACTGAGGAGGCTGAGGCCACAACTCTGACAGATAGAGTACAGCTGTACCCCGACATCAAAGGCCCAGGCTTGGCCTGTGATTGACACATCCTGACACAAACAGCCAGACGGGGGAAATGGAGCTGCTTTATCAAAGTAGCCATTTTAATGACATTTGTTTGTCAGGTGGCACAGGGAATATTGATATGGAAATGCTACCATCAAAGACATCTCCTTTTTATATTCTCTTTCTCTCACACAAACATTTTCAGTTGGGGAAAGTACAGAGAGTCAAACACCAAAGCAATAACATTGAGAGTGGTTTTGGTTGGTTGGTGGAATCTAGGGTTGGAGCTGTCATAATACTTCTCCCAACACATCATAAAGTGCAGAGGTACTCTTGAGTCCAAACAACACAAATACTGTTCTCTCCCATTCCTCTCCCTCCTCTCACTCTATAAGAACCCAAGTGGCAGTCTGTCCTCATACACCGCTGGACTCTGAGTTCATTATAAGAGTGGCATTCCAACAGCAGTGAGCTGTGTTGACAGGCTCTCAGCATCGTGTCAGTATGGGGATTTAAGGTGCTGTGTGGTCCGTCTGCAAGGGTGGGACTACATGGGTTTTCACACATACACAGCTCAAAGACTTCAGAGAGAATCCTTTAAATGCCACTTTTGCATGTTTATGTGCTGACCTCATAATCATCATCATGATCTGTCATCAGCTTAAACCACAAAAACATAATGGGGAAAGGTCATCTACAGGTCTTAGAAAATAATGGAGTGATATAGAAACTCATCTTTATTCATAGTAGTACTTCCCAGATTTGTTGATGTCCTTATCCCTTTTTCACCTCTACCTCATCATATAGGCAATTTCAGTCCAGCCAGTCCATGCTGCACAGAAGACTCTGTTTTACATTTTGTGTCACATTTTTTCCATGGGTTTCATTTTTCTTATTGGCGCACTGAACAGTAAATGACAATTGGCTGACATTTAAAAGGGGCTTTATCTACAGAGTGATTGTACCATAGCTATATCTCTGTGGCGATAAGCCAGACCATTTTGTAATTTTCACCCATTTCCTCAGTTTAAAGGTATAGTACATCAACAACTCTTTTTGGTTTAGACTTTGAAGAGTCAACCTCCAATGTTATTCCACGCATACATAGCCCTCATAGCCTGGTTCCTCTCTAGGTTTCTTCCTAGGTTTTTGGCCTTTCTAGGGAGTTTTTCCTAGGGAGTTTTTCCTAGCCACTGTGCTTCTTTCCCATGCATTGCTTGCTGTTTGGGGTTTTAGGCTGGGTTTCTGTACAGCACTTTGAGATATCAGCTGATGTACGAAGGGCTATACAAATAAATTTGATTTGATTTGATACAGCAAACAATCATTTTCTTATTCTAGTTCTAAAAATCGAGGGGGCGGGGGGATATTTACATTGGTCAGTATGAGAGGCTCCAGACCAGTGAGTGTACATGACTACGGTAATATGAAACTGTGCTGTGTATTCATCCATTTCCTCCACTGCTTGCCTCTTCAGCAGGGGCAAATGGTCTGGGAGTAATGCAAGTCCACTTGAATCTAGGAGAAATGGGCTCTCACTGCCTTCTCTATGCATCAGTGCGTCACAAGATGGCAAACTGGTGGGCGGAAAAGGAACAATTTTATTGAATTCTCTTTCTCTATTTCTCCAAAGGCGTTCTCGCTTACACGCACACACATGCAAACGCACACAAAGGAATGCACAAAATGAATTCAATGATCTGGTACTTCATCCATGAGCAAGTGCACTGTGGTGAACTCTGCATGTAATTGAACGATGTGTGACTGTGTGAGTAAACCATTTACTTTCAAACATATTTAAAGAAGGGCACATCCCTTGAATGAGATGACTCACCATGTCTGTCTTATGACAGCAGTTGTGGCTTTTGTGACCATTGACACAGGAACTACTCCAAACTTAGTATGTTTCACCAATACCCTAGCCTGGCGCTCAGGCAACAGCATGGCACTTCTTGATAATGAGAAGCAATGAGCTCTGCAGACAGCGGAAGCCCAGAAGCATTCAATGAGCCATTTAATAGAGTGAAACAGACATCAATACAGGTAGTTCCCACTGAAAGAGACTTAGGGTTTCTATGAGGAAATGGAGTGGGAAAGAAACAAGATGCACCGCTTGTATTAAAAGATGTGGTGGTCACTGATGTGATACATTTGCAATCTGCAGATTTCATTCATTTGTGTTTCAAGATTTTGTAACTTTTTTTTGCACTCCTAGTATTCTCAATGTGATTTAAATGGCAAATATAGATCAAATCAAAATGAGATGATATGTTCTGTTCCTGGGATGTACACTCTACTGAAGTTTCTCATGTGGCAACTTCCACCACATTAAGAGACTGACTTACTCATACTTCAAAGTGACTCACCCTGACTCATCGTACGGCTAAAAGCATTCTATCTGCCTGGAGAAAATATTTGAAAATAATGAAATTAACTTAGAACTGTGTGCTGTGCACAAACATGTGTGTGTGTGTGCACAAGTGTGTGTGTGTGTGTATGTTCATGCAATCACGCTCAGTGCTCTCCACATCCTCCTCACACATTTCAGCTGCTGTTCTAATACTATTCTATTATTTTCTCGTAATAACAATTAAGGACACCCAGTGTGCTTTAACGCAGCTGTGTACCTTATAAGTTTCACTGATATTGTTCCAGCTTTATGTCTGGTTTAGTCCTTCGGAGGCCTACAGTACCAAGAGTAGAGGAGGGAATAAGGACTGTAGGGCCTGGGGGTGTGTAGGAAAGATCAGGAATAAACCTCACTATAATCAGGAGGGTGCATAGGAGAATGCCCAGAGTGTCACTGGAGATTATTAGGCTCAGGTCCCAAGCAGGGGCCTATTACAGATTCATTACATCTCACAATGCCTCCCTTTGTTCCTTACTATGAATCAGTAGGCTGATCTATGAGTCCTCTAAGACTTACTGAGACAGCCATGTTATAGGGCTGCCTGGGAGTAGGGGTTGTGAGAGGCACTGCGTTGACCTAAACCTCTATGACACCCGTCCTGTCTCCCCTCTCACCCTTATTGTCTCCTTCTCACCCTGCCTGGCCCATAAATCTCCCAAGATGAGGTGGAATGGATGATCTGTGAGACCTGTCGCTAAGAAAGAAATGTGCAACCGTCAATCAACATAAAGAGCTTTTCAAAAGGGAATAAGAAGCACCTTCACATTCTGAGAGCTTTCTCATAAATCTCTCAGGTTCTAGTAGCTCAGAGCGGAAAATGTCTGGGGCTGTTATATGCCTTAATATGAACTATGCTCCTAAGTGACAAATGGAGCATTGATGTTTGGCTGCATTCTAACTAACATATATAATGGCTTATGAGCCATTTCCACTTTTCTGAAATTGGAGTCATTGTTCTGGAAACGTTATTTGGATATCTCTCATTTGCCCAAGGACTCTTCAAGTTTCTGCTGTTTATGTATCTATCACCATTGATGACAAAATTGTCCCATTTCAATGTGCTTATTAAACTAATCTCAGACTCTCTTATTCTCCATCACTAGCCACACAATATGCCACCTCACGCGCACTGGATGGGAGTTCCTCATAACAAAGACCAAGGCAAAGTCAGAAAGGCCACTATAACATCAATGGATTGCGCCTATGTGATCGAAAATAAACTACCAATGTGCAGATTGAATTGTTGACAACGATGTGCGATTTAAACACAGCCCAATAAACTATGCTCCAACGTGACGCATTTTTGTCATTTTACCAACTCCACACCACCACACTGTGTTGAGCTCTCATTGGACACTCAGAACTATAGATCTCCATGCAAGATCACTTACAATGGGCATGCATTTCATTGGGGCAAAATAGGGAAAGTGTGAGGATTGTAAAAATGTTTAAACACAATTCCACTAAGAACATGCACAGCCAGCATTTAATCTGCATACTTTCACAAAGAATCCAGGCGTCCATCCATGAACTTCGCAATAAGTGGCACAATCGTAAACTCTTAATAAATCCATGTCTTTACCTGAAATAATGGGGGCCAGTCGGAATATGTCAGACAGCCGGCTATTCATGGTCTCGTAAGGAGAGTCCTCCAGGAAATCGTTCCCTGAAAGGAATAATGAAATACAATGTGATTTTTAACATACTCTTGCAGTCTTAATAGTCATGTTAATGTTGCAGACAACCAGATACACTGAGAAAAAAAACACATGTAAAGTGTTTTCTCTCAAATTTTGTGCACAAATTTGTTTACATCCCTGTTAGTGACCAATTCTCCTTCACCAATATAATCCATCCATTAAACAGCATGAGCATTACATAGGTGCACCTTGTGCTGGGGACAATAAAAGGCTATTCTAAAATGTGCAGTTTTGTCACACAACACATTACCACAGATGTCTCAAGTTTTGAGGGACCATCTAATTGGCATGCTGACTGCAGGAATGTCCACCAGAGCTGTTGACAGATAATTGAATATTCTGAAACAAAGCTGAAAATGTTCCTGTTCTTCCATGGCCTGCATACTCACCAGACATGTCACCCATTGAGCATGTTTGGGATGCTCTGAATCGACATGAGTGTTCCAGTTCCCGCCAATATCCAGCAACTTCGCACAGCCATTGAAGAGGAGTGGGACAACATTCCACAGGCCACAATCAACAGCCTGATCAACTCAATGAGAAGGAGATTGGTCGCACTGCATGAGGCAAATGGTGGTCACACCAGATACTGACTGGTTTTCTGATCCACATCCCTACTATTCCCAGTTATGTGAAATCTATAGCTTAGGGCCTAATGAATGTATTTCAATTGACTGATTTCCTTATATCAATTGTAACTCAGTAAAATCTTTGAAATTGTTGCATGTTGCGTTTATATTTTTGTTCAGTATAGCTAGATAGAAAGATTTAATTTAAAGAGCATGGACATGGGTTATTGTTTTCACTAAATGTTTGTGAGCTACCATGGGCTGTGTTTAGACACTAATTGACCTATCAGATCAGCTCTGAAAAAGATCTGATGTGAAAAGATCTGATCTGATTGATCAAAAGACCAGTTGGTGAAAGATATATCAGAATTGGGCTGCCTGTCTAACAACTACCTTTACACAGACAGCCAAATTCTGATATGTTTTCCACTAATTGGTATTTTGACCAATCACATCAGATCTTTCACATCAGATATTCTTCAGAACTGATTGGTAAAAGGACCAATTAGTGAAAAAAAGATCAGAATTGGTCATGCGTAAACACAGCCTAAAACAGCCATGCAAATACACATGGGATGGGTATCTGGGTCAGTCAATGTCCATGCTGCCCAACAACTCATTAGCCTACAGTTGATTAGGTATAGTGGTCAGTTGCACAAGAGATCCCATTCTGCCCCACTGGCCACTGGGATTAAGCAGTACAATTGTTGTGTATGATCAACTCCAAGATAATGAGTGCAAAGTGCCTTTACACTCGATTCATTCCAAGAGATGTCTTAAGGATATTACCTTTCCCAGTATGCACTGGCGGGAAAGTTTACGTACCTAATAATGTGGTGTTTTCTTACTGAATCGGTTTTTACTTTAGCAGTTTACATGGTCCATCAATACATTAGGCCTAATCATACAGCATGTCTGGGATTTAAAAAATATATATTAATGTATAGACTTCTGACAATTATTGTGTGCTTGCTGTGTTGTAGCCAACTGTAATGATAGTGCATACCCTGCAAAGTTTGATAGATTCCCCAATAGATGCGAAGGCAGTTCTTCTCTTTCTTCATGCCCCTTTTACACCTGCAGTTGTACAGGGGGCTCTGCTTGACTGCTTCTATGGCACTCCGACATTCGTCCTGCGCCTCCAGTCCGGCCACCATGCTAAAGTTTCTCTCCTTCCCTCCAGCAACGCACTGTCTCATTGTCCGATACTTGGTACTGCATCCTTGCTCCTTCATACACTGCTCACTCGCCTTGACACAATCGAGGCGGTTGGGACCAGAAGGAGCATTCTCCTGGGCATACAAAACATCTGTGGAGAGTATAAATAATTATAGGCCTAATAATAATAATAATGTTTCTGTTGTGTATATGTTAAATATTGTAGACAATACGCGATTTAGTCACAATAAATATTCTGAGATTAAACTAAAAGAAAGCAGTTTTAGATATTAAAATATTGATTGTATTTTATTGCGCAACTCCATACAATTAAGGTGACAATAACAACAACACAAACATCTCATAGACTACTAGCCAAATACTAGCGTTCAATGTATTTCATAGCCTAACAATTTGTGCAACAAAAAATAAATAAGATAAGGATAAGTAAAGTTATTAAATATGACGTACATGCTTTTGCAACGTCGGCTATAACAAGGGTAGGCCTATATAGGTTATGATAATGAATTGTCACGGTCTTTAGTTATGTCTAGTTCAGAATCAGAACTCAATTCACTTCGATTAGGATACATGAGCTCGTAATTGACTTTTCACTAGTCTTTGGGCATGACACGCATTTGGATGGCCCATTTCGCTCCATAACGACCACCAATTTTGCTATTTATTTATCTCAGCTGGCCTCTGACTGATTATCATTGTGCATTTACAAATGTAGATTATATACTGTATGTTTACACTAGGCATTTGCAGTGTATATTAGTCATAGGCCTTGATACTAAAACTTACCTAAAAGAGGCAGAACGACATAAAGAGTGACGAAGATCATTGCGTATCTATCCGTGTGATGCCTTGTTACAATGGAATTGGTAGAACGTCTAGCAAAAAACTTCGTGCTTTCATTCCACTCTATTCAAATCCATTGAAAACATCGGGGCATGAGGTCCGACATTCGGAACACATCCAGCTGACTTCATGCATAAAACATTCCAACCCAAAAGTACTCCAATTTTGCGACAGGCAACCGAAACCATCAACCACAGAATGATTTTCTTTCCGTGTAAAAACTAAACAAAAAACAACGATAAGATATCATAAGGAGACTAAACGAACGGGCCAGAGTGCTCTCGGAACTCCAGCTCGTAGGATGCCCGCGTGTGTCTGAGCGCGCGATGATGCTGTGCTCAATAGTGCAGTGACCACAGCCAGGCAGCAGCAGCAAGGCAGAGGAACTTCTGCATTTCAACGTGGATTTCGGCGATGACAATTAGATACATTTTGTTATTAAACTTTTTCAGACACATTTTCTTTTTGCAGTTGTCATACAGTGTTGATGTGTGGATAAATAAATGCGCGCTGGCTATTGTCTGTGCGCAATAAGTGAATTGCACACATTACACGAACTATAGGCGTTTTTTGTACACTCTATCCTAAAACATAGGCTATGACTCTATTTGCAATACTTTTTATTGTTGATTCTGCGTTCAATTTAATAAAAAAATAACCTAGTGTCTTGATTAATTTCTTAGGACTAGACTTCTCCACTACCATCTTCAATATTCCATTATTATTGGGGTCACAGAGTTCATGGGTTCAACATGTAAACGTTAAAAATATGTTTTGGGAATATCCCCAAGTCATAACCAAAGCTGCTATCGCCGATCAAAACGCCATACAAATTTTTGCGAAAGACAACCCCATGCGAACAGAGAATAGCTATATGCTCTACAATATTGCATTTCTTGGTTGATGTGTGCATGTTCTAACCAATTCGATGAAAGCCTGTGTTTGTTCCCTTTTCCACATTGAAAATCTAATCAGATAACAATGCTGCCGTATGCGCATGCATGATGCGCGTTCGCCACCCATATGGAGCGTGGAAAGAAAAATGAGACGGAGCCTACATTGTCTATATGCTGTGCTGATCACAGTGCAAACCATACACTGGGCATTCCATAATTGGAGAACAGTGTAGAGCCGTCAGTTCAGCCAGTCAATCCACTGTTGACATCGAGTAGCCTATAAAATGGTGAGCATGGGTGAATATCGCCATCTGTTGGTTTAAAAAAAGCCCTAATATGCACCTGATTAGAAATTTACATTTTAGTAATTTAGCAGACGCTCTTATCCAGAGCGACTTACAGTAGTGAATCAATACATTTCATATTTTTTTTTCTTTCCTCCGTACTGGCCCCCCGTGGGAATCTAACCCACAACCCTGGCGTTGCAAACACCATGCTCTACCAACTGAGCCACAATCACTATATGCTATTCAAATCATTCAAATTTAGTGGTTTATGATCATTAAAATGTTAACATTTCATTAGGCCTATTAGGTTAATTTGACATACTTTTCCAAATTAGATATTTTTAACTGTGGGCATTGAATAACACAGAGATAGGCATTCCATTAATAAGTGAGATATAATCCATGCCATATTGGACCGAATCAACCAACAACAAATGCTCCACTCAACTTCACTATATCAACTGGACTGAATCCTTTAATACACAAATGGGAAGCTGAGAGACCAGAGCCATAAACATTTATACAGATGGTGTGAAAGAATAGACAAGGTGTCTCAAGGCCAAGGGAGATGTCAGGAATTGGCACTGGCTGGGCAACAGTCTTCAGGTGTAGTCAGGTGTTTTTACAGCAAGGTAATAATGTTCAGCAGTTGATGCTAATATATAGGCCTAAAAATGGATCCAGAAAAATAAGAAAAGCCTAGATTTGATACACTAATATGAAGTTACATTAATAAATGAATAAGCATAGAAAAAAATGGCTTAATCAACTGTAATGGCACAGAGACTATACATTGATGAGGGGTTGGGTTAAATGCGTAAGACACATTTCAGTTGAATGCATTCAGTTGTACAACTGACTAGTTATCCCCCTTTCCCTTTGATGTCACCTAAATGATCTCCCTAAAACGAATAGGGAGAAACTAAACCACTGAGCCAAAATTGGCGCCTCCAAACTGGGCTTTAATGGGCACCAAGCAGGCGTTGCCTACCCTTAGGACCTGAAGTACAACATGCATAACTATTAACTGACCATGTAAACTGCTGAAAAAAGTTTCATAAACCAAATGATTGTCTGAGAGTAGGCTAGACTTAGATGATGGTTTAACAAACACAGAAGCACACTAAGTGCACACTAAGTGCGCATATGCCTATCTTCTTGTAGGCCTATTACGTACAAAGTGACATTGGGGATTTTGTAACATTTACATTTTACATTTACGTCATTTAGCAGACGCTCTTATCCAGAGCGACTTACAAATTGGTGCATTCACCTTATGATATCCAGTGGAACAACCACTTTACAATAGTACATCTATATCTTTTTTTTTGGGGGGGGGCTACTAGGCTACTAGGGTAATTCTACAGCACAATAGCAACATAAATTTGGTGAATGCATAAAAGGGAACATACAAAGGCCTGATGTGCAAAACCGCAAAGGTCAATGAAAGTCCAATTAATTGGCTTTTTCAATGGGAGCTTTCAAATTATGCCTATAGTTTTTTCAGATAAAATATAATCTGTGTTCTCCTTGAGCAAATTACAACCCAGCTAGCACATTTGGTTCCTTCGAAGTTGTGGGAACATACGTTTTTGGTTTCCCATTGGTTCTGGGAAAAAGCCATGTGTTTCCTGACCAGTAAAACTGAACGTTTTTTTAAACGTTCTGAGAACAGAAGTGATAAATTCGTCTGTTCTGGGAACTTTCATTTTTAGGTTGCAGGGAGGTACTGAGAACGTTTTACTATGGTTCCCTAAAAGTTTTCCTGGGAGGTTTTATTAACGTTTGAAGGTAAGTAAATAGCATTCTGAGAACATGTTTCAATAAGACTGCCATCTTAGGTGAAGTGTTTTGAACTACAAGCACAGATAAGACACATTGCTTAAGCACTAATCATGCAAACACATTTATTTTTCATTGTGGCTCGGCATCATCGAGATTCAAACCTATGATATTCTGTTCTGCATCCAGAGAATTAGTCCACTGTGCTACCATGATGGAGCTAGCATGCCATGTATGTTTTTTTTTACTCATACAAAGCTGTTCGTTTTAGTTTATTCAAACAGACCCTATTTCAAAGGATACAAGCACTCATTTAGATCAGGTGCGGCCAATTAGTGTGTCTGGCCAACACACCTGAACACACTTAGCAAGATAGAGGATAGAGATAGTTTTGTAGATGGCATGAGGTAGGAATAAATACATTTAATTAGTGGAGTAGGGTGTTCATTTTATTTTATATCATTTTGAGATTAGTGAGTATAGGGTTAGATGGTAGGGTATTTATTTAGTACATTTTTCTTTTTCAAGTAAAGTATAAGGGATTTGTACTCCAGTCTAGTATGTGGCGGTAATGCAACAAATTGGATGCCAACCGCCGTTGTACCTCATAGAAGAAGAAGATCGTTTTGTTGATTCTGAGAAACGCAATGTACATGTATTTAAATATCAATCTTAGAACATTCTTAGAACGTTACAAGTGTTCTTGTTTTTTATGGAAAGTTTTCTTAACGTCCTCGTAACAATTTAAGAACATGACTTTAAATAGAACCATGAGGAAACCTATAGGAAACATTATGCTTAAGTACTGATATTCCCACAGAAGAACGTTGTTTCTTCACGTTCTCGGACAATTTGGGAACATTACTTTAAATAGAACTATGAGGAAATCTTTTGGAAACGTTAAGCTGAAGTACTGAAATTTTCACAGAATAATGTTTTTTTTTGGGGGGGGGAGATTCACTTTAATATTGCAGATTGTCTGCATCATTTCCAATCTCCCATATATATTTTTGTTTATGTATATATATTTTACTATAGTTATCTTTTGTTTGTATTTAGTCCCATCCTTCAGCTTCACTCAACCCCTCCCATCTATCTCCTAACACCATTCAGATTCTATTTGCCATATATTTTTCAACTGTACTGTGATGTTTCACAAAAGTTCTGAACCTTTCTATTCTCATAGATTCTACATATTGTAAATTAAAGATCAGTATTTTTTCTAAGAGTATGATTATATCATTGATCTATTGACTATGACTTTTTAAATCACCCAGCAGTGCTATTTGCAGTGTTAGCTCAATGTAAATATTGCAATTCAAATCAAATCGTATTTGTCATATGCGCCGAATACAATAGGTGTAGACCTTACAGTGAAATGCTTACTTACAAGCACTTAACCAACAATGCTTTAAGAAGTTAAGAAAAACAATACAAATAAGTGTTAAGTAAAAAAATAGAAAATAAAAGAGTACTTAAACTGAAATTGCAATCAACTTTCTATGGCTTGTTTAAAAATAGCGATATTTTAGGGAAGATTTCATTTTCAAATAACCGAAGGTGAGAGGTTGTAATCTGAATAAAGGGAAAAAGGACATTCTTGAGCATGGGGTGAGACATTCTTACTAATCTACTAGAGAGCCAGTTCGGATTTAAGTATAACTGTTGTATGACTGAAGCTTTTAGTGAGAGGTCTAATGCTTTTAATATAGAATAATTTCTTCCCTCTGAATTCATATTAATTATATTAATAGGCCCATTTAATTTTTTCTGGCTTGCAGTTCCAAATAAAATTGAATCTTTTTTGCTTATATAATTAAAAAAACAAGTCGCTAGGTGTTGGCAAGGCCATAAGCAAATAGGTCAACTGGGATATGACTATAGCGTTAATCCGGGTGATTTTTGGACAAATGGACAGGTATTTTCCTTTCCACAGTAGCAAGATCTTATCTATATTTGCTAACTTTCTATACAAATGTATTGTAATGAGATAATTTCTTTCTTTTGGGATATGATTACCGAGCAAGTCCACTTCACCATCAGACCATTTTATTGGTAAACTACACTGTAATGTAAACGTTTTTTTTGTGATCCAATAAATTATATAGTACACTTATCCTAATTTGTTTGTAATCCAGAGAGGTTAGAAGAAGTATCTAGATCATCTATGACGCTGTAGAGGGATCCAAATTGTGGATTTAAAAGAAAACATGAATCATCAGTATACAATGACCCCTTTGTTTTTAAGCCCTGGATTTCTAGGCCCTTGATATTATTGTTGCATCTGATTTTAATGGCTAACATTTTGATGGCCATAATAAATAGATATGCCAATATTGGAGAATCTTGTTTAACTCGTCTTGACAGTTTAATACTTTCTGAGAATTAGCCGTTATTTACTATTTTACACTTAGGGTTACTATACATAACTTTAACCCATTGTATAAGAGATTCTCCAAAATTGAAATATTCCGGGCTTTTATATATAAATTCAAGTCAAGCCTTTTCAAAGTAATCTATGAATACGTATCAGGTTTGAAGGTAAGACCCAGATGCAGACTGTGTTGGAGTAACAATGTTTATTATGGCAACAGGGCAGGCAAACGTCAGGACAAGGCAGACAGGGGTCGATAACCAGAGTAGTGGGGCAAAGGTACAGGACGGCAGGCAGGCTCAGGGGCAGGCAGAGTGGTCAGGCAGGCGAGCCCAGAGATGGGACAGGCAAAGGTCAAAACCAGGAGGGCTAGAAAAAGAGAGACTGGGGAGAAGCAGGAGCTAAGATGAAAAACGCTGGTTGACTTAAGAACTGGCAACAGACAAACAGAGAACACAGGAATAAATACACAGGGGATAATGGGGAAGATGGGCGACACCTGGAGGGGGGTGGAGATATATCACAAAGACAGGTAAAACATATCAGGGTGTGACAAAACAAGGCCTGGTTTCCCAGATATTTCACAGTGTCCTATTATTTAGAGTACTTGCCTTATATTATCTCCAATGTATCATCGATGTAAAAAAAATCAGGATGAATAATATCCAACAATACCTTTTTAATTCTATGCGTTTTCTATGCATTTTGCTAGAATTTTGTAACACAGCGCTGAAGTGGGGCCTACAGTTTTTTGAATGGGCTGGATCTTTATATTTACCACTTGGGTCCTGTTTCATTAATAATGAAATCAGACCTTGTTGAGTATCTGATAATCTACAGTTTTTATAGGAGTGATTAAAACATGCTAATAGCGGCCCTTTGAGTACATCAAAAAAGGTTTGGTATACCTCAACTAGTATGCCATCCAGCCCTTGAGTTTTCCTGGACTTAAAAGCATTAATTGCATCAAGAAGTTCCTCCTCTGTAATTTGGCCTTCACATGAGTCTTGCTTTATAGCTGTTAATTTTAATAATAGAAAAAAATCCTTATAATTAACTTCGGTTGGTGGAGATGGAGGAGACTGAAAGTAAAACATATGCTTAAAGTACTTTGCTTCCTTTTTCAAAATATATTTTGGTGAATCATGGGTGACTAGTCATTTGTAACAAGTTTCAGTAAATTATTTTTGGTAGCATTTCTATGTTGAAGATTAAACAAAATGTTGGTGCATTTTTACCCAATATTCCATCCAGTTTGCTTAATTTTTATAATATATTACACTTGATTTTTCTTGAATAAGTTATTTTTGTTTTTCGTTGAATGTTTTCTGTGCCTCTATGGTACTGTTTTTATTGCTACCTATCTGTACTATTTGTCCCTCTATTTCTTTTCTTAATATGGATCATTTTTACTTACATTTCTTTTGTTTTAAAGATGAGTATTGAATTGCACGACCTCTAAAGGCACATTTAAAAGTGTCCCATACACTAAGGGGATCTGCTATATCTGTTATACATTCTTCTGTCCTGGTTAAAAACAGTTGCCCGGCCTCCCAAGTGGCGCAGCGTTCTAAGGATTGATCCTGGGCCTTATCACAACAGGTCGTGATCGGGAGTCCCATAGGGTGGCGCACAATTGGCCCAGCGTCCTCCGAGCTAGGGGAGGGTTTGGCCGGGGAGCTTTATTTGGCTCATCGCACTCTATCGACTCCTTGTGGCAGGCCGGGTGCCTGCAGGCTGACCTCGGATGTCAGGTTAACTGTGTTTCCTCCGACACAGTTTGGCGGGTCATGTTTCGGAGGATGCTTGACTCAGCTTTCGCCTCCCGAGCCCGTTTGGGAGTTGGAGCAATGAGACAAGATCGAAATTGGGGAGAAAAAGGGGAGAATTTGTTTTTTTTATTATAAAAAATATAAACAAGTTGTCATCCAATAGGCTTTGATTCAATTTCCAGTATCCTTGCCCACGTGGAAATTCTGTAAGACTAATGTAGATGCCAATTATTTGATGGTCCGACCACATTCTGTCCCATATCAACACTTTTTAAAAAACTTTTGGTGTCACAGAGAATGAGATAAGGAAGTAGTCAAGATGACTAGCTTGATTGAAGCTCTGCCATGATTATCTCACTAGGTCAGGATATCTAAGCCTCCATATATCCACTAGTTCCA